>NC_137666.1:18726021-18738521 GCF_963422515.1 Blennius ocellaris | reverse complement strand
TTTCATTGAGCCGCAAAGCAAAAGCAAAATGCCATATTATCCTTCAAATTTAAACTTGTTTCAACTTCTTTGTTGCGGTAAAGATTATACGCGATTAAAATATCAGCATTTTTGTCCAAAAACAATAACCCATTACAACCAAAAATGACCAAAAACCAATTTCAATAAAACCTTCTGATGCAAACCACAGTGACATGATGAAAAAAACTCTTCCTGTTGCTGTTGCATTATTGTTGTTTTTACAACAGTCAAAACAACAAAATTTTCAAAGAAAATCCATGTTTTCTTTTAAATGTTTTCAATTTTCTTGCTGTTTTGACCAGATCGGAGCATCTTGTGGGCCAGTTTTGGCCCGCGGGCCTCATGTTTGACATCTCTGGATTAAATTGTCCTTTAGGTGTAAATTTATCATGGTTCTAAACTGTACTAAACAAAGTGTAGAAAGTATCTGTTCTTTTTGAAACCACGTTTAATTGCCTTGCCAATAAGAGACACTGGGTTCAGATGGTCTGTATACGAGTTCTCAGACAAACAATTTAATCATCAAGGGGTTTTTTTTTGTAAAGAGTTAAAAATATAAAGATTTCCTGCTCAAAACATTCAGATCAAAAGGTTTGGATGAGGTTTGTGGGCTTAAATTGAGTTATATGCCATAAATCATCCTTAAGTGTGACAAACACCCAAAACATGACTTCTATTCTATTTCCACTTATTTTGCTTTAGTGACATTTAACGATGAGACTTCTGACACTCATAACTGCTTTATAATGTGTTCACATTACTGTTGGAGATTGCAAATAATATACAAATAAAGCACACAGATGTGTTCACATGCGTGTCAGTTTTGGCTGAGAGTCAGTATATATCTGGTTTACAAGGATATTCTGGATCATTTGCATTTAGTTGTGCAATTCTATCACAGTATCTCCTCTTTTTGACCTCAGATGCCCCCCGGCTTACGTCGCCAGGCTTCTCTGAAGCAGCAGGGACATTAATCCTGATGTTGCAAGAGCAGTTTACTTACTTACTCCAAAAGTCCAATCATAGCGAGGACGCCAGCCCGCATGGAAATGCAGCGGCTGTGAGTAGCTGGCAGGAGACGCAGTGAAAGGAAGCCTGGTCTCTAAAGAGCACATCTGTCTTCTCCAATTAGCATCCTCCAGAGTTCAGTACAGTTACTTAGCACAAAGGCATGAATCAGCACTGTTGTCACTGAGATGGGGGAAAAAAAACAACCAAAAAGAAATCCTGGATGATTTGGAGTGGCGTTTTAAGAAAGGTTTTACACAGATGAGGTAGAAGAGACATGCTCAAATATCTCGGTAACTTCAACAAAGGTAAGTATCTTAAAAGCATTATTGGGTCTCTCGTGATTTTTAAAATGCAATATAGGCATCAGTCATATTACTTTTAGACCCGGTGGATACAACGGAAGTTTTCTCAAATCAAATGAAAGAAAAAGAAGTCCAACAAAAAACAAGCAAACAGAAATCTAATAAAGTGGAGAGCGAGGAAACAAACATACTGACATTGTTTTCTCGATACATCACATTGGCAGATGTTTTTTGTTTTGTTTTGTTTTTTCTTGTGTGACAACTATTGTATGATTTGTCAGAAATATGAAGTGGGCGTGATTAATGCAGTAAAGTGAATATGCCACCCACCATCACTCTTTTTCCATCTCCTCTGCTTTAAAACTACACACAAGGATGCACAACCCTACAATCCTAAATAAACTCATATTACTGTGGTTAAGCAGTATTTTTAAGACACTTTTACTTTTCAGTAAGTACAATTAAGACCTTGTAATTTACTTTAGAAAATGTTGTTGAGAATTACCACAATCCCAATGAAGATTTAAACCTTCTGATCTGCATTTAACTAGCTTTAACATAGAAAAGTCTGTTATATCTTGTTTGTCACTGTGTAATTCTATACTGAGATACAGCAATAAAGTAAGTGAATTATTCCCCCACAATTTTTTAAATGTGCTTGTTTTCTTAAGCTACTTAAGTACAGCATAAGCAGTGTAACAGTATTGCTTTACTCTTTTTTACGATGGAGAAAAAAATTTTTTAATCCAAAATTCAATTCAAGTTCTAATTGACCCATTATTTTTTCAATCAGTTTGTTTAGATCAAGTGTGTCAAACATAAGGCCAAGAGAGACTTTAATTCATCCAAACTACCAAGCAAATTGTAAAGATTTCTATGAAAACTGTGACTTTTTGTAAACAGATTTCTTAAGAGTTGCAACACAACACGGCACTGGACTGTTGAAGTTGTCTTCATGTTGAGATCGTGGTCCTTTTTGGTAGTAATTGTGAAAATATAGACGTTTTCATCACGTGCACTCGAAGCCACAACAAAGAAAAAGTATAGATTTTAACGGTAAAAGTTTATTATGGCGCCGTCTTACCGGTCAACAGGACATTGGACTGTATGTAGCCTCTGAACTAAAAACGTGTTTGACAGCCCTGATGTGGAGAGTCAATTATTTCGATTAACTTCAGATATTTAAAGTCCTAGTGAAATGTAACACACTACTTTGCAAAAAACGATAGTTGGGGTACTACTTATAAGGTTTCTCCGACTCTGCCCCACCACTGTTGTCGCATAACAAAGTTATTTGAATTTTGAATCTCCAGCCGACGAAGTCGGGGGGATCCTTCTTCGTGAGCGTGACGTCAAGAGATGTGCAGATCTCCATCTGTTGTGTTTACATTGGCTTGCGTTGTTTCCCTCTTAAATATCAAAGTTTTAACAGTGTTTTGAAGTTATAGTCAGCGTTTTATGAGCCTTGACGAAAGATTGAGCATGGAAGAGACCCGAGAGAGGAGAAAAGGAGGAGAGAAACACACCGATGGCAGAACGACACATTCTGTTTCTTCTTCATCAATCACTGGGTTTAAAATGCCCGATGATGATGAAATATCATTAAATTCAGCCTCTTCGTCATCAAAACTCTGATCCTCCATAATGTAAACACAACTTGGCCGTGTGCACAACTCGTGATGTCACTCTATTATTGTCAGAAGCTCCGCCCAGCAGCGAAAATACCGCTGTTTATCGGCTATTTTCTCGCAGATTGCCGTGTTTTATCATTTTACCCTTGGGCCAGTTAGCATTAAAAAGGTCCCTAGAAGTGATAGCCAGAGTGTTTTGGAGGTCGAATTTTCATTTCACTAGGACTTTAAAAGAAGGGAGACGCAATCCTAATTTTCTAACCAGTTAAAGATATAGTTGGTTTTTTTTTATCCATGAGAAAGCCTCTGGACGTCACACCCCGACTTCACAATGCTCCTTCAGGATCTGGTTCGACATGTGAAAGACACAGGAATCCCCCCCCCCCCCCCCCCCCCAATCGAGCGGAGCGGTGTTGTACTGTACATACCTGCTGCTTAGCTTTCATTTCAGCCATCCTATTTTTAGTTTTTTTTTTTAAAGCTGGCAGGCTGGATTAAAAACACTTTGCGGTATCCTGGGAAATATCCTCCACTGTATGGACCTTCAGAAATGTGCTAATCCTTTGCTTCTCTAATCTAATGGTGGGCAGAACTGAGACAAGGAAAACTGGAGGACCGGTCTTGAAGAGGTTCACCTTAACGCCATTAAATGTTCGCACACAGTTCTTCTTCCATTCGATGACAGATCTGTATCTGGTTGCGTCTTCCACGTGCCGCCTCTTTGCACCTTGGCGAGAAATCGGCTCCCCCGGGTGGGGGGGGGGTGGGGGGGGGGTTGTTTGCTTGCCTCGTATCTACACGAAAACAGGCTGTTTAATTGCTTGCAGTGTTTGCTGGTACGACAGCGTTTTGGCAGATGGAAGACAGCCGCATCAAACGACCTTACATCAAGACAGGAGAGCCGCGGCAAGGCGCCGCAGGCGAAGTCATTAGCGGTGGCATTTAGCTCTTCGGCTGACAGAAACCGGAGTGAAACAGTGGTCATGTTCTCGCCGACGTGGCAGAGACGTGTACCGCTCATATTAAAATGAGTGAACGCGTTTTGTGGGAGTATTTTCAGACTGTTTTGTTTTGGGGTTGTTTTTTTTCCGTGTCTTTCCAGGGTCGAGGCGCATTCACTTCACAGTACCTGAGCAACGCGAGAGCAGTTTTCTCTTTCTCTATCTATCTGCATATCAAAGTGTTCCAATCATATTTTTTTCTTCTTCTCCCCCTCCCCTCTTCCTCTGAATGCTATTTTTAGCTGCTTCGCTCTGATTATATAATTCATAAAAAGTAAGATGAGAAATGTGCCAGGTTGGTTAGAGAGGTTGGACCGAGGAGGTGGCGAAGCGGAGAGAGAGAGAGAGAGAGAGAGAGAGAGAGAGAGAGAGAGAGAAAGAGAGAGAGAGAGAGAGAGAGAGAGAGAGAGAGAGAGAGCCCCATCAAGTCTGAGGTGACAGATCATCGCAGATGATGCAGATGAAGTGTCACCAGTCAGACACTGGGAAGCTTTTGAAGGACGAGGGAGGAAGAGGAGGCAGGGTGGACACAAAACGCTCGTGTCGTGAGCTGCTTTGACTCAGCAGGTTGTTTGTGAAGCTGCTGTCTAAACAAAAGCCGGGATTAGAAAACAAAACAAAAAAAAAACCACAACAAAACTGTAGAGCGGTTGGCAAAATAGGCTGTCTGGTTCTAATAGAGGGAGCTCCGTCACAGCAGGAAATATATATATATATATATATATATATATATATATATAGAGGCCAAGACGATGCAGGAGAAAGAATGACTGGGGCTTGCTGAAAGGATGGGTGGATGAGGAGGAGGGGTGGAGGGATGGAGGGGTGGAGGGAGGGAGCGAGCGACAGCGTTATACGGCAGGCTGTTGCTCAGCTGTGGAGTGGGAGAGATTGTGGGTGGAGGAGGTCCGAGGGGGAGGGAAGAGCAATAGTACGGGGGATTATGTAAGAGTGGCACAAACGCACTGTATAGCCGGCGATGCGAGGAAACCCCACCGCGTGAGTGAGAGGAGGTGAAGAGGCCGGGGAGAAGTTCAAGGAATGCTGGAGAAATTATAAAAAAAAAAAAAAAAAAGAGGGATGATGAATTTCACGGATTCACCAGTGCTGTTTTACATTCTCGGCGAAATGGCCTGTGGGTGTGTGTGTGTGTGTGTGTGTGTGTGTGTATGTGTGTGTGTGTGTGTGTGTGTGTGTGTGTGTGTGTGTGTGTGTGTGTGTGTGTGTGTGTGTGTGTGTGTGTGTGCATGAGGCCCGTGTGTGTGTGTGTGTATGTGAGTGCGTGTGCTTTTGAGCGTGACTGAGTTAATTGAACCATGTCACCTCGTCAAGCTGCCCCTCTGCTTCCATGTTCAGAGCCATCACTGACTTAATGTGTTCATCTCATCCCAGTGGCTTCTGCCGGGAGGGTGAATCCCTCCTCGTACGCTCCCGGCGCGCACACACACACACACACACACACACACACACACACACACACACACACACACACACACACACACACACACACACACACACACACACACACACACACACACACACACACACACACACACACACTGGCATGCCAAGGCTAACCAGATGTTTTTTCTGTCCCGGTTTGTCTCTCCGTACAGTTTAGCACTCCATCCCGAGCGTGTGCTGGTGGCCACGGGGCAGGTGGGCAAGGAGCCTTACATCTGTGTGTGGGACTCCTACACGGTGCAGACCGTGTCCATCCTCAAGGACGTACACACACATGGCATCGCCTGCTTGGCCTTTGACCTGGAGGGACAGGTACTGTCAATGCAGTGTGTGGAGAGAGACTTTGTTATTCTGGTTAAGACAAAATACCAGTATCACTGAAACCACTGTCCGAACGAGTTGCTCCAACCCCCTGCTGGGCGGAGAAACAAAGAATATGAAGGAAAATGTGCAAATTAGCAACTTAGAATCACACTGAATTCCTACCTTGTGTTTAATCCACAAATGTTGCACAAACTCACATCAATTTGAGTCAAGATTCACCCTAAAACGACATTTGGGAGTCTGAGCATCATTACCTGTACCGCAGGCTTGAGTGTTGACGTGAGGGTGCTAAACACAACAACAGTAATTCAACATGACAAGTAGAAATTGTGGACATTTTTGTACTTTTCCTCGATGTTCTGCTGGAAGCGATCAATTCCTGGGAATGTCGAAAAGCTGAAATGAAGGAGTGCTGCAGCAGAACGGAGTTTGTATCAACTCACCTGCTGAACTAATTCTGAAATAGACACACACGCACACACACACACACCCACACACACACACACCAGCAAAATGACCTTGGAAGGCGACATTTAGACCTGAAATGTTTTGAACATTTTGCTGGGGAAAGAAGTCATCTGTAAAGTGCAGCAACTCATTATTATAAGGAGAAAACTAACAATATGGTCAAAACAGAATGAACTCCATTCAAGAGGTATTAGATTTATATTCACATATTTTCACACATTCACACTGTCTCCTTTTTTAGCCTTTTTTATGTCGTCTTTTTTCGCAAAACTCTCTGCAGAATCGCCACAGTTAATGTTTACACACTTCAGTTTCTCCCGATGTTTATTTCGACTATGAAAATCAATACTGTGCGGAGCCATTACTGCTGTTTTTGTTTTTTGTTTTTTTTTAAACTTTATTTTATCTTTGCACGTCTCGCTCTTCCTCCCGTAGGAGCTTTCAGAGCTGAGTTACACATCCTGTATTTTGCAGAGAGAGACGGGGAGAGGACCCCGTGCTATTTTGCTGCTCGAGTAGAGAGCCGGGGGGATTTAGATGGAACGTGGTCGTGTTTAAAGCCGGAGGAGACGCCATCGCTTCTAACTTTAGTGGTTGTATTTACTCTCCGTCCTCCATTTGTGGAAAGCTGAACTCAGGATGATCCGGAGGAATCCCTGATGCCATGACCTCGTCTGTCTTGTAAAACAATTTTAAAAAAGAAAAAAAAAACCCACTGACGTTTCAGGAATCTACTTGTATTTGAAGTATTCCATTAAGAGGTGTATGGATTGACAAAAAGGGAAGGTGGAGAGAGTTCTGGATATTTGTACTCGCATACAACTACTGTTGAATTCTTTAAGTTGTATTAAATATACTAAAGATACTGTTGTGAAAAAGCATTTCATAGAAAGCCAATGAAGCACTACTCCAGAGTATCTCTTAATTTTTTAATATTTCTCATGTTTTCTTGCATTACCGGCAGCAGGCATTTGATCAGACTTTACTGAAAAATACATTCAAATTTCTTAGACGAGCATGAAAATAAATTAAATATACATTACAGCAGTAAAGATGTAGATACGAGGCAGTGATGTTAAAAGCCTAAACTGAGAGGCTCAAAAGGTTTTAATAGTATTTGTAGTAATATAGTCTGAGGGTTCGTCACAGGGGATTCCATACCCTGAGAATTAGACATCAGAAATAAGAAAAACTAAATTGTAAAAGTTTCTGTTCTGTTAACTTGTTGTTCGAATCAAAAAAAAATTGATAATTGAAAAAAATAGTTTCAATATTGACTACAATTTGAGGGCGCACTCAATTCTGACATGATTTTAAAAGAAACTCATTACATGGAAGGGCATTATAATTCAAGAGGGTTGTGTCGGTTTAAGATGTGTAGGGGGAAATATTGACTAAAGATGTGTTTCACTTTTGGTAGGTAATCTATATTAATGGTTTGAGTTGAAGAACTGGAGCTGGTTTATTTATGTTAAAAGCCTTGAAAATGTTAAGAAAAGTACACTTGATATGTAAAATAAAAAAAAAAAGAAACCATAAACTGAGTCTAACATGCCTTAAATTGTAATTATCTTGGAGTAAAATGACACAAATAAGTAAATACTAGTAAGAGAGTATGAATAAACATTCTCTAATCAAAGTGAGATAACTGTTATAATCCATGCTCATATTTTTGCGCTATAGGAAGGTTGAAAGGGGACCATGAATGTTGAACGAATTCATTTGCAGTCCATCCAGCAGTTGTTGCGATTGACCAGTCGACAGAACACCCCCGGAGCCAGAACTGCTGGCACGGTGAAAAGAAATTACTTAAGTTTGGCTGCACTTTCCCCCACGCCCCCCATTTCACTGGGTTTTATGTTTTGGTTTTTGTTTTTTGCTCATCCCTATATTAAAAATTTATTTTTTTTTAAATACTTTTTTTTTAAAAACACTGAGTCAAAACTGCAAAACGCCCCAACTGGAGGCTTCCAATGCGTCGTCCGCAGACTTGAATCCAGCGGCGGATCAAAGAGGACATCCTCCTCGTCCCTGTGAGAGCAGAGCTGCACGGCGGTGGAGGATTTCCATAAGCGCGCCTCTCATCTCTTCTGCTCCACTGCTGCTGCCTACTCACTCAGCCAACTATAGGAGGCTCCTCCAGCAAAAAAAAAAGAAAAAAAAGAAAAGAAAAAGCTCTCTAATATGCTCACTGGAAGGGCCAGGGGCTGGACAACTGTTCACTTCTGCTCTGTGGCCGTTATTAGTCCCTGTCATTGTGGCCTCCTCATGCCACCGTGGAGGTTTGCTCGGCTTGTTTTTTTTTGTTGTTGTTGCAGCGATTAAGCAACAGAGCAGAATGGCTTCAATCTGTGCTTTTTTTTCTTTTCTTGCTGTCCTTGCAGTGTCTGGTGTCTGTGGGTTTGGATTCCAAAAACACAATCTGTGTGTGGGACTGGAGGAGAGGGAAGGTCCTGGCGGCTGCCCCCGGCCACACAGACCGGGTAATCACTTTCTTCCTCACTACCCCCCCCCCCCCCCCCCCCCCCCCCTCCCTCCCCCCCGTCGTCATATCGACCCTCTCAATTAACCATAAGCCCAGGATGGAGCTGCCACCCCAGAGGGCAACGTAAAAGAAGTTAGGCCTGATTGATAGGGAGCCTTTTTTTTTGAAGATGAAATACAAGCTGCCGCTGTTGTTTTCTCGTTCTGCCCACACACATTGTACTGCACACTTCCTCTCATCGCGAGGAATTTGATATCAGACCCCTTCAAGTGTGACGTTGCCTCAGGGCCCCACTGTTTATTGACCTTGTATGTTTTCCTTCACGCAGATATTCGACATATCGTGGGATCTGTACCAGCCGAGCAAGCTCGTGAGCTGTGGCGTCAAACACATAAAGGTACATTTTCCCTCATGTCCTCCGGATTCTGAACCTTGCTTGCGTGGCACTGTGTGGGCTCCCTCCACATAGCACACATGGAAATCGTGTGTTCGAGGCTAATTTGTGACACTAAGTCAGTGTTGGCGTTGATTCAGGAGGCCACCGACAAACCAGGTTCATCTTGATTGAGTTCCACTGGTAAAATAGTGGTAAAAATAAGCTTAAAAATGAAACTTTTAGAATTTTTGTGTGTTACAGCTCAGAGTATACATGATAAGAATGACTATGTTTTCACATAACCAAACAATTGCCACTTCAAATGACTATAATCTCATCGTAAAGCAAGATTTAATGAGACCTTCTGGTGCAAAAATACAGTTCAAGATCCAAAAAAAACTTCTCCTGTTGCTGTTGCATCATGCTTTTTTTTTTTTAAACTCCCCCTGACAGCATGGCTTTGAGGCGAGTTTGATAGCGGCGAGGTAGCGCTATATTTCATAGCAGCATCACAGACGTCTCAGCTCAGGTCTCAGCATTGTGTTGTGTCGCGACTCTTCACAAATTAGTTTGAAAAAAAAAAAGAATGTTTCTTTGAAATTTTGACAATTTGCTTGGAGGTTTGTCCAAATTGGAGTCTCTCGCTGGTTTTGGCCCATGGTTGATGCCCCCCCCCCGCTTTAAATTGTCAGATGAATGAAGCCTAACAGGTATGACAGTTGTAGGCTAATACATAAGTAAGTTCCACACCTTCGATAAAGCTCAATGAGGTGTTCTCTTCTCTGCGGATCCCAACAGCCATCACCAAATCTGTCAATGTAAAAAAAAAAAACCCAGAGGAATTGGCAACTTGACAGATACCGGTGTGATGTTAGTGGTTCACGCAGCGTTAGTCAGATTTTATTACATATTTTATTTGACTTGTCTGTTGGTGAAAAAGCTTTAATCACAGTGAGATGATGTTTTGTAGCTTTTTTAATCTTCTTTTTTAGGTTTTTTTTTATTATTGTTCTATGTATATAAGTGCACAATTTACTCTAATTGTGTCTGTGTCTGAGCTTGTCTGCTCCTCTTTATGGATTTTAAATTGCCGATTAGGAGTAAATGAATTGAATTGAGTAGAATTTAACCAGATGATGGTTTATATGTCGACGAGAAGGGGGGGGGGTATCTCTCACATCCCCTCAATAAATATTGAAAATAAGGAGTATTTCATGAGCAGTATTTTACAGTTAGGCCCTGCAGAGTGAATTTCTTTTGTTTCATTTTCATAATATTAGAAAACAGACCACAATTTGAAGAAAGTGTCATCACTGCCAAATCGAAGCCTTAAAATAGATCTATGCAAATGTATTTTATTCCAGAGTCCACGGTTATTAGACACTTAACATAAGTAGGACAGCCAATGACTCAGTTTCTCCTCTCAGATTTGTAGTAATCTGCACCACGGAGAGGGAAAATGGTCTTTTTTTTTTTTTTTTTTGCAGAAAGGGGGTAGGAGGGCGGGTGTCGACTCTGCTTCTCAGCTCCGTCTCCCTTCATTCATCTTTTTTAAAAGCCCAGTCCTGCACCTACTGCAGCTGCGCCGGCTTCCCTTCCCAGGCCTATCTCTGTCAAGTCCTTTTCACACAAGAGTAGCGCTCATAAATCTTCAATGAGTTAATGCAGGCGCCTCCACCGAGCCGTCCCCTGGGAAATGTAGTGGTGTCCAGAGCCACAGAGGAGACCCCCTTTTTCCAAACGACAAATTCATTTTTTCTCTGAAATTCGTCTCACCAGGCCCGGTGAGACGAAACATTGCAGCACTGCTCAAATCAGTCGGATGCGGTCGGAGGCGGGCCGCCTGGACCAACGTCTCTGTAGCGTAACGGATCGCGGACAACTCCTTCATCTCAATCCAGCTTGACCTGCCTCCTCTCCAGTAGTAATTCCCTCTTGAACTCTTCCTCCAGCCGCCATGATACAGAAACCCGCTGCACCCAATCGACTCAATCCCTCCCCGCCTCCTCCTTCTCCGCACCCGCTACTGGTCTGCCGATGCCAAGGCAATCCAGCAATTGTCCCACATAATTCCCCAGCCCTTCACCCTGCAGACCATGTGACATCTGCTCCCCCCCCCCCCCCCCCCCCCCGGGCTGCGCTCACTCAGCGATTATAGCACTCAGAGCATGCAGGAGATTTAGCCCCAGTAATCCACTCACTAGTAGGCTGACGAAAACACAGCCCCTACGACGAGGGCGCTCTCCTCACGACATGTGTGTGTTTTCATTTGTTCGACTCAGACATTAGTTTGCTCTTCTTCAGCGACCACACACACACACACACACACACACACACACACACACACACACACACACACACACACACACACACACACACACACACACACACACACACACACACTTCTATTACATCTGTCCTCCTATTACAACTGTGCTGCAGCTCAATGCTTGGAAATAATACAGACATCCTGAACTTTTATTGAAAATACAGGGTAAAGCATTAGCTTACGAGTTGAGTTCTACAGCTATTACCAATACCTATGAGCTGTGTGTTCTCCTATTAACTCTTTAATGTGAAATAACGAGAGATCTTCCAGGCGCTTGATGGTTTTGTGAAAGAATATATTTGGGACTTTTTTGGGAATTCAACATTGGAAAACATATCTAAATATTATATCTCTTAGTGTATCTTTAAGTGTAAAACTGAACATATTTGACATGTAGTTGAAAAGAAGAAAATCTATATTTCTCACTTGATGTCTTCAAAAAGCTTTCCCAGTCATGTTGTGCCATCGTGAAATGACATTTAATCATACAAAGTGATGTGTTCTGTAATCGCTATCAACTTCTAGCAACCAAACCAGAACTACCTGGTATATATAAATATTCATTAAAATCCATTGACCCTTTCCGTTTATCTACCAAATCTTCACTGAGGGTCCTCAATTCAAAGTTGCCAACAACCACATAAGAAATGTGTAAAATTACTGAATTTTTACATCTAATTCTACACAGATCTTCCAAGTTTAGGTCACTTGGGCTGGAGTATATTCTATATTTGGGTTAAGAAAATGGACATATTGCGAGTTTATCACATTTCGAACACACACATGTAAACCTAGAAACAATTCAGAGAACCCCCTTTTCCCCTCACAGACAAGAGGTGGAAGTTGGAGCATGGAGAGCATGCAAACTGCCCAAAGTAAATAGTGAGCCTTTCCATTACTTCTACACGTTGATGTTCTCACACTTTGTTTTCAGACTCAACTTGCTTGAGTTTCGCGTTGAATTCTAATGATCTATATGGTAACGTCACAGATGCATTCATGCTGCCTGCCAGTTGCCTCTGAACTTGTGATTCTGTTTTTGTGCTGTAGAGCAGTAGTAATAACCCCCCCCCCCCCGCCCCACCCAC
>NC_137666.1:18401021-18721021 GCF_963422515.1 Blennius ocellaris | reverse complement strand
TGGCGTCTTTGTATTTCTTGTTCAAATCTCTGTCCCCACCCTTGCAGATGGTTATTATCACCTCCCGTCTTTAGTATCCCTGTCGTGTCATTATAAACGATTGCTGAAGTGAGAAACGTCTGTCTGCTTTCAGGCTTGCCTGTTATTTTTTGTTGTCTTGTGTTAATTTTCTAACCATTGTACCTCATCTTTATTGTGTTTGTGTGTGTGTGTGTGGGTTTGACAGGGTTGTCTGTGCGCAGCGTGTGCTGGAGAGGAGATCACATCTTAGTGGGCACGCAGGACAGCGAGATCTTCGAAGTGGTGGTCCACGACCGCAACAAGCCTTTCCTCATCATGCAGGGTCACTGTGAGGGCGAGCTCTGGGCGCTGGCCGTTCACCCCACCAAGCCGCTGGCCATGACAGGAAGTGACGACCGCTCAGTGAGGTGACGCCCGCGCTAAACTGTATCAGGGTTTTTAACATTTAAAGGTCTGAATATATGCAAAATTTCCATTCCACTCGTTTTCTAACAGTAATGTGTGCCCCCGTAGCCTGTGCATAAAGGCCCCAGAAATGAAGAAAGTCTGTCGTCTCCCTCGCTTGCTTTCTCCACTTTTTTTTGCAAACATGTGCTCGTACAGGCAAACACTCGTAAAGCTTATCGTATCGTTTCAATTACTCTTCATTACATTTTCGATAAATTCAAATCTAAACGTTTCTGTTGATTTCCCCCTTTTGTTAAACCTTTTTCTTAATCATAATTTATTCTCTAAAATGCAAGGTTGTTTTTTCTGTTTTGTTTTTTTTTATTAAATTAAAACCGTGTTCCATGGATGACTCACTCACTCATGGCCATTACGTCGAGTGGCAGGCAGGGAAGCAACATGATCCCCCCCACTTCTGTTGGTCCTAGGTTTTTTAACGATGGAGGTCTCTTGGGTGACATGCCCAGTCCACCTCCAGCACCTCATTGAGATGGTCACTACTGAGTCTTTGTCTGAAACGGTTTGGGGCCAAAAGATGCACAGAATTCAACGCGGGGGTGAAATGTGGGTCGCTCCCTGATTAAATCGCCACCTTGGTGTGGTCCGAGGCTGCTGGCTGGACCTCTTTGCGTAGCGTCAGCCATTTCCAGACAGGTCAAAGGTTAGGGCCCAATCTTCCTGTCCTCCGACGACGGCTATAAAAAAATCTGAATGTTACAGAAACAGTGTCGACCCGTATTTCCATGCACACATTTTATGCATTGCTTTTTATTTTGTTGTGTATGTTGCACCTGCACTATTGCCATGGCAGATTTGTGTTTCCTTACACTGCATTATACAAAATGATGATACATTTTACATGAATGGGATGATCATAAAACAATTGCTTCGCACTAAACGGACCACAAACATAATCGCTCCCTGTTATTTGACATGTAGACTTGTTCGTTCATTGTTCTTCCGATAAATGTGTCTCTAGAACTGCTTCACTTCTTTCTTTTCTGTGTCAAAAGGATATGGAGCCTTATAGATCACGCCCTGATAGCTCGCTGTAACATGGAGGAGCCCATTCGCTGTGCAGCTGTGAGCACTGACGGTATTCACCTGGCGCTGGGGATGAAGGATGGATCCTTCACCGTTCTAAGAGTCAGGTGGGCACACAATTAAAAAAAAAAAAGGGGGGGGGGGAATGTGGCTGCAGTGAAGGGCCCGATCATTCTGCGCTTTCTCTGCTTCCCTCCAGAGACATGACCGAGGTTGTCCACATCAAGGACAGGAAAGAGGCCATCCACGAGCTGAAGTACTCCCCTGACGGGGGCCACTTAGCCGTCGGCTCCAACGATAACTCCGTGGACGTCTACGGTGTCGTGCAAAGGTACAAGAAAGTAGGCGAGTGCGTCGGCTCCAGCAGCTTCATCACACACATGGACTGGTCCACGGACAGCAAGTACCTGCAGACCAACGACGGCAGCGGCAGGAGGCTCTTCTACCGGATGCCAAGTAGGCAAAGAGGCATCTGCTCTGTGTCTAAACATGAATGATGTTTCCAGGATCAAATGTGTGAGAGGAAATGTTTGTGTCCTTTGTTGAGGTGGGAAGGAGGTGACCAACAGGGAGGAGCTGAAGCTGGTGCAGTGGGCTTCGTGGACGTGCGTCTTGGGCCCTGAAGTTAACGGAATATGGCCCAAATACTCAGATATCAATGACATCAACTCGGTGGATGCCAATTTCAACAATCAAGTCTTAGTAACAGCTGACGACTATGGATTAGTCAAACTTTTACGATATCCGTGTGTAAAAAAAGGTATTCTTGACCTTAACAGATAATTTGAATGATTGACATTTGACAACATCAAGATAAGTGTCCTTGATTTATTTCCTCTTGATTTCAGGTGCAAAATTTAAAAAGTATTTAGGTCACTCAGCTCACATAACCAACGCCAGATGGTCACATGACTACCAGTGGGTCATAACCATCGGTGGTGCAGATCACTCGGTGTTCCAGTGGAAGTTTGTTCCTGAAAGAAAGTCCAAAGAAGCTCTGCACATAGCACCACAAGGTGAGACCGAACTCTTTCAGTACTGACACCGATCAGCCACAACATTATGACTACCTGGCCGTTAAGACCCAGCATAGAGCAGACGTGATATATGTGATAATGGGGTATTGCGAACACAACGGTCCCAACGGTCCCAACGGTCCCAACGCACCCTGTGTGCTTTTAGTCCGTACGTGTTTTTGGGGGGAGGCCATGGCCGCCATGTTTTTCTGAAAATGTGGGGAGGGAGTGGCAAGAGCAGGGAGAGAGTACGTCAAGGCACGTCACTCGCATGGTTGCGCAAGATGTACGTACGTGGCCCGAACCGCCACGCCTGGCTGCGAGCGGTTGCGTGCCTCGTGCATTGCACACGTTGTAAGCAAGTTGTACGTGCTTACAATGTACAATCTCCGTGCGATTGCCACGTTATCCTATGGAGGCTGTACTTGCATGTGTTGCTCAGGTACGGTGTCCTTACTCACTTGCGTGTTGTAAGTGCATGCATGTGCGATGAACATGAGTTTTTCCGCCCGATGTCCCAGCTGTTGCTCCATCCAGATGCTCATTCCACCGTAGAGACTCCAGGTTATGATGCTGCAAGAGCAGCTTCAAGTGGCAGCGTATGAGCATGACGTGATATTACTTGCCTTGATACGTCGCTTTTGGCAGATGATGTTAATGTCGTCTTTCTCGTTCCGTTTTCTTGATTTCACATCTACTTAGTAGATGGCATCCCGGTCAGTAGGCCGCCCTCTGATTGGTTAAATATGTCAACATGCAGAGCATAAATGCAAAGTGTAGTAAAACATAATTCATTGCTGTTACGGATTTTGTGATTTTCATCATCATTTTGCATTATCTTGTGCAGCCCTACTGCTTAACGTTGTGTAGATTCCTCAACAGTCCGGACCAATGGACTAGAGGATTCTGAAGGTGTGCTGTAATATCTGGCACCGGGTGTTTGAATACCCTCAAGATGAAGTTTAAAGTTTAGATTTAAAGGTTATTAATATACTAGTCCAGCCAACTCAAGATGAAAGTATGTCTTATGTGGTACCAGTAAAATGTGTTTGACACTCCTTCCTTATATGATCCCATCTTTTTCTTCTAACTTCGAATTTGAGGACAAATTGTGGATTTGCTCGTTCATTTCTCCCACACAGATTCCACAAAACCTGGCTAATGAACATTATTCATCTCATCTCTCAGTGTTAATAATGTATTGGCTGATCCGTGTTTTTCCACATGACTTACTGTAACGTACGGATTCCAAAAAATGCAGGTTGTACATCTGATTCATCCATTTAGAAATATTGCAGTGCTGCATCTCAGTGGAGATGTTGATTTACATTACTGATATTAGTTTTTTCACAAAATCTGTGTCTCCTGCCAACAAGAAATCTAATTCAGCTAAGTGAAGGTTTAAAAAAAAAAGTAAATATATATCTACTTAATATTCTACGTGAAGAAATAATTGTTCAAATATCTTAAATATCTTTTCAGGGATTACCGGCTCCATTTTTTTGTTTATTCTACAATAAAGTATTTAAAAGTTAAAAATATGGAAGCTATGCTGTTCATACGGCTCCTCCATTCATAACAAACTCACCCCAGAGGACTTTCACATGAGCGAGCATGAATGACCAAAACCAGGGTTACATGGCCGCCTTCTTTATTCCTGTGCCGCCATATGAGGAGAACCTCTGTTACTCTGCTCTTGTCAGCACACGAAAAGAAATCCCGTTTCTTTGTTGCCGACGAAAGCTTTCAAGGATGTCGCTTCCTGTTACATAACGCTGCTCCTACTGGCCTCGTGAACTCGATGTGACGAACCCGCAGAGAGTAATCAACGCCATTTCTGCCCTGCCTTTATTTCCAGCCTTCTTTAACTTCTGTCATGTCGCACGGAGGAACAGCCTCTGCCTTAATTGAGACAAATCCAATAAAAGCAAATGAAGCCTGGAAAGAAAAATTGCGTGGTCATTTCCAAGTCATAATTCTTCTCCTCTGACACGGTGCACTTGTGCTTTCTGAAATTAAACTACATACTAACTGCCTTTCATTTTAATTTTCCTAATGGACCTTCTGAGTGCTCGCCTTTAGCTGCCAGTTCTGGTTATTGCCTCGTCTTGGCGAGGCTTCACAATGCCGCGTCAGCATTTTCATACATTTGTCACAAGCGCTGTCACCGTGAGATGCGGCAGCACAACAGAGAGAAGAGGTGGTAGCATTAGCTATTACATGATCGACCCTCACTCACGCTATAAAAGTTATGTTTTTTTGGTTTTTTTAATTTACCATGTGTGTGGTGGGATGTTTGTCTGATTTAGAAGCAGGGGAGGCTCCTGCCTGCAAGCTGTGATGTAACCTTCTTTCTGCCTGCAGAGACCTTGGCAGACTCCAACAGCGAGGAGTCAGACTCTGATCAGTCGGATGTGCCTGAGATGGACTCGGAAATCGAGCAGGAGACGCAGCTCACGTACCGACGACAGGTCGGTGGCGAAATACAGAACAAATCACCAGCCACCACAACCTGAATGTGAAAAAAAACATGAAAATTCCTGAAATGGAATTTATTAGATTGGAAATGTGTTTTTTTTTTTTTGGTCTGATGCTCAGTTTCACCAAATGTCCAATTTGATCTGACACTCTAAAATTGACATAATTCACATCATTTGATATGAAAGTGCATTTAATCCTAAAATAAATTGTATATATTAATTGAATTCTTCATTGGGCCTTTAAATTTGGTACCTTGACTCACCAGAATAAAACATATATGCTGTGTCATATTTGCACTATAATATACAGTTGATCTATACAGGACATTTCTAGTTCTCAGAGCAGCAGTAGTCTTTAGACAGAGGTATATTTTGCAGATATCGACGTATCATTTGAAGAGTGCAGCACAAATGAGTTCAGTCACCAAGGGACCCACTAATGAAAGATTCAATTTAAACCTAGAAAATTCAGCTTCAAATGATCCTCTTATGGCACAAGATTAATTTCACGTGTTTTTCATCCAAACATAATTCGTGTAATCTGATGATTGTTCTTCTGCATGCACACAGGTTTATAAAGAAGATCTACCTCAGCTCAAAGAGCAGTGCAAAGAGAAACACCGAGCGACGGCCATGAAAAAGAGAGAACGAGCACCAGGAAGTGGAGTGAAGCTGCATTTTATTCATGGGTAAATGTTTAAAAAGACAAAAAGTCCAAAGAGCATCTTCACATCAAACCACGTCTCTTTATGATCCCTTAATGTTTGTCTCTTTCCAAACGTCACAACATCTGTTGCTTTGTTTGCAGCTACCGAGGCTACGACTGCAGGAGCAACCTGTTCTACACCCAGACCGGAGAGATCGTCTATCATGTTGCCGCCGTGGGCATTGTTTACAATAGACAACAAAATACCCAACGTTTCTACATGGGCCATGATGACGACATCCTCTGTCTGGCTATCCATCCCCTGAAGGACTTTGTAGCAACAGGCCAGGTACATGCAAAGACTTTCAAGCTCCTAGGTTGATATTTTGTGTTTTATCTGACCAGAATTGTCAGTCACAGTGAGTGAACTCAGCAAAAGATGTCTATATCAATGGTTTTTCTTTGTCTTTCAAGGTTGGCAGGGAGTCCTCAATACACATATGGGACACAGAAACATTAAAACCCATGTCTGTGTTGAAAGGTTTTCACCAGCTTGGAGTGTGCGCTCTGGACTTTTCAGGTATCGTCCACTGCTTTCATATTCATCCTTCATTTACAGTAGCGTGCGGGGGTGTTTCGGTCAGGGCCAGCAGTAACAAAACACAACCTCCCCTCCTCCAAAATACAGCCAACACAGCAATCAACACAACCTGACAGCTGATCAACAACCACAACACATCCGACAGGGGTTCAGACCGTGCGAGTCTCACACACTGCTGTCATGCACGCGTGTCTGTGTGCGCGATTGTATGGGAAGCACCATGTCACAATCAAAAAACAGCACCAAATGCCAACAGTGCCAATCTAATCCAGAGAAATAAAAAAAAAAAAAAAAAAAAACTAGCACTCACCATCACTTGTAGATTAATTCCATCCTGCTGTAAAATGCCACACAAAGCCTTTGTTGGTCTGAGTTAGCTCGTCCATTTCTGGTGTCGGTCTTCCTCTACTCACAATTTCCATTTCTTCTGCAAACGGGCACCTTGAAAAAGGTCCCCGAAGCAGGTCCGCTATCGTAACATCCGATCTTGCTGTGAAATTAGCCGCCATCACTCCAGATTAGCAGATAATATCAGCGTCATCACCACCTGCCCATGGGCCAATCGGTCAAGCTCATTTCAATGATGACCACCGGCCAGCACTAGAAAACTCCGCTTGCCCGAGGGCATTCTGTCAATAACACATCAATATCTGATTGGCTGATGATACTGTCACTCAACACTTTAACCCAATAGCAGCGTCCAGCTTCCATCAGAGGGGAGCAATGAGGTTACTGCTGGCCCCCGGCAGAGGAAAGGAGCTGTGATGTGTTTAGAGGACATAGGAGATTTGAGCTCCACAAAATATAACCATTGATTTTCTGGATAAAGTTGCATACTGATCAAGCAGCCCAATTGATTCCAGACACAGACTCCAGAAAAAAAAAGAAAAATCATTTTTGACAGGGCTAGCAGTGCTCGCCCTGCTGCCTCTGACTGCACACCACTGTTTCATTTAACAAACCCTGAGGTCTGCAACATTTATGCCTCAAAAGACTCATCTTTCTCCCCCGACTCTCAAAATGTGACTGCAAAACGTATACAAACAAATTCAATTAAATATTCCATGTATGCATTTTGAATAGTGACACGTGAATGTATTGAATGGTCTATTTTTATTGTAAACTACAATGTAAGATTATGTTTACAAAAAAAAAAAAAGGAATCTAATGTTAAAAACTATTTTTAAATGTAACACTGTGGAAGCTGCAGGGAGCCATCACAGACTGGATGAAGAGCTGCATACCCAGCTCCGTATCCACAGGCTGCAGACCCCCCGACAGAACCCATCCAGATGGGTTCAACAAGCCATATGTTTTGTGTGTGTAAATTATAAATCCCACACTCCTGAATGATTTTCCACATTGGAGCGAAACATAATGTTCACACATGAAAGGGCCGGTGTGAATTCACACAAAGGGGTCCGGTTCAAAAGAAACAGCTAAAAGCCTATCCCAGTCTGTCTGTCAGCGCGGAGGTAGAGATGTTCACCTCGTGATGCTTAATTGGCCTCAGACAGAGGCACGGCGGTGGTCTGTATGTCAGCGTGAGTGAATCACCTGCCTCAGATCAAACCCGCAGGACGCTTTCATGTTGCTAACAAGAGCCCAAACCTCCACAGCGGACGGCAAGCGGCTGGCCTCGGTGGGTCTGGACGACAATCACACCATTGTGCTGTGGGACTGGAGGAAGGGGGAGAAGCTCTCTGCCATGCGGTGAGTACGGTCCCATTGCAGCGCGCGGCGGCAGAGCTAATTCCACAGATTGTTTGAGCACTTTCACTTTAAATATGGACATTTATTTATGAGGGCTAAATTGAAGCCACTTTGCCGTGCGCGGCTGACAGTGTGATTAATGGAGGGATGGAAGGGAAGGGAATTGCCTTTTACATTACGAGGCTTCTTCTCTCTGCAGGACTGAACCCTGCCTGAGTCTCAACGTTTAGAGAACAAGCGTGCCCCAGGGTCTCAGCTGCAGATCACTAATTAAAAAGAATTACATTTCATTTGTCTGCCAGGAGCTTCACCTGCTGAGTTTGAGCCACTCGAGGTCTCTGGGTTACTTTTTGTTCAATTCAATTCCACCTTTTCATTTCATTTAAAACCCTCAGTACATCGGAGTCGAAAGGTCAAGGCGTTTAGAAAAAACCCAAATTTTATTCCTGCACAAGTGTCACACAGCTCCACATTGGCATTGCTTCTTCTTAGAGGTTAATCACAGTGTAAATGTGGCACCCATCATTGTATTGTTAAAAGGAAATAAAGCTCAAAGTTGTAAGTAACGGAAAACATAGGACGACACTTATAATGTCCTTTCTTTCACTTTCAGATTATTTTTCCATGCGATTTTTCACAGTAAACAAAAACTCAAATAGATTGTGTGAAATTAGTGTTATTCTTGTTTTGCACCTTGGAAGCTGCTTTAGATTCTGTTGAATAGCTTATTAACAGTTTTCTTCAATGTTAAAGAAAACAATGAAAAGAAGAAGACATCTCCAGCCTAATATTCACCTTTTATTGGGAATATGACCACATTCCTCGGTTTCTTCCAGGCTACTGTGTGAAACTTTAGAAAATAGTGAAAAATGCTTTACCCTTGCCACAATTTCTGTACATTTTGAGATGCACGGACATGTGATATTCATCTAATCAATGACATATAGGGTGTGCTAATAACACGTCACATCGGAGGACGGAGTTCCATTGTTTAGGATGCACAACATTTAGTTTTTCGGTATTCACTGAGGCTTCTAATGGTGTCTGTTGGTCCCAATTTTAAACTGTCAAAGTAGCGGCTTTAGCAACTTAACTGAGTATTCGAATGAGTGGCGTATGAACAAAAGCATTAATGTTAAATGAGAAAAATGTAAAAGTCAAGGAGAAATAATTCAATTATCAAATAAATGCAAGGTAAAGAACGAAATACACAAATGAATCATTAAAAAGTAATATTTTCACAAGTTCCACCTAATTATATATATTAAAAAAAAGTCATTGAAGGCTTTAGTATTTACCACTTCTTGTACCTTTACCTTCCAAAAAATCTTCTGGATCTGCTCTGGAATTCCAGTAAAACCTTAGTTTCACACTACGGTATATTAGTAGAAAGTTGTTGTTTTTTCTTCCACCATGTTCATTTGGGTCCAATAATGTGAAACATAATTAGCTCCAAACAATCACACAGCTAACAAGCCAGGAAGGAGATGCGGTTTTAAAAAGTTGACTGTCAGCTTTTTTAAAAGTGCCTCAGAGACAAAGCAGGAGTCGTCGATGCTTTGCTCCAAACCGGAGGCAATAATGCAAACCATGCCTTGCATGCATTAGACCTAAATTATACATGAGACGAGATATGCTTCACTCCCGTCACGTTTGTGCACTCCATGCACGAGGATTACCTTTCCAGACCTGAATTATGAATTCCTTGAAAGCATAGGAGGTCTCAGTTTGTCCTAAACACATTGTAGGCTTCGTGGCAGCGAGTGAAATGATATAACCTGAGAGCCGGCAGGAACCAGAGGAACCTAACTGGAAAATATCCGCATCCCAAAATATCTTTTGCTTTGGCTTTGCTGCTCGTCCTACTTGATGTTCATATTTAGTATCTACTCTCGTGAATCCCCCCCACTCCCCCCCCCCCCCCCCCCTGCTTTGGGTTGCTTTCCTGCGTGTTGTGTGCCAGGCTCTCCCTTTAAAGTAAACATTCTAGTGAATTCCACTCACGGATTTCAAATGAATTTTAGAATCATCTTAACGTTCGTGGTGAAATGTATTCTTAACTTTATTTAGTGTCGTCAAAATAGCAGTGAAATGGAGAATTGTCAAACCGAGGAATTCTTTCGATTTTAAATGAAGGAAAATTGCCTGTGAGAATATGTGTATTTTTGTTATCCAGCAGCCCATTTTGACAGGCGAATGTGTAAGGGACAGTGCTGATATTAACTATTATATCAAAAATATGGTCGTTTATTTCATGATTCTTATGTTACTTATGTTTTCATACTTAATACAACTGTCTCATATGAGATCGCTTCAATATTGTAACAATGTTCAAATCTGTTGTATTTTTGTATGTTTATTATTTCGTTTTGCAGAGGAAGCAAGGACAAGATATTCGTGGTCAAGATAAATCCCTACCTGCCGGACAAGCTCATCACGGCTGGTGTGAAACACATGAAGTTTTGGCACAAAGCCGGTGAGGAGCCCCGTCTTTGTGTCGTGGACTCGAGGGACTCGTCCGCGTCGGACCGAGCCGGGACACGGCTCACCCGGAGGTCTGCTTTTCCCTTGCAGGCGGTGGTTTAATTGGGCGCAAGGGGAACATGGGGAAGACGGAGACGATGATGTGCGCCGTGTACGGCTGGTCAGAGGAGATGGTGTTCTCGGGCACCTGCACGGGGGACATCTGCATATGGAGGGACATGTTCCTCATGAAGACTGTCAAAGCGCACGACGGCCCCGTATTCAGCATGCACGCCTTAGAAAAGGTATTTGACAGACTGAGAAGTCATACAATGCGGTGATTCTATAAAGAATGATGTGCCTCTGCAGCTCTAACTGTCCTCCCCCCCACCTGTAGGGATTCGTGACGGGAGGAAAGGATGGCATCGTCGCTCTGTGGGACGACACCTTTGAGAGATGCCTCAAGACTTACGCTATCAAGCGAGCGGTGTTAGCTCCAGGATCCAAAGGTAAAAAGTGTTTTGTTTTTTTTCAGTTTCTATTGTCCTCTGCTGTCCTCCGGTCCTCGAAGCCACTCGGACGTTCGGCGGTTTCAGCTGAAATGAGCTTAAATTCAAAAACGCTGCAGGTTTGCTCCTGGAGGATAATCCCTCCATACGTGCCATATCTCTCGGCCACGGCCACATCCTCGTGGGGACCAAGAATGGCGAGATCTTGGAGGTGGATAAGAGCGGCCCCATCACTCTGCTGGTTCAGGTAAGAAAAGGGGGGGGGGGGGGGTATATATCATGAGTTTCCCTGAACGCATCAGTGCATCAGTGCTACCCTATGCTAAAGGAGGCTCTGAAGGAATCAACGAGCCTCCATTTCTTCGTTTATTGAGAATTTGGACAGTCTTTATCATGGAAGTTAAGTGACAGTCGATAGATAAGGAGTTAGGAGGGACATTTTGGATACACCCTGGGTGTTGACAGGCGGAGTGGGAGTCAACACCTTCTGAAGATGTGAAGGCAAAATGGAAAAGCTGGAGAGGAACTGAATTCCAACACCGGCATCCGGGTGCATGATGTGTCGCTGCAGGAATGTTGTAAATCCCTTTTGCTGTGGTGGTGCGTGCAAGTGCACCAACTAAACGTTACATAAGACTTTAAAACACTCAAATTAGACCACGTTTTATGCAACAAAAACCAATGTGATATATGCTGGTGCTGTGACTGTCGACAGCCAGTCATGAATAAACTATTATTGTTTGAGCAAATGTAATGAAGACTATATAAGCTATAGTTAGACGGTTGCGGGCTGCAAGAAATAACAGACTTTCACTTCAAAGTGCCGGCAAATAATTGTCTTCCAATATTCTCTTTACTTTGGCTTCAACTAAAATGTTGTACCCAGCATGATATAGAATCAATCTTGGCATTAATGAGTCTCACTTTTAATTAGGGACAGTTGGCAACGCTTATTCAAGTAAGTTTAAAATGCATTTATTGAATGAGTTTTGTCCAGTGAAGAGGTGTGAAAGAAAGCTGCGATAAAAAATTATTCAGTATATGGATATGTAGACCAGAAGGGGGGTTTATACCCCCCCCCCCCCCATCCATCCCTGAAAACTGCACCCTGGAAAAGAGTAATAATTTACAGTCATGCTTTATTTGTATTGTACTGATGTGTTTAGTGCTTCTTATTGTTAAGCGCAAACATATAAACTGTCATAAGCGCTGAGACATTGCCGCCACTCAGTGAGAGATTGCTAATTTCCTTGAGTGCTCGGGAGAGTCTCCACGGCTTTGTTTGATCGTAGGACGGGGGAGTGAACGCTATCGATCGCCCTTTAGATTGCGCATTGTGATGGATGGAATCAATTACTGACAGACAGGAGCCGGAGGTTTTTCCTCAGCCGCTTGTTACGTAACAAGGTAATGAGGTGGTGTTGTCGGATGAATACAAAGACTCCCAAATGTTCTTCTGTGACGCAGGGATATTGAAAGACAAGAGAGGTGAACTTGATCAGGATTATAAAACACATTAGTAGAGAAAACCGACACAAGCACAGAGAGAACATGCAGACTCCATATAGAAATACTACCATGAGGAGTTGTTGGTGTTCAATATGCAATTTTTATGAGGACTCCTCACTAAAACTGAAACGGGCCACAGAAAGAGGTACAATAGCCACATTTTAAACGGCATTTGTCTTTGGGATTAAGAGAAGATGTCAACGTGGGACGAACATATGATCTTCCAAAAGGTGGAGAGAGTGCGCTCTTGTTCAACGACCCGTGTCACTGACCTCTGACCCTCTGCTCAGTTTTGTTTCTCACACACGTGCGCATGTCGGCGTCACATTACGGTGCTCGCCTGCCCCGCGATTGTGTGAGTTGAAGAGAAGATGAGACATGAGAGGGAATGGTTCCCCTGACCTCTCGTTTTCCTCCGTCACCTGCTGCAATGAAATATTCATGCCGTTTTTGTTTTTTGTGTGTGTGTGTGTGTGTGCACGCAGGGTCACATGGAGGGTGAAGTGTGGGGCCTGGCCACTCACCCCCATCTCCCCCTCTGCGCCACCGTCAGCGACGACAAGACCCTGCGCATATGGGACCTCTCGCCCAGCCACTGCATGCTGGCCGTGCGCAAACTCAGGAAAGGTGAGTCACCGCCGACGGCCCCCCCGGTCCGTTTCCTTGACCGGATGCGAACCGCTCCCCTAACTAATAAACCCCCCCCCCCCACTCCCTTCCCGCAGGCGGCCGCTGCTGCTGCTTCTCCCCCGACGGCAAAGCCCTGGCGGTGGGCCTGAACGACGGCAGCTTCCTCATCGTGAACGCAGACACCCTGGAGGACCTGGTGTCCTTCCACCACCGCAAAGACATCATCTCCGACATCAGATTCTCTCCAGGTCTGTGGTTCAACCTCAGTATTTCCTCAACAGCACCGGAGCCTTCTTAGATAAACCCAAGCGGACCTCTCAAAACCCTTTCCGAAGCGTGGAGTGTGTGCGCGTGGGATGCTGTGCAGAGTCTCAGCAGGTGTACGTATTTCTCCCCCGCTGTGAGCTATAGCTGCAGGCCTGACCCAAATTAATAGCTTTGTGTAATAAGGCCAGACAGAGAGACGGCGAGAGAGGAACAGGGAAACAGTGGGGGTGGATGAAGTGAGAGCAGGAAACTCATCTCTCTCTCTCTTTCTCCTGGGCACTTAACCTTAATCTACGATGCAAAGGATCCTGTTTCCACTCACAACGCTGGTGGATTTCTAAGGGTGGAAGACTCGACCTTGACGATATGGTTAAAGTGAAGTTACTTTTTCTAAATTCCTCATTTGTAGCCTAAATATCTTAAGGTGACAGCCAAGTTAATTGCTCCAAAAAATATATATTAGGTAGGGTTTAAAAGTCCAGTTTTCATGGCAAATTAATGGTTAATTTTATTCTTCACTACAAATAAAACAAGACGGGAAGTCAGAGGTTTATCGAGACAAATGTATTTATTTATTTATCTTATAAGGCTATACAAAGAAATAAAAGAAGCGCATGTAAGCAATTAAGAATACAAAGCGATAAAGAGAAATTAAATATTTTAAAGCCTCTCGCACTCACATTCCTTTTATAATTGGAGTCAACTTGACTTTGCGATTTTCAAAACATTGGTATTTTGCGTCCCACTAAAATCGTCTCTGTGCGCCACAATCTTACTGCTGATGTAACTTCGGCTGAACTTAATGAGAGAATCAGTCTTAATGACGGCCCCACGGAGAGCTGACGGCTCAGAATGTGTCACAGCATCACTGTGATGACACAACAATGTGCACCGTAAGAACACAATGGAGACTCTTGTACTCTGTAACTAAAACCTGCTTTGCAGTAACTTGCCCAGCACCATTACCTACAGAAATATTTAAGCTAAATACTTTTTAACTGTATTATATATAAATTGCATTCATTGGTGTGTGTGTGTTTTTTTTTTTTTTTTTAAAGTAGGTCTAAAGTACATTTCAGTGAGTTTCACATTAAGGGTTTAATCCAGGGGTGTCAAACTCATTTTAGTTGAGGGGCCACATCAACCTAACCTGACCTCTGGAGGGCCCAACAAGTCAAACATGACATATTAAACTGCAGATACGGACAAATGTTAAAGTCTTTCCGTCTTTTGATCCTTTTGTAACTGCAAGAATGTGCCAGTCTATTCTGAAATATACATATTAAAGGAAATCAGATATTATTACATTTGCAAAAAAACAAAACAAAACCCCAAAAAACCCTCAGTCACCTGTATCTAGATATCGTATTTTTATTCAGGATTA
Source organism: Blennius ocellaris (assembly GCF_963422515.1). Classification (NCBI taxonomy): domain Eukaryota; kingdom Metazoa; phylum Chordata; class Actinopteri; order Blenniiformes; family Blenniidae; genus Blennius; species Blennius ocellaris. The sequence goes on along the minus strand of NC_137666.1, from coordinate 18,706,291 downwards.
AAACAATTTGTCATCATCTGGAAAAATTTTTGAGTTTACGTGTCTAAAGTATCATTTCACACAAGTTGGACTCATTGTTTTATTGTGAAAGGCGTTGCATTATGTGACCTCCACAGATTGCATTAATGTCGGGGGTCAAATTCTGACCAAGGGCGGTTTTGAATGTCATTTTTGCCAACCTAGTGTTTTTAGATCAGCCTCTGTCACTTTTCATTTTTTATACTTCTCACCTCAAAAATCCCATGGCGGGCCGGTTCTGGCCCCCGGGCCGCATGTTTGACACCCCTTGTTTAAACAATCTCACTCCTGTTTCTCCTTCTCTGCCTCAGGAGTTGGGAAGTACCTCGCAGTGGCATCGGGAGACAGCTTTGTGGATATTTACAATGTGATGAGCAGCAAACGGGTGGGAGTGTGCAAAGGATGCCTCAACTACATCACCCACCTGGACTGGGACAAGAGAGGTAAACTCACTGCTCGAAATACTAAGTGTCTCAGTAAAGATCCCAGTAAGTTGCCGTTAAAGCGCTTAATCGTGCGCCTTTTGGAAAAAACGCTTCACCTGCGTGTGCTGGCCTGCTGGGCCTCTCTCGTTCTCAGGGAAACTCCTTCAAGTCAACACCGGTGCTAAAGAGCAGTATTTCTTCGAAGCTCCTCGTGGCAAGAGGCAGACCATCCCGGCCACAGAGGTAAGAGGAGACAAAAGACACAGGAGCAGTGTACACCCCCCCCCCCCAGGACAGGAGGAGACTCTGGGAAGGGCGGTGAAGCATGAAGTCGGCCCACTTTGCACCAATATCGCTTCAAGTTGCGGCGCCGAAATTGGGATGCTTTCCGTCGTCGCCTTTAATTACGCCTGTGACGTTCAGCCACTTTGTGAGACGAGACAATGAGGGTCCGATAAGAAAGACGCTGCTCCCCCGTGTCTCAAGTGGAGCATCGGATGTCTTCTCGCCGTCGCGCGGTGGATTATTTTAGGCTTTCCCTTCGCCCTCCTGAAAACTGTCACACCATTCACGCTGACAGGCCCGAGAATCTTTTTTACTCCTGGATGGTCTCATTGTTTTTTATCATGTCGAAAAATCTCCTCTTATTTCTGGTGATGATGTATATATACTTTGTGCTGTGTAGTCCCTCAGGGTTCTGCTCTTGGCCCAGTTTCATTTTCTATTTATTCTCTGCAGTTTGGCCTTCAGTTTGGCATTTAAGTAGCATCTGGGTTAAAGAACTCGTGATTTAACATATACATATACCATACTATGTTGTCTTAATTCATAACGCACTTCCACACAAGCGTGGTTGAAACAAACTGCTGTGCATTATATTTAAATCACAATTAATTCACAGTTATTGTGCGGTCAACAAACTGCTGCTGCTATTTGGAAAAACAAATATCAGTGCAGAGAGATTTTGATAAAATATACACTTTACTGTTTTTATTTTGTACATGATGTTAGGAAAATGTTGAAAATTAAGTTGTATAACAGAATAATATGGCTTTATGAGCAAAGACACACATTCAGACTTTTCTGGAGTTATGATTTATTATCCCTAAAAAATATAATATTATAAACGACTTAAAGTTTTCTGAATGCAGTCATTTTCCAAAAATGTAATCAAAATGATTATATAAAATTCTTATTTTGGAAAATACAGTTTCACCAAAACATATCACACAGTATTTGCAATGTGATATTAATAGTGTCCTGTGAAGAGCGCCAAGCGATTTCAACACTTAATAGTCCAACAATGAAAAATTTACATGTTCATGACTTTATAAAACACTCCTCGGTGCCAGGACAGGATTTAAAAAAAAAAAAAAGAAGACACATCTGTGCAAGAAAAATAACAAAACTTTTGACTGTCTGTGCAAAAGTTTTCATGGCAGTAAATATCGATTCTTCCAAGGTCAGGGCGATTTCACTTTTTTTTTTTTTTTTTTTAAAGAGAAAGCTTTTTCCTTCACAGCGGTTCATTGTAATTCATTATGGTCTTGTCTGAGCCAGTGAGCTGGAACTCCCCGTGCAGATGGTTGACAAAGCTGCTGCCCCACTTACAATCAGGAGGAAGTGCAGGGGGCCACGTTTACTCGGTGGCCTCGCTTCTTTTATTGTCACTGGAGTTCGATAAATACTTTCAGTTGTCACTTGGCAGGCACGTCACTGGAGGAAAATGTGATCTTAAAAAAAAAAAAAAAAATGAATCGCTGCATTCCGGACTTGGTTCCAGGTGGAGAAGATCGACTGGAGCACGTGGACGTGCGTCCTCGGCCCGTCTGTTGAAGGCACCTGGCCTGTGATCAGCGAGGTCACCGAGGTGACCGCCGCCTGCCTTAGTAACGACAGGAAGGTGCTCGCAACAGGAGACGATCTGGGCTACGTCAAGCTCTTCAGATACCCTGTCAAGGTGAGGCGGAGGACCCCCCCCCCCCCCCCACCCCCCACCCCCGCGCTATCTTTTCCTGAACATCTCATGACTTCGGGCTCGGGTTGGGAATTTATGCAAATGTTATGTTAATTCTACGTTAATGTCACAAGTGTTAAATAAATGTTGCCTCTCCTCCCCCAAGGGAAAGTACGCAAAGTTCAAGCGCTACGTGGCTCACAGCACCCATGTCACCAATGTGCGGTGGACCCACGACGACGGCCTCTTGGTGACGGTCGGCGGGGGCGACACGTGCCTCATGATCTGGGCCCACGAGCCGGAGGGCCACCGGGAGTTCAAACAGTGCGACAGCGAGGAGTCGGATATCGAGAGCGAGGACGACGGAGGCAAGCGACCAACCTCTCTCCTTTTCTTTCCTTATTTAAAGTTTGGCCGGTCCCGGCTTGGCGGCTCGGGTCGGGGCTTGGGGGCTTTGCGCCCTTTATCCTTCTCTTGTGGGCCCCTCTGGCCTGAGAGGGGGGAGGGTCCTCTCTGCGCGCTCCGTCTGGTGCCTTCCGGGTTGGGGGGCGTGGCTCTCCGGGGGGGTTTGTCGGGGCCTCCCTGGATCCGGTGGGCCGCTGGGTGCCGGAGTGGTGGCGTCCGGCCCCGGGGTGCTACTGCGGGCCCCACCACAACAGTTCCATTCACATCCAGAGGACAAACCACACACACACACACACACACACACACACACACACACACACACACACACACACACACACACACACACACACACACACACACACACACACACACACACACACACACACACACACACACACACAAACACACACACACTTCCACTTCCACTCCTCATTGATGAGATTTGCTGTTCTGTCAATGATCAAAATCATGTTTTTTTTTCTTCTTTTCTTTTTTTTGTTCTTTGTTTTGTGTCCTTTTATTTTTGCTTTTGTTATCATTGTTGTGATTATTTTGGTTTTTGCTCTGTTGTTGCTCAGGCTGGTTTAATCTCATGGCAGTTGGAAAATATTTGGATCACTGTGATTACTATATATATTATAATATTGTATGTGTGTATATACATACATATATATATATAAGTAGCACTAACAAGGGTATTGTATGTATCTCCCCACCAAGTCTTTCTCTGTCTCTCCTCTCCTCTCCTCTATCCTTTCACCCCAACCGGTCAGCAGAATGCCGCCACTTCTGAGTCTGGTTTCTGCAAAGGTTTCTCCCTGTTGGGAGTTTTTCCTTTCCACAGTCGCAAACACACCTGCTTGCTCATGTGGATATGTTGGGCTTTTCTATTTTCTCTATAAAAGCACATTGGAATGAGTGTAATGTATTTAAAAATGTTTGGGTTTTTTTTATTAAAAAAAAGAAAAAAAAAAGTTTAAAACGCCGTGAAGCCCCTCCAGTCATTCTGGATATCTGTCGCCAGGCTACGACAGCGACGTGACGAGGGAAAATGAGATCAACTACACCATCAAGGCCTTATCCACCAACATGCGACCAATGACGGGGGTGAAGCCCCACCTGCAGCTGAAGGAGCCGTCTGTAGACGAGAGGTAGAGTCTCTCTCTCTCTCTCTCTCCCTCTCAAACCTTTTCTGACTCAAGAAACTTTTTATAATCAAGCTCAAAGAAAACCTTCTTTTACACAAACGCCATCTTTTCTTTCCCTGTCTGTTTCTGCCTTTTGGAAGTAACTCAGCCTTTTCTGCTCTTGTCCTTTCCTTTAAACGTCACTTTCCTGCTTCACTCTTTTCATTTCACTCGAAGACAAGGGGTGGTCAGGTGAGTTGTTGCGATTATATACGATGACTTTGTAAAAAATGTTTTATAATCCGTGCGATGCCTAGTAAGTAGCATGTAGAATTCTTCTAAAATAATGAAAAACTGTGATTTTTTTCCTCCTATTAGATGTGATGTTCAGGTCAGGACTTACACCCACAACTCAGAGAGTTTATTGGGTCCATAGATGAGCAACACGCCGTCAAAACTAAAGAGATTTATGTATCATAGGAAACTGTTGCACACTGGAAATAGACCGAGCCTGAATAGACACACAGACGAGACCTGAAAGGGGGGAAAGCTTTCATAAGACATGGCATCGCCTAGCCAGAGGGGGGGTAAAACACTGAAATAAGATATGATCGAAGCATGAAAAACAAACGGACATGTCAAAAGGACATGTCAAAAGGACATGTCAAAACAAATAAGAGACCAGACATAAGACACAAAACACAACGATGAGATTTAACATTAGCAGACGGGACCACGTCATGTATCCCTGACAACATAAAGGCTAAAACTGGCTCTAGTTGTTCTAAATGTGAGACGTGAGCTTAAATGTATACTCAGTAGCAGTCAAGCCATCAGGATGTGAAGTTTTATTGTACTATTGTGTTATTCCGTCTCAAGCTCTCACCTCAATTTTCAACCTGTTACATTATTCCGTTTGTACTGTTTCTTGTGCTAGCGTTCATTTTTGTTTTATAACTTTGTCTCCGTTACAATATATTTAAAGTGCGCCACAGCCTCTCAGAGGTTCACATTCACTGATTTGCAGATCTATTTTTTTTTTTTTTTACAATGATGCAAGTATCCTCGATGCATCTCCTCATAGCAGTTGTCATAGAAATGGACTGTGGTTGCCATGGTTACCCGATGGCGCTGACTCTTATATTTTATGTCCTCAGTGTCTGAGGTGTGTTACGTGTGTGTGTGTGTGTCCGCCGGGCAGCAGTGAGCTCTGGGTAAAGCTTTGTTTTAATTTTCTTTCTTTTTTTTAAATCCTTGCTGTTTCTTTGTTCATGCTGCCATGAAGAGGGTCGAGGTAAGTCTCTCGTCCTGATGTTGTTCTTATTCACAAATGTAGAGTTTAATAACGAAGAGTTAAGTGTCTCCCTGAAGCTCTCGTACACACACACCTGATATGGTTCCTTCTTGACACCATATCAGTGTGAAACGAGGTCAGGGTTGTTGTTTGCCCTCTCCATACAGTCGATGCATTATTAAATGTTTTTTCATACCACCTGAAAAGTGTTTGGCCCGGAACGCCGTCATTCGCTTCGTTAGCCAAGTGGAAAGCACTTATTTCTGTTTAATCATTGATTCAAGCCGTAGACGGTATTTAACTTTGTTGAGGAAGTTTGTCGGTGGATCCCAGGGGGGCATGTTCGGGGTTCGGGACCCCCCCCTTGAGGGAGCGCCAGAGATCATTAGAGACGAGCTGGAGGCTTCGTCTGTTTCCAGTTATTAAAAATAGAACACGCTGAGGCAAACCAGGATAGCACTTTGCCTGTTAAGACACTGAACACAACCATTTTTCCACAACATGATTTATTGTAGTGGAGCTCAGAGATGAACCAGCGTTCAATTCAATCCAGTTTATTTGTATTGGTCCAAATATAACACGGTCATTGAAAGGCTCTTGTTAACAACCTGCAGAACCAGACTCAGAGACGGAGACTTTCTCCTGCTCCGGTTGGGGTGAAGGGATAGAGGGAAAGAAAAGGAGAGGAACCACAGACAGATTGTGGGGAGGGATTCAATCCCTGGTTTTGGTAGGGGATAAAGATTCTCTATTATATTAAGCAGTGAGAGAGAGCGACAGAGAGAGAGAGAGATTCTTACATGTTAGAGGTAAGAAGCTTGTTGTAGGTCCTCCAGCAGTCTAAACCTTACAGCAGCTTCAATTAAAAAAAAATTAACCAGTACTAATTTGGATGCTTTATTGAATAGCAAAGTAAACAGTGTAATAGCGACACAACATTGCAGTCATCATCCTCCTCCTCCTCCTCCTCCTCCTCCTCCTCCTCCTCCTCCCTGGTATCAGCATGAGAAGCAGCTTCATGGCAGCCTCCTCATCCCAGCTGTCTGTTTCAGGCCTCCTGTCAGCCGAGCGCTGCCACAGCCAGAGAAGTTGCAGACCAACAATGTTGGCAAAAAGAAGCGTCCCATCGAGGTAAGACGCGCCTCCCCATCCTCTCCCAAACACCCCCGGCAAGGACACGCGCGTGATGCATTTCCTGATGGCAGAGGGAGGCTCAATCAGCGAGGCAGATAATTCAAACTGCGAGTTCCTAATGGGATTACTTCCACTGGAGACGCTCGTCTTGCCCGTCCTCTGGCCCAGACAGCGTCCCCGCGGGGGGGGGGGGGGGGGGGACGCCGTGACGCCGTAATCAAATAGTGGCGTTCTTCAGATGGCCGCCGGCGCCGAGCAACCGGGTTGCCATGGCACTAACCTTTCTGACATTCCTGCCGTCTTTTCTTTTCCTCCCTCTCCCGCAGGACCTGGTGTTGGACCTTGTGTTTGGTTACCGTGGCAACGACTGCCGCAACAACGTGCACTACTTGAACGAGGGGGCGGACATCATCTACCACACGGCCTCGGTTGGCATCGTCCTCAACCTGACAACCTGTGAGTGGCTGGAGGACGGCGTCACCGCTCCCGCTCAGTCGCTGACACGCATGACACGTGTTTACTTTGTGTGCGTGTGTGTGTATGTTCCTTGCAGCCTGCCAAAGTTTCTACGTAGAACACAGTGACGACATTCTGTGCCTGACAATCAATCAACACCCCAAATTCCCCAACGTGGTGGCAACTGGCCAAGTAGGTATGTTTGCGCGACGTTGACCTCCCGCGTGAGCCGCAAAGCCTCGTCCCTCTTCCCCCGGTGCAAACTGGATCGTCACGACACCGCCGTCCTCCCCTTACCTGCAGACCCACGCTGCACAGGAGGAAATAATATGCACAGATGATGTTTCATTTCCCCTTTGACGGCGCTCGCTAATATCCTGGATAGAAAAATAACTGATAGGCATAACTTTTTGACAGTGTGTGTTCAATGCTTCGATGTCTCTTTAAGGTTAATGTCCCATTTTATCAGCGTTGCTCAGACAAACACTGAAAATTCACACTTTGTTGTTGTTTTCCTTGCTTTGCAGGTGATACTGGCGACATGTCAGGTAAGACTGTTAAGTGACTGCCACCTAGTGGTCCCAGCGACTTACATGGTTATATTTCACAGGGAGTTCATTACATAAACAGTGCAATCAACAAATTAAAACTTTTAATAAGCAAAATAATCCCCCTTTTTCATAATGTATTTGGTCAGAGGGAAGAATTGGGCATATAATACACTATATGTGAAATACATGCTGGTCTGAAACTGCTTCAACTTGAAGTTTCAAACGTTGATTTTCAAGATTTTCACCACAAAAGGATGAATTCAGCTTTAATTGTGCCTATTGCTTCCCTGAAGTCATTTTCTATCTAAATCTCTTAGGACACTCTTTTTCTTTTTTGACCAATTCGCCATTTTTTTCACTCACTGCTTACATTTTGTACACTGGAGACATTTTTAGTCATCCACCCTCACGATTTTTGATAAGCAAACTGCCCAAACCAAAACCTGCAAATAATAAAGAAAAGCTTTAATTTCCAAGAAATGCAGCTCTTTTGATGTATTGGCTGAAGTCGTCTTTGTCCTCGGCCGTTCAGCCACGTCCCCATCCATCCACGTGTGGGACGCCATGACCAAGCAGACGCTGTCGGTGCTCCGCTGCTTCCACTCCGGCGGGGTTTGCTCCGTCAGCTTCAGCGCCACAGGAAAGCTCCTGCTGTCTGTGGGCCTGGACCCCGAACACACCGTCACCATCTGGAAGTGGCAAGAAGGTGAGAAGAAGAAGAATTTCCGTCTCCGAGGTTCCATCCATACTTGAGAGTCAGTGTTCACCGTGCTCTGCTTTCCTGCTCCTAAGGTGCCAAGGTGGCCAGCCGGATCGGCCACACCCAGAGGATCTTCGTGGCCGAGTTCCGCCCCGACTCCGACACGCACTTCGTGTCCGTGGGCATCAAGCACGTGCGTTTCTGGACGCTGGCGGGTCGAGCTCTGCTCAGCAAGAAAGGCGTGCTGAGCACCATCGAGGACGCCCGCATGCAGACGATGCTCTCTGTGGCGTTCGGAGCTGTAAGTCGACCTCCCCTGTACCGTTTGCACTCTCCAGCAGTGCTGCAAAAATCTCTGTTTGTTTCTTATTACATTTCAAACAATTCAATCTGCTAATAATTTCCATGTTGAAATCGGACTGTCTGCTTGAATGTGCCGTGAACTGGTGTTGCATTGCTTGCTCTGCTTTCTTAGGCCACTAGATTAGTGCAGATTTGTTTTCTTTTCAGAATAACTTGACATTTACAGGTACCATAAGTGGGGATGTGTGTGTATGGAAGGAACACATTCTAGTAAGAATAGTGGCCAAGGCTCACACGGGCCCCGTGTTCACTATGTACACCACACTGAGGGACGGCCTCATCGTCACGGGAGGCAAAGAACGACCGTAAGTGCTTTTCACCACCACGTTTTACTCTACGTAGCTGTAAGATCTCACCGATACTTTAACTGAACTGTGTATAATGAACATAATAATCTGGTAGAGAGACGCTCTCTCACTGACAAACAAAAGCAACAAGTTTCAGCGAGCTGCTACATCACTGTTAAACAAATCGGTCTTTTTTAATCTCAAAAGTTAAAAAAAATGATGTTGAAAAGTGTAGTTTCTGATGGGTAATGTATCAAAGCAGTGATTGTCAGCCTTATTTTTTTCCCTTTAGCCCTGTTGGATTGTTTTTTCGGAAAGACGTGAGACATTTCCTGTCCCGAATTTACCAAAATATTACAATGAAGACAAACGTCACTGGACGGCAGAAGCCTCCGTAATATCAAATCATGTGCAAATCTAATCGTGACGACCTCAACGCAGAACATACAGATGTGAAATGATAACTGCTGTGTCTTTTCACAACCGGCATTTGATTTATGAAAATTCTAAAGTTGTTTTTGTTGCTGCAACAACTCAAAATCGTCAGAAAAAGAAAACTTTGACAAGTGTTTGCCTGAGTGTGTGGGTTCAATAAAACAGCTGTCAGCTTGAAACCAACGGGGGGGGGGGCTGTCAGTCTGTGCCTGCCCACACAGTCAGGAAACAAGAGGAGTAATCAGACAGCACAAGCAAAAAAAACATGTGTGCGGGTGGAGTGTGTCTGTCAGGCCACAGACTGCTCATCACTCTAACGTCAAACCCCGACAACATATTTCACGTCTATAAATCGTCAATCCCGACCCTTGATCCTTTGCGCAATATTCTTTTCGAGACATCTGGGATTTTGAGTCACCGTGGCTTGATTTCCTCCCTCCCCTCAGGTCGAAGGAGGGCGGAGCTCTGAAACTCTGGGACCAGGAGCTGAAACGCTGCCGGGCCTTCCGCCTGGAAACCGGACAGATCATCGACTGCGTTCGCTCCGTGTGCAGAGGGAAGGTGGGATCACCACGGACAACTCCATGAAAACTGATTTTTTTTTTTGTTAAACTGTCTGTTCTCACGCGTCCTGCTCGTCGCCAGGGTAAGATCCTGGTGGGAACCAGGAACGCGGAGATCATCGAAGTGGGCGAGAAGAACGCGGCGTGCAACATCCTGGTGAACGGACACATGGACGGCCCCATCTGGGGTCTGGGCGCTCATCCCTCCAGAGACGTGTTCCTGTCGGCGGCGGAGGACGGCACCGTCCGTCTGTGGGACGTCCCGGAGAAGGTTCGGCGTTCCCGCTTCGTCGCCGGAATCCGTGGGAATGTGTGGTGGTCACAACGTGCCGACGTTTGTCTTGTCTTGTGGTGGCGGAAGCAGAAGATGCTGAATAAGGTGAACCTGGGCCACCCGGCGCGCACCATCAGCTACAGTCCCGAGGGAGACATGGTGGCCATCGGCATGAAGAATGGAGAGTTCATCATCCTGCTGGTGGCGTCGCTCAAGATCTGGGGCAAGAAAAGGGACCGGCGCTCTCCCATTCAAGATATTAGGTAACGATATCGGGGGTGGGAAAGTGACTCGGGTTGCCGTGACGCTGGAGGATCTGCTGCTCTCTGTGGCCAAAGTGTCCTGATGATGGAAATTATATTGACTGCTGATTCATAAGCAGACCAAACAAAAACTCCTCTAATAATTATGATTTACAGTCCAGGTTGAGTAAAGCTGCCAACTGTCAGGAGATCAGAAGATGAAATCATCACAGATTCAAGTTGTTTCATAGGTTTCAGTGAGAAACTGGATTTTTTTAATTTTTTTTATTATTATTATTTTAAAAAAAAAAAAAGATTAAAAAGCCGGTCAAAATCTACCTGGGATTTTTAAAACAGATGCTGTCAAATCAGATACAAGTGGCTCCAGTTCGGCCCAACTCGCCATGAAAATGGTCAAAATTTCAAAGAAAACATTTTTTTGCTGCCATGAAAGCGAGCGACCTTGTTGCTGTCAAACTCGCCTCACAGCCGTGCTGTCAGGACAAGATTGTAAAAACACCTAGAACACAACAGCTATAGAAGGCTTTGGACGTGTCAATGTATTTTGCACCAGAACGTTTCATTAAAATTGCCTTTAAATGGATATTGCAGTCATTTTCCCATAGTAATTGTTTGGTTTGGTGAAAATATAGATATTTTCATCATATATACTCTTTGTACCTCCACTAAGAAAAACTTTTAAATTCAACATTTTTTTAACTGGTCCGGCCCACTCAAGATGAAATTGAGCTGTGTGTGTGGCCCCTGAACTAAAATGGGTTTGGCACCCCGGACAAAGCATCGAGTCATAATTCAAGTAACTTGATCACTGTTCATTCATTCATTCATCTTCATAGAGCGGTGCCGTCGAACTCGTTTCAGTTCATGAGCCACAAACAGCCATTTTGTTTGAGGTTGAGCCACATAAGTAGAAACATTTGCATTCTATTAACTCAGTTTTTTCCTTAGTTTTAATGCAAAAGAATATTAGTGAATCTTGAAAATGAACAAGCTGATGCCCACTTTACAAAAAGAAAAAATAAATACAATCTGCAAACCTGAGAAGCCAAAGTGTTTCTGTACAAACTGATGCTCTATCATAGACATCTTTGCACACTAAATATGAAATTCTGGTTGATGTCAGATTAGTTAAAGATTTTCACACCAAAAAAAAATTACTTGCTTTTGGGATCTAAAAAAATTTTTATTCAAGGTTTTTACTTTAAATGTGGTGAAGTCTTTTCAGATAAACTTATTGTGCACCACAGTAAATTATCTTTACATTCAGTCCCATAATGTGTGTTTTGATCAAATAAATATTGCTGTAGTGGTAAAAAGTGGTCAAAGCTCCACTTTTTTTTTCATTATTGAAAACATCTCCTCTGCAACTTTGTGAAAGTGAAATAACAAAGTGAGTTTATTCCTGTGAGCAGACCCTTACATAGTGTATACATCCGTAGTTTTGTAACTCCGGCTGCTTTCCTCCACAGGTTCAGTCCAAACTCTCGGTATTTGGCCGTGGGCTCCACCGAATGTGCCGTCGACTTCTACGACCTGACGCTGGGGCCGCAGCTGAACCGCATCAACTGCTGCAGGGACATCCCCAGCTTCGTCATGCAGATGGACTTCTCCGCCGACAGCAACTACGTCCAGGTACGTCCCCACGGATCCGGCGGCGCCGTCGGTGTGTTTGATCGGTGAAAAATCTGCAAGAATGAGAGAAGAGAGACAAACCCCGGTATCGGGAGAATTAAAGATTCAAAACAGTCAAGATTCTTGCGCGAGGGCAGAGGAATGAAATCACCTCATAGCTCGTTCATGGATCTGCCAAGTTCTTAACTCCGTCGCCCGAATTTTATTCACACAGTTGAAGTAGGCGGTTACATTTTCATCCAGAGATACAACAAAGCAGGTTGACCCTGGTTCCCAGGCCTGTGTGTGGGTGTATGTATAAGTACACTTCTATGTGAGCTGAGAAAGTAGGAATGCCCGAAGATAAGATATTCCTCCGGCCCGAAGGCCAGAGACCTTGAAGACATCTTAGAGTGGTTACAGTCAAAATATCTTCCCATGAGTGCAGCTCACCTTGCAGCGGTGAGCAGTGTTCAACACAAACATGCGTGAATCAACGATCACTTACTAAAATGTCAATTCCCGTTATACCAAGTACTAATAATTAATATAAAGTACAGATTTACTTCACGGTGTTCCTCCGGTCTGACCCCGTTGACGCCTCTCCCACAGATCTCCACGGGTGCTTACAAACGTCTGGTGTATGAGGTGCCGTCCGGGAAGCAGGTGACGGAGCCGGCTCAGGTGGACCGGATCACCTGGGCCAGCTGGACCAGGTGAGACTCGCTCTGCCGAGGCCCCGACGCCCCGGAGGGGGAATGTGGCCATCTCTTGTTTGCTTCCCATCTCTTGTTTGTCCCCCCCCCCCCCCCCCTCAGTGTCCTCGGAGACGAGGTGATCGGGATCTGGTCCCGAAACACCGACAAGGCGGACGTCACCTGCGCCTGCGTGTCGCACTCGGGCCTGAACGTCGTCACGGGCGACGATTTTGGGATGGTGAAGCTGTTCGACTTCCCCTGTCCAGAGAAGTTTGTAAGTAGAGTCGCCTGTTGATGTTTGTAGGTTTTTTGTTTTCAGTAAAATCTCGCACGACTGCCAAGAGTCAGAAGAAACAAGAGTGAAGCAGCTATTAGTTCCTACGTTCCTCAACCGCGCAACCGACTTCCTGCTCACTTCTTTTAAAAAACATCATTCTTTGCTGAAGCTTTCTATTGAACAATAGATTTCACTTCTTTTATTGCCTTTGTCTTCGCAAAGCTTTCACTTTTGTTTCATCTGATTTCTAACAACTTTCATAACCACCTTGCTTTAATGTATTTACTTGTGAGAGGAATGACTTTCTTCAATGAGATAAAAACTTTAGTTTTGGGGCTTTTAGTACAATTAGTGTTTTAAAACCTAGGACTGCACCGTACAATGAAATTGTACGGTGTTTCAATGACAATAAAGACATTCTATTCTATTCTATTTTTTAAATGTTCCTTATTCAATTAGCACAAAAATTAAATAAATTTCAGGTTATTATAGGTTTTGACATCAAAGGTGGAGATAAGGTGGTATTTAAGGCAACGTCACACCTGTTAGACTTACGGTGCTTTTTATCATTTTTCAAACATCAGAATCTTCCCTTTCTTATAAAATACTTCTCTGCCCTCGAAACAGTCGGATGGTTTTGGATAGCTGTGCTTGTGATGTTTTGTCTCCAGGCGAAACACAAACGCTTCCTGGGCCACTCGGCTCACCTGACCAACGTCCGCTTCACAAACGGAGACCGCTTCGTCGTCAGCGCCGGCGGAGACGACAGAAGGTAACGGCCGAAGAGCGAGAACCCGGTGTCGCAAGTATAGCGGGAAAAACATTGACGGGTTTGTCTCCCGTTTGATCCGCAGCGTGTTCGTGTGGCGGTGCGTCCACGCGCCGCACTGACCGCCGGGGAATCGGAACGCCTTCCGGAAGACGAGAAGTAGAAGAAGAAGGAGAAGAAGAAGAAGAAGAACACACGAGAAGGAGGAGGACGGACCCGGCAGCTCGTATAATGAGCTCCGGCGGTTGTTCGACTTACTGCCTCAAAACCTCGGTGCATGCATGTGTGCAAAGGCTCATGTTCGTCACAGTGTCACGGTCCTGATTGTGAACGCCGGAGTTACACGCTCTGCTCTCGTGACATCACATCATCATCCAGAAGAAAAACAATCTATATACGTGCATATCATTTTTGGATTATAATTTTTTTTTTTTTTTTATAAGGTTGTTTCACACGTCTCTTAACGACAGGCCCGTGGAATCGCGCTACCGACGAACGCCGTTCTCATCGTGAAATGAACCATGTAGCAAAACTGAAATTCGCCTTAATCTGAGTGTCTCTGAGGGTTTGGATTCTTTTCTTCTTCTTTTTTTTTTTTGTATCATTTCGTTTTATTGTTTTGAATCACGTCGTTTATTTGTTCTATTATTTATTTATTTATTTTTTTTACTGGTGATTCCAAATCCTGTGGCCTTCCTCCGCGAATGTAACATCCACTGTTATGTTCTGGATGTCAGCATGCCAAAGCATACTATGCACTGTACACCTGACCTGGTCACTGTGTCGCCCCCCCCCCTCCCCGGTGGTTCACTTCTGGTTCCTCTCCGTGGTTGTGTAGTGGACTGCTTGGCCCTCAACCCCCCCTCCGTCATGACGTGTTGGTGTGCGCGTACTCGTGTGAGGATTGGTTTGTGGTTTTTCCCCCGGGTGTGCATGGCTTTACCGGAAGACAATCTGCCCCGACTGAATCCCCTCAGAAAACTAAAAAAAAGAAAAAAAGAAAAAGAAACGGCTGTAAAATCGATACTTCGACGCACTGTCGCAATTGTTCCGATCACTTTTCAGTGTGCTGCTAATATATATTACTGTTGCATTGTCATGAATATGAACGGTGTGACTATTTTCAACAGTGAGTTGATGTTTTGTGTAATATGGTATATTGCTTCAATGGAATGTTTATCAGAAGGGAGAATATTTAAAAAAAAGAAAAAGATAAGACTAAAATAAAAGTGCAAAACATTTTGCTCCTTGTATTCAGACTAACAACAAACAAAAAAATGTTGCTGCATATTTTGATTTACATTTAACCAGTGTAAATACCATTTGTAGATATTCTTTTTGTATATTTTTGTGAGATGTTTCTTAAATTCCACTTTAATAAAAAAGAAAAAAAAGCAACCATGAACTTTGACATTTTGAGTGATGTTTTCCTTCACGTCAATCTCAAACTGTTTCCATCAGTTTTGTTATCATATTTCACTGAATGCTATTAAATTGTTGACTTTTAGCAAAAAAACAACAACAAAAGAACAACAATTGTATAGTTTTACGTGATGGCTATAAATTAGATATAATCTAAGACTTGAAAGTCAAAGTTTTTCATTTTTTGAATAAACACTATAAATAAAAGGAGCTTCTGCTTCGAACTGGGATGTGTATTCACGGTCTGCAAATTCAAGATGGATATTAATGAATAATGGCGAACTAACCAAGAACTTTTAATCTATTGATTATTTCAGACCTGGTGGCCACATAAGTCAACAGTTTAACAAAACAAATCCTCATCCTTTAATAAAAGTAGAAGCTTTATGGCATGGATATTTTAAAAACTGGGTATAAATGACAGTGGAAATATTGAATTATTATTTGCACTCTGATTATATTCAATGAGGCCTTTATGCTCATAATTACATATTTGATGGAGTAAATCCATATTAAACCCAAGTAAGCATTTATTTCTTTTAAATATGATTTGTTTCGACCGCCACAGGCAGACTTTAACAGAACAAAGAATTAAAGAAAACATTTCTAACCACACAGATTGAACACACCAAATTAAAAGCCTGACTTAACACAAAAATGTTTCTTTTCTTCAGAAAACATGCAAACTCCACACAGAAAGGCCCAACCTCTATATGGAGCCACTGCTGTCCAATTGTTATACTTTCTATTGTTTGAGAAATGTGTTTTAACATGTGGATATTTTGAACCAATAACTTTAACCTGCAGCTTTCTGACAGTCACCAAATGACCAGAGTAAAGGTCAAACGCTGTCATCTCCAAAAACAGCTAAAGCTGAGAAAAAGGTTTCAATACAACATCCCACGATTAAAAAGTAACTAATGTCTGAGAATTTTTACAACAGTGTCATTCTATACGAGGGATTTTTTTTTTTTATGTTAACATTAGTTATAATTAAGTAACAGCGAAGGATGTATGCAATTTTTCACTTTATTTTCCACCTCTGGTAGTTAAACTTACATGTGTGTGACAGTAACATGAGTCAGCATTAAGTTTATATGTGCTGTCCAGTGCTGTCATATAGAATCATACACCCGACTTGATTGACTCATACGTGTGAACTCATTGACATTTCCAGGGCAAATCCTAATATTTCAGCAGGTTAACCAACAATAAAGAGCTGAAGTTGTGCAGTGCAGTCTCCATTCTGTAAACATAAACTGGATTAAACAGATTAGCAGAACTCTACAAACACATCAACACGGATACCTTGAATCCACTTAATTTATTTAAAATGACACAAATATATACGTTGCAACTTTAGTTTAAAGCTTATTTACATATCTTACATGCAAAGGCAAATCTAAATGCGGAGTCATCTCAATCTCACTTCAGGTGCGTCTTTGTGTTGTTCAAGGTGATTTACATCAACACAGAGTTTAATGAGCCGTTCAAGTAATTTAACACCCCCAAAAAAAGCAGAAAACAGGCTGATGATTCATCCAACAGTGTATGTAGTATGTTTGTGTTTTCACTGTAACATAATGTTATTTATTTTATAAGAGTGATATTGACAGCTGATGCTGTGGTTGGATGATCATAGTTTGACAGAGAAGGAGCTGCCGCACGAGCAGCCGTGATCCGCCTGGGGATTCTTCAGCACCTGGAAGGTGGAGCGGATCAGCTCCTGACTGAAGTCCACGGTGGATCCTTTCACAAACTCCAGGCTGTCCTGATCCACGATCACCCCGAACCCCCCCTGCTCAAACACCCTGGAGGGCAGACGAGCAGGTCGGATTAAGAGACGACAAGAAAAACAAGTGTGAACTCAAAAAAAAAAAAAAAAAAACCCGCTGCGAGAGCTCACCTGTCGTCTTGATTCCTGGTGCTGTCAATAGAGAACTTGTACTGGAACCCAGAGCAGCCGCCTCCCTCCACGTGGATCCTCAGGTACTCGCCTTTCTCCATGATCTCCTCCAGTCTCTGGATCAAACAGGCATGAATGAACCAACAATTCAGACACATTCATTTACCACCAAGTCTGACTTCACTTGTCAGGTACAGTAAACGCTATAAACCATAAGATAATAAACACCAGTTATAAGATATTGATGCAATTGTGCTTTTTGGGAGTTTTACTTCCAAGTCACAGTTATTGTTTTTTCTTTCTCTTCTCTAATCCCATTTTAACCTGAAGAAACTGCTTCATTTGTGGGTTTTTTTGTTTGTTTGTTTTAAATCAAAGAGCAGCTGCGGTTAAGACAGACAGTGTTTCACAAAAAGAGCTGTACCTAAAGTGAAAGATGGCGTCATCTGACTGGCCAAATGTTGTTACAGTGAAAGAGCACAGGCTATAATACAATAGAAATACATTATTCATCCCAGAGGGGAATTAAATCCCAGCCACAGTGGTTGTTGCTCTGGCCTCACAGTGGGTTTAAATACCGGCTGGGGGATTTCTTTGTAGTGTTTCCATGTTCTTCCTGTGTGTGTGCGTGTGTGCGTGTGTGTGTGTGTGTGCGTGTGTGTGTGTGTGTGTGTGTGTGTGTGTGTGTGTGTGTGTGTGCGTGTGGGTGGATGCGGTTAATAGATTACCCTAAATTTGCCATCATTGTTCCATCGGTTTTCTCGGTCGCTATTCTGGAAAGTTGTACTACAAGTAAATGGACTGGGCTGACATCGGTTAGGTTATTGAGATGACACCCCATATCCATTTTTTTTTCTTTTTTAGCCTCATTGGATTATGTTTATGAAGATTTAATAGATGATGGACTCCTCTGCTCCGTCAGTGTTTCTACCACAGGTGGATTCCGGCTGACCTTCACACATGACTCTGTTAAACGGACCCCGGAGGAGCCGCCTGTGTTCTCCTGGACGGAGGCGCTGCCGTAGCCCCGGAGCCCCGCTGTGTACCGGAGCGAGGGGGTCGCAGTGAGCCGCTGCAGCGTCTCAGACACCCTGCTCCCCTTCAGGAGACCCGTCGTCCTGCAAAACATTGACTATCTGTCAACATCGCGTCACATGACCGCACACCGTTGCTGCTGCGAGCCCCGGCTAGCCCGTTAGCATAGTGTTGGTAAACTCTACCTCTGAATCCCAGCATTCTGACTAAACACGGAGCAATATCGAGCGACAAAAGGATGGTTTATGCGTCGAGACACACAACAGAAGAACTTTACCTAGCGAGGTTGAGTATTGTTGACTTTGACGCAGTCATCATTGCTCCTCTTAAGGCTGACATCTTCCATAACAGAAGTTGAGGTTCAGCGTGTTCAACGGCCGAAATGCCGCGCTGCCATTGGCTGCAATTCCTGTCTTTCAAATTAGACACGCCCACATTGGATGAAACTCGTCTTTTGATTGGTCATAGAGATTTGCCTTCGAGACCTTAGTCATGACTGTCAGGCGTGGCATTGTGATGGTGACGTCACGTCTGACGTTGTTATTCAACAAATTGTACCGAGGAGGCGGGGCTAAAGAATCAGGTCGCTTCCTGTGAGGATTGACCCTGGGCGGAGGAAACCCAGCTGGGTGATAAATAGGCGTTTCTTCGATCTCGTGACACAACGAAATAAAAAGGAGGTTGTTTTGTCGGCGTTTCAGAAGCGGGCGGAATCTTTCTAAGGTACGGTGTGTTCTCTCAGAGCTTTGATACGTCTCCGTGCTTTAACTCGTATTCACTGCATTACCAAGCACTTTGAGACTGGTTTTCAACGCCGTGTCAAACTTTTTAATCACTACTGCGCTCAGAGGAGGTTCCGCAGGTGTCGCGATGAAATTAGTTTACGTGGTGTTTAGTGCCACCTGAGTGGTCACAGGTTTGCTCTTATTTAACTGGTGTTTGTTGATTGTTTTCTCCATTAAGAGTCGTACAACAAAAAGGGAAACATGGATGCCAGGAGCGGTTTCGTCGTCGTGCTCTGCTTGATGGGTTTAACCTGCGCGATTCCGGTCAAATACGTTGATTGTGGTAAGTTCGTTTGTTTAATCACTGAGCGTGTGAAATGTTTGTCAGACCTGTTCTCAAGCATCTTCACGGAAACGTCCTTGCGTGTATAAAGACTGATCACACCCTGTAGAAAGTGTCATCCAACATTGTAATGGGATAGAAATCTCATAATGGCACTGGAAATAGCTGCGCTAAAGATGTTGCCATTAATTTAGACATGAGACAAAATCCCATGTAAAAGCAGCAAAATGCACTTGTCCGACCCTTACTTGCCACGTACGCCACACACCTCTCCATCCAGTGAAGTAAGACATTGATTTCCACAAGTTTTGCCAATACAGCAATCAAGGAAATGGCTGGAGCAGCAATCAGACTTGTGATAAACTGACGTAAAGCAAACATCAAACCCCTTAAGAGCTTATTCACGCATTAGTCTGCTTTGCACCTCCAGATAAGAGTCTGTTCCCATTTTAAGTACATGCACACTTCTCAAGGTAGTTTATTGACGTGTAAATGATTTTTTTTGTTTCGTATTCAGGATCTGCTTCTGGTAAAGTGACCACAGTGGACATCAACCCCTGTCCCTCTCAGCCCTGCCAGCTCCACAAAGGAAGCTCGTACAGCGTCAACGTGACCTTCAGCAGCGGTTAGGGGAACCTCCGTGAATACTTTTCAACGTTCTGTAACGCATGCCGGCGTTTGGGGATGTTTAATCGTGTTTTAATGATTTACTCTGCAGGCGTGGCGACTCAGACGAGCACAGCCGTGGTCCACGGCGTCGTCGCCGGCATTCCCATTCCCTTCAGCATTCCCAACTGCGACGGCTGCAAGTCTGGAATCCAGTGTCCCATCCAGAAGCAGCAGACGTATTACTATCAGACCACACTCCCGGTGAAGTCTGAGTACCCTTCGGTGAGTAGCTCCAGTGACAATAAATCTATTTGTTAAAAAGAACATTTCGTTCTTGATGACTCTCGGCCTCCTTTACATGGTCCTCATTCACAAACTCTTATTTTAATGATGAAAGACGCATGGCGTTCAACATATTGGGGGTGGTGGGGAAAAAAACCTCTAAAAAAAACTAATATTCAGGATGAACTGCGAGGGATTCTCTCCACCTACTGAGGGGTTTTTCTTCCAATATAATTAAAGTATCTCTGTGTCGGTCCTCTTGCATCGTGATCATTTGCCTTTTTTATGCTTCTGGAATGAACTAAATGTGTTGGAGAGGATTCGTGTGATTGAAAATAATCAACAATATGACTTATCATGAATGCTTTGTAATGTTCCTATTTCCTATGGTAAAATAACTAATTACAGACGTCTCCATAGTTTGTTTTGAATACTTTTAAGTAAAATATTTGAAAAAGGTCATTTATGTGTTTTTTTTTCTTTTTAGTCTGGCAGAAGTTCTGTATTTTGTTGTATAAAGTTCTTGTTTTTATGGGGCAGGTTGTTTCAGCCTCTGCCTTTTTTTTTTTCTCTGTAACTTCTTACCTGGAATTTTTTTTTTTTTTTTTTTTGAAAAGGGGATGTGCTCTTTGTTTATTGACCACTTTCTTTTGTTTTTGCAGCTGAAGCTGGTTGTGCAGTGGGAACTGAGAGACGACGACAAGAAGGATCTGTTCTGCATCAAGTTCCCAGTTCAGCTTGTGTAACGCCAACAAATTCACACAACTACCTCAGACTAGTGTTTCTCTTTTTAAAAAAAAAAAAAAAAAACTGATTTAACTCTGCATAACAAATTCAAAGAATGTCACTAGTTTCTATTTTATTGAATAATCGACTTGGTTTTTTAAGACGTGTCTTAATGACTTCACTGCACACTCCTAAATCCTGCTGAAATATTAGACGCATGTTTTAATGTCACATTTTAAAGATGCGAAATCTGGTTAACGGCTGTGAATTCATTCCCTCAGTGCTAATGTTTAATCTTACTGGCTGCTGTGTAGTCGGAATATCTGCAGGCTGCACTTTGTTTTATATTTCTTATTTTGGGTAACCACTCTTATGGAATTTGATACTGTAAACGAATAATAAAAGTAAATTCTTGAAACTTGGATTTGTGTATTTCTGACATTACAATAAGCGAGATGAGTGTTTCTGTAAGTGATTCCTGAACGGTGCTTAAGCAGGCCTGGAAATAAAAACCTCACCAGTTTTGGACCGTAATGACTCGTACAAATTAAAACAAGTCGAGCTCCGACTTGATTGTCGGAAACTCTTATTATCAAACCCCAAAGTGAGTAAAACTACTGGACAGGGTTTGATTTATTATTGTTGCAGTTTCCGCTTAGTTTTTAATTGAGTGGCTGACCGACCAAACCATGATGTTGACCTTTTATAAGTGCAGGAGAATTAAGATAAAGTTTGAACAGAGAAGACAAGATAACGAATTTACTTCAGCAGGAAAATTGAATAACAAAATAAGATGGATGGATGAATTCTGTAACTTTATGACCAAAAGAACCTTCTAAAATGAGGCCAAAATGTTTTAATAAAACTCTTCCATTGCATTTCCGAAGCTCCTGATTTCGCAGTTTCACCCTTTGTTTTTAGACAAGACAAGATTTTGACATTTTCAGTCTTTACTATTTTGACTTTTAAGCCATTTAGCATTTATATTTTATCATTTTAAACGCTTTTGACAATTCTGGTCCTTTTATGTGTTTCAAGCCATTTTGGTTTTTCTCTTTTTTGTGGTTTTAATAATGTTCTCATTTTAAGTTGGTGTGCCTTTTTCCAGCCATTTCAAGCTTCAAGGAGCCGCTACTGAAGGGCTGAAGAGCCACATTGTGGCTCCAGAGCTGCAGGGATGAGATTTGTTGTGGAGCGTGGGTCCATAGAGATGACTTAAAAGGAAATTAACAGTATTAAGAGTTAAAGTTTTTGTTTTCTTTCAAAATGTGACATTTAGTAGTGAAACGTGAGAATTAAAGAAGCTCAGTCTAAACCTACAGCAGCTTCACTGGAACGTCTCAATCCTGACCTTACAAGTACAGACTGTCAGCCTCCCCAACTGAAACTGGAAATGTGCTTTTATGGACAAATGTGAAATATAACATTTTTCTATTTCCTAAACATGTAGACAAATATTTACAGAATGTAATGGTGACGAGTCAGAAACTCATAAAAACTGTCACAAACCTCCAAATTCTGTGTTTTACTGAATATAATTCATCTTTGAAGTAAAGATTGTAAATCTGTTTGGACTCTAAAGGAAACTTTACAAAACAAAGAACTGAAACTGTACCAACTATTATTTCAGCTGAAGTAAAGTGACCAGAGGAAGAAATACTGAAAAATCTGCAGTCGAGGGTGAAACTGTTATGAAAAATACTTTTCACCAAGTTTGTAAAGTAACTTAGTTGAAAATAGTTGACATTCAGTTCAGTTTACTTTTACTATCAAATGTCTACTTCCAAAGTATACAAAACGGAATATATATATATGGGTGGAAACTGTAAATATAAAGCAGGCATTTTCTCAGTTAAATGAACTTAATAGCTACAGAAAATATAGATTAGTTTAAAAGTTAGTTTAAATTGTGGCCGTTCTTCATCCTCATGGTATAAAATGTGACCTCATGTGAATTGTACTTTATGAATGGAATTATATCATAAACAAGTAATAAAGTGGTTGCAGTGGAATCGTTTGTCATCAGGATTAAACTCAGATTTACAGTCACAACCAATAAAACTTGCACTGAATTATTTTATGGTTCAAACCTCATAGAAAGCAAATAATTATCTTTTATTGGAGGATATAGAGAATGAGGAACCTTCAGGCAATATGTTATTTTGTGGATAAGACAGAAAACACCGTCTTCATTGGGATGAAAGTCTATTATATAATATGATAAATAACTTTAGTAACTTTATTCTTTTAAAGAAAAGTAGAAAGCTACTCTATTTTAAAAGCCTTCTATGAGCAGTCATATAAAAAACACAACTACTACAAAGGTTTAATGCATTTTTGAAGCATAAAAGGGAAATCAGTCTCAGATAGACAAACAAGCTCATCAGGCTCACTTGTATGTTGGATGAATTAAAAAAGCTGTAAAACATATCGAAAGGAATGTATAACATTTGTGAGCAGAGAATTAAAGTCTTTACGGTGGGAATGTTCGTTTGTGTGTCGGGAAACCAACATAGAAAAAGATGAGAAATTCCTTAGAAATAGATATGATATAAATATTAGATTTATTCAGAAGAAGTGGTAAATTAATTATACATCTGCTTTTTCAACATGCATTCGTCATTATTTCTAGAACCGTATCACTATAATATGATTTTCTTTGCTTTTGTCATTTAGCATATTTATAATGTCCCAGTGAACGTCCAGGTCGGAGACTCGCTGCGTAGAGTTTGCATACGAGGCGATGTTCTGACATATAAACTTGAAATATAACAAGTAAAACCGTCATGTGAATTTACCACCCCCGTCCTGGACTTTGTGAAATAAAGCGACAGTGACACACGTCTGAGAGTTTATTGGTTTGAGCAAAGGCCAGCAGCAGGTAGAATGACAGTATGAGTGCACTGGGAATGAGTTGTCATAACACCGCAGCACAACCACAACCAGGTCACACAAAGAGCAAACCAGTACTAGAAAGCAGCTTCAGAAGATCTCAATGTGCATTTTGACTGAAAGAGCAAAACCTGCACAAAAAAAATATAGATTTAAAAACCTTTAGAAACGGCTTCTTGTCACTGCTATATTTGATATAAAAGCTTGAGATGCTACACGCTGCAGAGAAAGCAACAAAAAACGGAATTTGCCGTCATCGCAGTTTTTAGAACGAATGTTTTGACCTACTTCTCCGTGTGGACCTGCACAAAAGCGCCACAAAATCCGCTCATCCACGTTACCGCAAGAGTCAAACGTGTCGCCAGCAAAGCAGTAGAAACATCAAAAGCATGAGAGCTTTGGCTTTGCAATGGAAACGCCTGCGAAGTAAAGCCGGGAATATGTGAGCAGATATCGGTCGTGGGGTCACAGCTTCAGAGCCGGCAGCATCCATGATAATAATAATAATAATAATAATAATAATAATAATAATAATAATAATACTACAACTTCCTGCCTCCTGATGCTGCCAGATAGAAAAGGTACACAGATCCTTAACAATGTGCGCCGGTACAAAAAGACTCTTTCGCCGCGTAGAAACTGGAAGATCGTTCCGCAGCGACGTCGACGACACGGCGGCGGAGGTGTGAGAGGATGAAGTCACGATGGCGGTCAGGGGCGAAGCAGCTCCATGGTTGCCGGGCAGCCCTTCTCGCGTGGCGGCGGACGTCGCGGACTTGGGAGGTTGTTTTTTTTGTTGTTCGCCGGCTCGGATCCGGACACGTTCAGCCCCGGCTTCCTCCCGTCTCTCCGTCACTGTCCGTTCTGCTTCAGCCTCTCCAGCCGCTGCAGCAGCGCGTTGCCGAAGGCTTCCCTGTAGCCGGGGCTCAGCGTGTCCAGCAGCGAGTACACCGTCTCGTGGTACTGGGTGCTCAGGTCCTCGTCCACGTGGTCGAAGGCGTAGCCCACCACCTGCGGGGGAGGGGGGGACATGACACTGTCATTATGGTTGGGACAAGCAATGACTGAATGAGCTTTCGCCATTCTGAACACAACGGAAGCGTTCAGAGCGCCAAACACACGATACATCGATCAAGTCCACCCATCGTCAAACGAATATACCCAGTTTTTGTTATTACAAAACTTTTACAGTTTGTATGATGCAATGGCTCTCCTGGCCTCTAATTAAACAAAAAAATATAGTGCAAAAGAGCATCAGTAAATTATGTTTTGACTTATAAGACCCATTTTTAACGACTGTCAGAACCGTTACCTCTCAGACTGCGTGATTTCCACGTGTGTTTATAAGGCTTTGACGCCAACTCACTCACAAAAAGGTAAATAAAGTCTATTTCTACTGCAGCGTCTTGCTGCAACAGGCTGTCGAGTCGTCTCACTGTCGTTACCTGAGCACCATGCATGGTTTGTGGCTCCGACTCTGGTTTTGGGTCAATTCTGTCGAGTTCAGCCTCGATTCCCTCTGTGCTCCAATAAAACTGAGCCAGTATCCAAAATGTTGATTATTCATGAGGTATATATATATATTCAGACTAGTATAAGTTTCTTTATTTATGCATCTGTATTTGTTATGGTCTTGAACGTCTGGAATGAATAAAGAATAAAACATGACGTGCCAGTTGTTCACAATTGGAGGATTATTCCCCTTGATTAACTTTTCTCCGCTCAGCGAGTTGTTCAAGGCTACGGTGGGATTTCTGATGACCCTACTAAAAGTGTAACTATCAAGCAGTGTTTTAAAAACTGTGTGTGGTTTATTGACTTCCTCGTGCCGTGGGTCTGACACCGCCCCCCCCCCCCCTTACCCTCAGTCCGGCCTCCGTCAGCTCCAGACAGTAGCGGTTCCCTTCTCTGGTCTCCACGTTGATGTAGGCCACGTCCGACGCGCTGCCGAGGCCCTGAGAGACGTACATCTCGGCCACGGCGAAGAGGACGTCGCTGACCACCGCCTCCGCCTCCAACCTCATGTCCTTGACCTCGACGAGCTCCGCGCAGTCGTCGCCGAAGGCCGAGACCATGGCCTCCTCCGGCTGGCAGTCCACCTCCATCCCCCTGCGGCGCGACGCGACACACACAAAACTCAGTCGCCGTCGTATTTGAACAAACAGCCTGCGGCTGACATGTCTTGAATTCCGACCAGATAACATTTCAGCTGCCAGGTGTGCAGGAATGAGGAAAGGGCTGCACAAGTTCAAGTAGATTAATGGGGGGGGGGGGGGGGGGGGGGGTAACCGTACAAACGAAAATCACCGGAAAGTGTTAAACACACATTTACAGAATTAATCAATAAATATGAGCAAAAGTACAGCAGTTCCCAGCCTAAAAACTTTCTATTTACACATAAAAAACCCAATATATATTATTTTAATAGTCATTATTTGGGAATAATAAACTTCCACATTCCTTATAACTGGATCAGAATAACTTTTTTTGTTCCACAGCTTAGAACTTCACCACTGTGACACACATTTTAGACTCATCGTCAGATACTTCAGTATCTCATGCAGTGTGTGGAGTATGGAGGAGTGAAGGTTAACGTCAACTGCTAATTCACATGTCTCCTTTTGTAATTTGGACAAAAAAAAACAAACAACAAATGAATTACAAAACTGTTCATCACTTCATTAAAACACAAATTTCTTGGACCGAATTCATTGAAAGCCTGATGGAGAATCAAAATGACACTAAATTGCCAAAAGTATTCACTCAGCTCTACAACTCGTTGAATTCAGGTGTTCCAGTCACCTCTATGGCCACAGCTGTAATAAAATCAAGCACCTCCACATGCAGACTATCTCTACAAACATTAGTGAGCGAATGTGGAGCTCGCAGGAGTTCAGCGATTTCCAGCATGTGACAGTGGGACGTCACTCAAGTTCATGTTTGTGTGAAGGCAGGCGAATAAATATAACTATAAATATAACTTTTGGTAATATAGTGTATAAAACGATCTTTTAAGAAACACTGCGCTATGTATTATTCATTTATCCTCCACTAATTCAAATTGCATTAGAAATGAAAGAAAGGTCATTCATTCTCAAAATCTGTGCAATTTAATGAATGTGAAGACTTTAATGGACCCACCACAATAAAGGTCCAGGAAAAATGAACCAAAATCAAGAAGCACACAAACATTTTCCTCATCTCAGTGTTCGTGACTCACATGTTCACCCATTATCCTGCAAGTGTTTTATTTCTTTCAGTTTCGCTCCTGATCTCTGAACTGTGACAAAATAAAACAAACAATAAATAGTATTATATGGTATATACGTTTCCATTACACTCAGGAGATGGTGTATTCACACTTTGTTGTATTTTACTGCAGTAAAACGGGAAATAATCTTAGATAAATGTCACATCTATTAATTCTTCCATCTATTCATGTGCCCGTTTCAGTGGAAAATGCACATAAGCATGTCTGTGGTGCTGCGATATGAGCAGGTTGGCGACGACGCGTGTCCGAAAGAGAAGTGAAACAGCAGCATGTGACGGTTCAATGAATTCTGTTTTTGAAATGCAAAGCAGACTATTTTTACTAGACGAGGAACTCCCTGCAGGCCACAGCAAGCTTGAGAACTTCACTACAGAGTTTGGATATATACGCCCGAACTGAGCACATAGTTTAACACAACTGTACCGAGGCAAAAGTAGAAAGGTTGACTTTTTTTTGTATTGCTGAGTCGGCTGGTCCATGTTTGTTTTGAAAGCTGATAGCTGCATTGCGATGGATCGCACTCTTCAAACCTGCGGCCAAATAACACGTGGAAGATAATCTCTCTTGACCACAGCGTCCATTTGTATTAGTGTCAGAGAGTTTTTGATCTTAAGTCATGATCTCACTGTCCTGTGGTCACATGCTCACTTTTTTTTGTTTCTCTCTCTCTTAGTCATCCCGGATGTCTCCAACTTGTCTCAAAAACCTTCTGAATTTAGTTTCTGTGCATTAGACAGTGCCTGGATTGAGAAATCTGCTCGTGTGACCTTTAAAAAGCTTCAGCACTTCCTGAAATCCAGTATGGTAGTGACAGGGTGCCACCTGTGCAACGAGTCCAGCGCTAACATTTTCACACAACTATTAGTAGCGTGACAATGAAGTGGAAGCGACTGGGAACCACAGCATCTCAGCCTTAAAAATAAAAAAATCACAGAGCACAGAGGCCGCCAACTTCCAACAAACTCGGAAAGCTTTGGATCCCTCAAGAAAAAAGGTTATGAATCACTACTCTAGAAGATCATTTTAAATCTATTATCATAAGCAGTTGTCATTAAAATACTGCCATCCAGCCACCTGTTCATAATATGCGGATCTCAATGTTGAATCCAGTCACGCCACAGTAATAACCGGAGGTATTTTCCTGAATCAGACAAGCATTTCCTGCACGTCATGAGTTGTCCCATCGGCTGCACTGTTATTTTCACAGACGCTCCATTACAAAGCCGACTCTGGCTTTTGTTACGCGTTACCACATCGATCACCACACAGTTAAATTAAATGAAAGATATTGGTCAATCCTTTTTTTTTTTTTTGCCCACGGATCAAAACAACTCATTGCAACTTTTGGTAAAACTTTTTTTGTTCAAGATTTGTTAGGAAAATTCGAACATTACATGCAAACCCACAGTCAGCATGAACACTTTGTGGTGCGTTTCAAACAATCACGGAAACATTAACAGCAATGAAAAAGAAATGGAAGAAAGAAGCACAAATCTATGTGTATTCACTTCCAATATATAATTATGTCAATTGCTGTTATACTTTTTTTGTAATATTAACAAAAAAATAAAGATTAGAACAAGAAACAAATAAAAAAAAGGAAATGACATCCCCCCCACCCGTCCTCCCCAATATCACTGTGGAATTTTATTTAATCTATCTGCACATAGCTGTGTACACACATTCACATCTGGGTTACGAGTTCGAGACCTTTGTGTTGGTCTAGGAAGAGTTGCGCCGTTTTGGCAAAACCTTTGGTCAACTTTATTCACTTGACAGGTTTGTGAAGGAATTCGAGTTACAACAGGTCATTTATTTAATGTTTTAATCAGTAAAGGTGTCCGAGGTCTCCAACCCTGGTCCTCGGGAGACCCTGTCCTGCATGTTTTAGTCTCTCCCTGCTTCAGCAGACCTGAATCCAATGATGACGTCATCAGCAAGGTTGTGGAGAAGCCCAATAAGGAGCCCCTCATTGCAATCAGGTGTGCTGCAACTGATCGAGAGCTGAAACATGCAGGACAGGGCCTCTGGAGGACCGAGATCATGGATGTCAGTCAAGTCATTTGTTGCATTTTCTGATATAAAAACACTGAAAGAAACGTAATCTTTGATATTTCACTGTCTTTTGCACAAGTAGACACAGTTAAAAATGGAACAATGTTAAAAATTCAAAAAGGACATTGATGTTTTCACATGATCCAACTAACAAAAGGAAAAGCATCACTTAATACACTAATGTTACTGGTCTGGCCGACTTTGTCGAAGATAAACAACCAATAAAACTGTGACCCAAAATACCACAGAGCACGTCGGTGAAACAACAGTGTCAGCAGTTTCCGTCAACAACAACATGAGCTCCAGATTTTACAGGAACACACATTAAATATTTTAACAGAAACACGTCACTTTCAAGATGCTTTAAATATTGTGTTTAGCTTCAACACTGACTAAAGTCTCTACTGAGTCTAAAGTCTCCCTAATCCAGATTAAACTGGACTGTCTGGTGGACTCTGCTCTGTTTGACGCTTCCAGTTTACAGTGTTGATGAACGGCGACATCTTGAGGACCTTGTACAGAAGCCATCCGCAGCGGTTTAATACACATAAACACGACATATATGGACCAGGATGCAACTTTTATGGGAGCAAAGATTTGTATGACTATTAGATCTCCAGTTTGACTTATTGTAGCGGCGAACAGCAGCTACATTTTGAGTTAAACTCGGGTTTAATCAACTGCTATACCAGTGCATCAACCAAAACTTTACTTTTATTGTAAGATAAAAAAAAAGGCTCGTGTGGCGTTAAAGTTAGATCAGGCATGAAATATTTGCCTTCATCATGGCATAAAAGAGTATTTTTAAGTAAACTGTGTTGTTTTCCTCACCTCGTCTCTGCTGGTGCTCTTCCGGGATCGTCAAGCTTCCAGACACCACAAGGTGTCGTCGATCCGGCCTTTCACGCTTTAAATGGATTCTACGATGCCACTTTTTAAACAGAAAAATGACCGTAACGAGAAGCCTTTGCCGATGGTTTCTTCATTTGTCCAAAATAATCTGAAGAATCTGAAGAATCTGCGTGCTTCCCGAGCAGCAAACAGAGCCGCCATGTTGTGACGTCACCGCACAGCCCTGCCCCTTTAGCTTAGCCGGTGCGGAGTCATGAAAGTGTTTGTAAACAACTCAACAAGGTAACTTAAGAGCTGCTCCATTATCTGCACTAATGCTCACTAACACACACCCGCATCCGCATGCCGACGCGGTGTAGATGTCCGTAGCGTTTCCGTCACTGTACCTTTTGACGTGTGAATGTGAAGTAACAAGAGAAATGTTGGAATATATTAGTGTTAGCCCTTGTGCTAACTAGCGTTGCTACATCGTTAGCCGGTGTTTCGGAATACCTTGTTTCCCTGCTAACTGGTGACTTCCACTGACGCATGTTATCGCTGCTAGTAACAGCAGGTGTTAAACCCCTGACAAATATCTTTAACCGCACTCACAATGAAGTTTCGAAGTGCCGTGTCTTTTATGAGTCTTACCTCTATCGTGCTTTTGGTAGCAGCAACACGAAACGCGAAAAGAAGTCGGACATCAGTTAACAGGGAAACCAGTTAATACGAAACACCGGCTACGCTATGGAAGCGAACCACACACATGCTAGCCGGCTAGTTAGCTCCATGACATGCCATTGTCTGACCAGCAATCAAAGAGCAGCTCCTCTCGCTCTGTGACAGCTCCGTTTTAGCAAACACGGCAACCAATGGATACTAACGCGCAAGTTTGTGGCTTGTAAACAGGGATTTTGTTAGATTTACACAGGCTTTTAAGGAGATCCAAATGTGCGCTGAGCCTTTGCATCACATACAAATTGCCTAATATTCAACCAGACTGAATTAGAGCTCTTTCAAACTGTGTTTTGAACCAATCCCGTGGCAGCTCAATTGTGGGAACTTTTTCATTTATGTGTTGCAGGCGCAGCAAACTGGAGTCGGACCATTTCCCACACATATCACTGAGTGTCAACACATCCTTCAATGTGTCCCTAAACCTGGGATCCAAGGGATGTTTGTTCACACGGTTTCTTCATGTCTCCAAGTCGACGGGATGACAGATCTGTAACACCACGGATTACCTCACTGCCGTTTCAGGAGCTTTAGCACCTCAGTGGCAGAGCCTCAGGACTCCTTTCATTGCCTGTGTACGGTCATAGCTACTGAGCCAAGATGCCTTGGCCATTCTCGGAGTCTATTAAGAAACGAGCATGCAGATATCTCCTGCATCGGTACCTGGGCAACTTCCTGCAGGAGAAACTGAGCTTAGATCAACTCAGTCTGGACCTTTATCAAGGCACAGGGTCCCTTGCACAGGTGCCACTGGATAAATGGGTACGTTGTCAAAGAAATACTGAACTTCATAATCACATTCGTCGTACATGAACTAACTCAGCATTGCCGAAGCTTGGTCCTCAAGGGTTGGCATGCTGCTCTTTATAGGTCTCCCCCAGTTGCAGCACATCTGATAGCAATGATGAGCTCGTTAGTGGTCGTTTTTTTTAAAAGCTTGATGTGTCGTAGTCACTTCATTCAGGTGTGCTGAAGCAGAGAGTCGTGGAAAACATGCAGGCCGGTGCCACCCGTGGTCCTCGAGGACCCGACTTGGACTCCCCTGAACCAACTGAACGTCCTGCATTGTCTCCTTTTTTTCAGTCACTCAATGAGCTCCTCGAGACGGCAGATGCCCCTTTCGAGGTCATCGCAGGGTTCATCCAGACGATTTCTCTCAACGTTCCATGGGCGGCGCTACTGCAGGAAAACTGTGCCCTTGAGGTCAAGGGGTTGGAAATGGTACTCAAACCAAGACCAAGAGTGGGTAAGGATTTTCCAAAGTATAGCACCATCTTGTTTTACAGACCTGTAAACTTCAGCTGAGGTCCTGTAGAGCCACGACTCTTAACACTTTTCAGTTCCCTGCTTTGAGAGCTTGGATTGAAATGAACAAGTACTGTGATGCTCTATTCGTTTTATACAGATGTATTGGAACAGGGTGGCTTCTTAAATCTAGTTTTGAAAGATAAAAAAAAAAAAGTGAATGTGTTGCCACTGGTTATTTTTCCAGCATCCGGTTCCGAGCCCATGTACTGGTCTAGTTTTATGACGAGCAGCATGCAGCTCGCCAAGGAATGCTTGAGCCAGAAACTCACCGACGATATGGGCGAGAGCTTCCAGCCTTTTGAGGGATTGGAGAAGTTTGCAGAAACGATTGAGACGGGTATTTTATCTCTCCATTGACTTTCAAGTACTTGCCTAATCTTCTTCTTTAAAGTCACTTTTTCTAATCTCTTTTTTCCGCAGTTCTGAGACGAGTCAAAGTCACATTTTTGGACACAGTTCTCCGAGTAGAACACATCCCTGAAAACTCTAAAACTGGAATTGCTCTTGAGATTCGAATCAGCAAGTAAGAATATTTTTGGATTCGAATCTTGTTTGTGTGCTCCATCAGTCCTTCAGATTTGAGGGATACTGTGTATGTATGTGTTAAGTGAACTAGTTCTCCGGATCCTGTTGAACTGATGGTTTTGTTGTGACTGCCAGGATTGTTTACTGCGACGAAACCAATGAAGACAGCTCAAGTGTAAATGTACATCAGCCGACCACATTCGCTCATAAAAATGTGCAGATGGAAGGAATCTCAGTGTTCTGGGACGAGTTCTCAGACGCGTCTCGTGCTGGTTGTAAATCTTCACCCACACCAACGGTCAGTGTGTGATGGCTCTCTGCTTTTTAATAGAATTTCACCTTAAGGGTGCTTTTTAAAGTTTGCTTGTTTTTTTTTTTTTTGTTTTTTTTAATCCAGGAAACTGAGCCAAAGCTATCCCCCAGCTGGAATCCTAAAATAATTTGTGAGCCTCATCCTCAGTTCACGGAGCCTTTGTCCTCCACGACCCCATTTGAACCCGTGCAAGTCGGCAGCCTCAGCGGTAAAATAGAGTTGTCTCTCACGCTGAAAAACAACCTGGCCATGCCTGGAGCAAAGGTAAGTGACGCAGAAGAGGGAACTCCCTCATGTTTCTTCAGTTTTATGTTTCGAGCGTCCAGAGTGACGCCGTTTTTATCTTCGTGTTTCAGCTGGACGTTGTCGGACATATCGACACGCTGATCGTTTTTCTGTCTCCTCGACAAGTTCACCTGCTTCTGGATTTGTTCGGAGCTTTTTCTGGTGGAGGTGAGCACTGCTTCCTTGACATATAAAGGCCAATCGTTACGCCATGAAGGGGCTAATGGAGCCTCAAGATCCAATCAATACCAGTATTATCATAAAATATGGTCACAGTGATAATCTTTTCTATATTATTGTCTCTGTTTCATCTATACTTCTGTTCAGTTTTTAGTTTTTTTTTAATTGTCCGCTTGCTGCTGCAACAATGAAAATGTTCCCATTGTGGGACAAATGAAGGATTATTAATAAATCTGTGGGTCTCTGACTCAAACTTCCAACTTAAGCAAAAACTAATTATTTTATTTAAAAAAAAAAAAAGTTGTTCTTTTTACATTTCAATTATAGAAAATGTCTAAAAAGGTGCCAACAAGGCACTTGACGAGCCAGAAGACCTTGTTTTGGAAAACTAGTTTATATACAATATTTCAAAACTAATTTGCAATGTATTGGATATTTAACAAGTGTGTGTGTAGACCTACCTGCACCTAGTTTACATCAGTATTTGAGAGTTTACATTTTTACTACTTGAACACTGATAACGTTTCCCTCTGAATGAGCGCTTCAATTATTGAGTGTTTTATTTCTCACATGAAGGGTCACAGGAATGGACCAAAGACAGGAAAAGTCGCCCCATTCAGCAAGAGGACGAGTATCGTCTCCACATGGAGTTGAACCGCTGCCTGAAGAAGGACATGGCTGTGGCGGGACACGACTTGGACCTGTTCGAGAGCCAGAACACCAGAACGGTATCAAGTCGAGGTGAGAACGCCACACAGCTCCCACCACGTGTCTGAGAACGATCATTAATTCAACCTCGAAAGCCCAATCCATCCCCTTTTCTCTCCTCTGTAGACGATGTGTTCTTCTCCATGGCGGACATGGACATGTCTCACAGCTTGTCGTCTCTTCCTCCGCTCGGCGAGCCTCCCACCGTTGACCTGGACTTATCTCTCAATAGTAACTACTCTGCCTCGCCCGGAGAATCGCCGTCAGGAAATGCAACGGTGAGTTTTTACGAACTTGACGTGCAGGAGAGTAAGAGCTCTCAGTGGGCTGGTTAATCAGGGAAACACTGGAATCTATATAATGTGGAGGTACGAAAAGCAGTACGGGTTCATGGTCGATTGCACATCACCAGGGTCCAGCTGCTTCGCACCACAGCGTCTCTACTTCCTCTGAAAATAAAACGTCTGGGGAGGGGGGGGGGGGGTGAAAAAAAAATACTATTCATGGCCCTTTACTGCAATGTGATTGAGAGCGTTCTGACTAATGACACACTGTCGAATATAGACTGAGTGAAACAAAGAGGACGTCCTGCACAACCTAGTTCTATATCGGCACCATTAGTTTCCCAATTAAGACTCGCTTCTCAAAACTTGCTCTCCTTTTCTCTAAACCGTAAACACAAAACCCACTTCTCAAGCTACATTCAGAAGACCTCAGACTCCTCCTGCAAAACCAAACTTTCACCTCAAAACCGTTCAATCTGAACTTGAAACTGAAGTATGTTGTGAAATTGTGCCCAGAGTCGTTCAAAATTCAAAACACTACTGAGCAGTCACTAAACACTACATAGAAAACGCAGTGCTCAGGATACGAGGCTTTGGAAATAAATATTTTATTGTTCACTGTAGGCTAAATGCATGTAGCAAAACAAAAGACCTGAGCATTTAGCAGTTGTACATTATATATAAAAAAAACCGAAACAAATGGGTTGTTTGTGCATTTTGTATACAGTAAGCCTACGTCAAAATAAAGCACAAATACGGTTTCAATCACAGTAGCGCTGACTTCATCAGCTATTATTGTTCTTTCTTTGTTGATTGTGTTTTGGCAGTTGAGCGAAACTGTAAAAACCCAACATGTCCTGAACGTGAATCGTTTCTGCAACACCATTGTGAAAATTAAGACATTCAGATTGAGACGGTCTTCCCTTGGTGTGCAGAGATTTGAACGGGAATATGCAAACCGAGTATTCATTTGTTTGCTAATTTGGCGTTTCGCCCGTTGCGTCCCACTTTTAACTGTCCATGAACGCCTTCTCTTCTATTCATCCATGTACAGACAAAATCAGGAAGTGCTGCTATTTTGGGTATATTTTATAGTGTTGACACGTTATTCCAAATGACGTGCGTTGCTGTAAAATGGCTCCACGTGTTTCCAGGCTCTGTGGGACGACTACATGGACGTACCGCGTCAAAGAGAGAAGCAGACGGGTGAAACTCTTCCATCTCGAGACTCTCAGCTCCCTCACAAACTGCTGAGGCAAACCTGTAAGCACCCCAGTGATGGAATATAGGGTTTTTATTACATAATATGACGCCTCTTTCTAGCCTCCTTCCTGTCGTTGATGCTCATGGTGACGGCGCTTGTCCTAAACAAGTTTGTGTTCCAGCCCATCCGTCTAAAACCCACGGTGACGAGTCCCGGCCGGAGCTGGTGTTGAAGTTGACACTGAGCAGCCTGGCCGTCTCTGTGCTGCACATCGACCCGCTGCCTCCGCTGCACGCCGCTCCCAGTCCCCTGGGCCCCATGGCCGGCCACTTCTTCAGCATGGTGGGCCCGGGGCAGCTTCCCCCCGCCGCCTTCCTCCAGTCCCGGGGAGTGTTCAATCAGGCCTGTCCCTATGACCACCTCAGGTCTGCTTCTGCCGGCTCCTCTCAGGCACGGTCGCACTTCTTCTTCTGCCTCGTGTGATGCTAAGTGTGTGTGTGTGTATTTGCAGGTTTGTTGCCCAGGGTTTGAAGATGAACTATGAGCACTGTCAGGGATCCAGCCTGCGCACCTTCAGCACGGACATCTCCTTGACCCAGATGGAGTTTGTGGAGTGCCTCTTCCCCTCCGAGGCTCTCGTCGGTGGTTCCCAAAGAGGAATTCAGTACACGGAGGTGAGACCTTGAAGCCCCGAGACGAGCTAATTTTTCACAGCGCTAAGCTTTGCTCGGTTGAACGCGACACGCGGCCGTGCTGGGAGACGCAGCTGGCTTTGACATTGGGAGTGTTTCACTGTGGTTGCTCTGTCACACTTCAGCTCCTGACATTTGACACCGCGGCCAATGCCGACGCTCCGCTCGCCACCTGCCTTCACCTGCTTTACAAACAGGCTGTGCGCAGGGGCCCTCAGGTAACCGCATCGAGCCGCACCGCTGACCCTTAACGCGCCAACTCTTTCTGCCTTCTGAATTCTGAACCTTTCCCCCCCCTCGTCACGCAGGGGGGCCAGGTTCGTCTCAGTACGATTCCACGGAAGGCTGAGATCCAGGTGGTTCTGGGCCCGGTGCGCTCCGAGCTGGACATCAGCATCGTAGACCGACTGAATTCCCTCCTGCAGCCTCAGAAACTCGCCACCACAGAAATGATGGCCTCCCACATGTATACATCTTACAACAAACATGTCAGCTTGGTGAGAGTTCCACCTCCTTTGCAGTTGTTGTGACACATGTTGTACTTTTCAAAATGTAAAACCCAGAAAGTTGTGACCGTTTGTTGATACTTGTCTGATTCAATGATTCCTGCTGCGGTTAGTGAGGACACTTGAAATGTGACGGCTAAAATCAGAACTGTGGTAGCAGTTGGAAATTTGATTAAATCTTAGATGTGTCGCATGCTGAAGTCCTCTAAAGAAACCAAACACTGGGTGAGAAAAGCTTCAGATGCTGTTTGTTTGCTGAAGATCACATTTGATGTTCTTGATTCTCTGCCTGTTAATGTGATCTAAGTTTAATCAGGCCTTTCTGAATGACCCAAATATCCAAACCCCTGGTTTCACTTTGTTACATAGAGGGGGAAAAAAAAGTATTCTTCTCTGTAAACTCTAGGTGTACGTTCTGTCTCTATACTTGATTTCTCCAGCACAAGGCGTTCACCGAGGTTTTCCTCGACGACACCCACACGCCAAGAAACTGTCACGTCTCCCTCACAGTCAGCGCGCCGGTGCTGGGCATCGCGGTGCGCTTCCCAATCCCCGACCTGCGTTCAGACCAGGAGAGGGGGCCGTGGTTCAAGAAATCCCTGCAGAAGGAAGTCCTCTACTTGGAGCTGGAAGATCTGGAAGTGAAAACTGAGTTCGTGGGCGGAAGCTCGCCAAACCAGACCAAGATGGAGCTCACGTTCAAGGAACTTTCTGGTATGTTTGTTTCAGACTTTCACCCACTTATGGCTTGCGTGTGTGTGTATATATCTTTTTAGTTTGCTTTATTTTGATTGGCTGTAAAAGTGTCCACAATCAATCCAGACAATTTGGCACAACTGAAGGTGATTAGCCGTGCTTCTATGTGAAGTCCTGCACATATATGTGAAAGTGCCCATGCATACAAACATCTACAGTATTGAACTCTATGGAATGAAGATGGATGCCTGGTGTTGTAGTTATTATAACTAGTCGGAGCGAAATCCTTTCAGTGTCGGCAGGATATGAAAGTTGATGTGTTTTCCTCTTCCTCATTTGCACAGGAAAGTTCCAGGAGGAGCCGGATCATCCGGCCGCTCGGTTCCTCAGAGTGTCTCACAGCCTGGACGGAGACATGACCACGTCCGAAAGTGTCAAGTTTGATTGGCCGAGGTAATTTGATTGTCGAGAATCAACTCAAAAAACGCGTCCGTTCACGTGACGGCATCTCTCAGTGAGTTCCCGTTCTCCGAGCAGGGTCGTGCTGAAGATGAATCCCACGGCAGTCCACTCAATCCTGGAGCGCGCGACCACCGAGGACGACGAGGGCGCCGAGGACCATTCCCTCGAAGAGGAGGAGGAGGAGGAAGGGGCCGCGCATTCCTTGAAGGATGTGTGTGACTTTGGGAAGCCAGAGCCGTCTCCTTTTTCTTCACGGAGGGT
This sequence comes from Blennius ocellaris, assembly GCF_963422515.1. Lineage (NCBI taxonomy): Eukaryota > Metazoa > Chordata > Actinopteri > Blenniiformes > Blenniidae > Blennius > Blennius ocellaris. Next base: position 18,668,428 of record NC_137666.1, on the reverse strand, counting down.
GATGTATGAGAATGAAGAGGTTCGTCACTCAGTGTTTTGTTTTTTTTCTTTCAAGGGTGTAAAACTACTAGTTCAGTGGCCACATGTATCCCAATAAATACCAACTGAGCTAAAGCAGTCTAAAGGTACAATAACTAATAAAAATGGCACAAAATGAAAATGTTCACTATTAATTCGCCTTTTTATTAAACTTCTTTTAGAAGTATTTGATTAGGCAACTGAATTCCTCTTGGGCAAAGTATGTTTCAAACATAAAAGTAATTTTGCTATTTTAGTAAAGATAAGTATATATACTTTTTAACACTTTCAAAGCTCCGTTTTGACTCAGACCACATTTGTCACTGCTTACCACAGTTTTTATGCCAACACTGTTTTTTTTTTGGGGGGGGGGACTTGAGTCAAAGTATATTTTGAATTGTCCATCCGATATCCTTGTCCTGTTTTCTCTCACACTCTAACATTTCTGCTCTTTGGAAAAATTCAAAGTTTCGATTGTCGTTTTGATGCTTTCATTTTTAGACCACTGAACTTTGTATAAGCAGATAAATTAGCATTCTTCACAAGGCTATTCTCTATCTTTAAAACGTGTATAATCATGCAAATCTCTGCTTTGCGTACCAAACCTGTCGCTGCGTGGCAAAGCCGCGTTCACCAACACATTTGTTTTGTTCCAGATGGTCATCCCGGGCGACGTTGCCGAGATGACGGAGTTCCAGGAAAAGACCATGAACAACTCCCGTTTTGTCCTGGAGCTTTGTTTCCCCAACGTCCAAATCGTGCTGCCCAACAAGGCCTTTTATGAGAAACTGCACAACAGGTACGTCGCTGGCAGTTCAAAACCAGCGGAGCAACTTGGTATTTCCCCATAACGTACTGTTTGGGGTCAGAATTAATCATTTGACGGCAGTAAAAATCCCCCAAGATAGAAATATTTCACGGTTTTACCTAAAGTGACCCAAAAGACAAATGTTTAATACTTTTAGTTAAAAATTAGATGTTGCATCTCGAGGAGCTCGACTTTAAGTGGCTGATATGAATTGTTGTACATGGATATTGTGGGTCAGTTCAAACTGTATGAGATAGATTTTATAATCTGTGTCGGATTAAGGAAACAGTTGATCACATTAAAAGCCTGACTGAACTATTTTCATCTCGTTTTAAAATGAAGCACAATTGTGTGACAGATGTTTTATCAAAAGATGAAAAGTCCCCCCCCCCCCCCCCAAAAAAAATGTCTTTCTCCAGAAGTTTTATTCAGGATTATTCATTTGTTAATATCAGACTGACTGTTCTGAGTATATCGTCTATTCTGGGTCAAACTGACTACATTCTGTGAATGAATTAATCTTAAGTATAAAATGTGACTTGCTGTGAAAATACTCTTTATGCAAACGGCTGGGTTGAAAACTAAACTCTATTTTTACAGCAGAGATCTTGACCTACATTGGATTTATCTTTAATATTTCCACTCTGGCACTCCTAAAACAACCCTGAGGAAACTGAAAGCAGCACAAGTCTTGACACCACAAAATGTTTGTTAATCTTTATGTCCAACAGTGTTGACATGCAGCCAATGTTGTATTCAGGCGGCTTTGGTTCGTCAAGATACTTTTTCTTCCTAAAAAAAAAAAAAAAAAAAAGTGCATCTTCCCCATCCTTTAGAATAAACAATGACCTGCTGCTGTGGGAGCCCACCGCCCCCTCCCCGGTGGAGACGGTCGAGAGCATGCCGTATGGAGTCGGACTCTCCGTTGCCAGTCAGTTGATCAACACGTATTCCAAAGACTGCTTCAGCCAGTTCCGCTCCACCGGGCCTGAAGGTGAGACGCCACGCAGAGGTTTTTTAAAATCGACTGCCCTTTCCCGTTCACCGAAAATATCCTGAACTCTGTTGTTGCAGAGGAGACGAGCGGCTCGGAGGAGGAGAACATGCACTATTACTCTCCGGCCTCTGAAATCGGCCTCCGATCTCGGAAGAAGAAAAAGCCTAAAGCTCACAGCAAGACCTCCCAGAGCCTTTTCTCCGTCATACTCAGCGTCAACCACGGCCTGGTGGCCTTGCAGACAAATGCCAAGGTTACTTCACTTTTTATTTTCCTCGCGCTTTCATAACTTATTTTTCTCGCGCTAATAAGGCTGAGTTTTCCTTTTTTGTTTCAGGAGGATAAAACCATTATCAAAAACAAGCACGGCGAGTTCTGGATGGAGGTGAAAAACGCCGTTTTGTTTAGCGTCACGCAGTACGAAGGCTACAAAGACCAGCACTACATTTGTTTTCACACGAGCGGCGTCTGCATGTATCACCAAGGTAAACTTGTCCGGACATGGAATTAGTGCTACACCGTTTAAAAAAAGAAAAGAAAAATGACCGCCGTCCTGAACGTGTTGTTCCACACAGGTCTGCTAGATGGCGCCGCTATCGCCTCAGACATCAAGTTGCCGTGCCGGACACACCCTCACTGGCTGGAGCCGACCATCTACCAATCGGAGACCCCGCCGGAGAGGTCTTCTACCCCGTCGGAGAGCATCGGTCTGGAGGCGCGCAGCATGGTGTCTGTGGCCGTCAAAGTCTCCTCGCAGAACGCAGAGCGCAACGTCAAGGTCAAAACATTTACTCGACTGTATCTGTGCTGGGTGACTATAAAACTGGAATGGATAGCAGATGCAATTTCCCTTTTTTTTTTTTGGTTTTGTTTTAATGGTTTGACTCCTGGAGCTGAATCGGTTTATTTCCACTGCAGGAGTTTCTGGTTGCTGTCGGGGTGAGAGGAGCCACACTGCAGCACAGAGTTGTTCCTCCCAGCCTCGGCTGGTACGACCAGGTGAGTCCTACTAACTTTTAACAAACCTATTCTATCCACATCACGTATTGTATTTGACATAAAATTTGCGCTCAACAGCTTGTCGACTTTCTCAATGTTTCCGATGAACCCGTGTTGGGTTACGCCCCCCCGACATCCGTCACCACCCTGCATCTACACATGTGGAGCTGCTCTCTGGACTATCGGTAAAACGTCAGATCAATAGCTAAATGTCTCTCGGCTGTGAATTGGAACAACTCTTGAAGTGCGACGGTTTGTGTCGACAGACCGCTGTACCTGCCGCTCAGATCGCTGGTGGTCGTAGAAACTTTTAGCATCTCCAGCAGCGTCTCTCTGGACCATTCGTCATCAACACTCAGGTATGAAACCTTCTGAAATGCAACTGTAAACAAGTCATCGAATTGGCTCGTTCATTACTTTTTCCTTTTATAGGATTATTTTGGATGAAGCTGCTCTGTTCCTGTCAGACAAGAACAACACCGTCTCCGTCAATCTAGTGCGAGGTGAGTCGACTTCAGTGGCGAGATTGTATTTGATGCAACTGTGTAGTGGTTCAGTCTTTTTCTACAAGCTTGAGTTTCTCCTACAGTCCCGAAACACACTTGAGAGTATTGTTGATTCTAAATCGGCCTTGGTTGTGAATGTCTGACAGCAGTTTCATTTGGGTTTTATTTTTCAGACTACGTCCAAGTGGTGGACATGGGAACACTGGAGCTCAGGATCACAGCTGTCAAACCTGCCGTTGATGGGAAACTGGTATGAGTGTTCTGTTCTGTTTTAAATCTCCTCGCTTCCTCCCTCGAGCGTTCAGCTCACGCTTGGACTTTTTGTTTTTTGCCAGTCTGAGCCGAGGTTCGAGCTGCGCTGCTCCAGTGACGTGATTCACATCAGGACGTGTTCGGACTCGTGCGCTGCCCTCATGAACCTCATCCAGTACGTGGCCAGCTACGGGGACTTGGTGCCTCCGGCAGAACCGGAAGCCAAACACGGCGGCGGCACACAGAAAAGCAAGGTCGGTAGGGGCTCCGCTTGCACGACGGTTTTTAAGCTCCGCTGGTCGGATCGTCTTAGTTTGGAGGGTTTTCTTGTTCAGGTGGAGACGCCGAGCCGACCGCAGTCTCTGGTGCTGCTGGCTGAGATGGAGCAGCAGATGCTGCAGGATCTGATGAGCGAAGCCATGGAGGAGACGGACGGGCAGAACGCAGCGGGATCGCAGCCGAACGGTACAGGCGTTGAACGAGACAAAAATGCAGCACGCGGCTCGATACTTTTAATTTGACGTGTAAATCGTCACACGTCGGCAGGTTCACACGAGGAGCAGATTCATGACCTCGACCCGCCGCGCTCTGACCTGTTCCTATTCCCAGACGAGAGTGGGAATTTGACCCAGGAGTCGAGCCCCACCTACCCCCTGCTCGCCTCGCCTCTCATCACACCCGCCCCGAGCCTCGCCCAGGAGACGGACGACTTCTGCATCCTGGAGACCCCCGGGTCCAGAGGAGAGGTTGGGAACTCCTTTTCAAAGTCAAATACTGCAGTTTTTTTTATCTTGTTTCAAGGTTTTTAATTTATAAAATCTTTTTGTAGTTTATAAATCCTTCCTTCACCCAAAGGCATTCTGTAGAAATAAAATAGCGGTGTTGTAGGTATTTTCCCTGCAGTAACAGCAGTTAAGCTTGTGTAGTGCATGTCATCACAATCAGCACTAACCTTGCAAATAAATAAATTCACCTTTTTTATAAAAAAAAATAAATAAATCTGAATCCCACCTCTCTCGGTTCAGGATCGAGATCAGGAGCCAGTGGTGAAAATACTCTCCTCTCAGCCCTTGGTAATCAAAGACGATCACTTCAGCCAGCCTCTGGAAGGGAGCGACTCCAGCCGCGGAGCCGTGAACTTCCACGTCCCAGAAGTGCGATACCTCATCAAGGAGATCTCCGCCATCTGGCATCTTTACGGCGGAAAAGACTTTGGTTGTGCAACGTCCACGGCCTCTCCTGCTCGAAGTCGGGGGTGAGCAAGGAGCACCTCATCTGTCGAGTCCCTTATTTTTAATATTTGTTCAAAGCATTGACCTTTGTGTGTGTCGCAGGGCGACGCCTCACAGCTCCCCATCTCAAACCCCGATCAGGCAAAGCAAGGCTTCAGGGCGAGCGCTTGGCGGAAAGGGACGAAACCCCGATGTCCTCATGGAGATCCAACTCAGCAAGGTGAAGCTCGCTTTCATACCTTAAGCATTTAATTAAGCGATTTCTGTACAATAATTAATGATGATAAACTGTCAACATTATTTGGAAACAATATTTACAAATGCAGCAGTTTTTTCTAAAAGATATTTACAAAACCGCAACCACCAATAATGTGTATAAGGTCAGTGTCAAAACTACTAGTGCACTTCCTTCTCATCCTCACAATTTCAAACACCGGACATCTTGTACTTCTCTCCCTGGATGCAACTTTGTTTGTGTATTAATTTATAACGGCGTGAATGTAGTTTCCCTGCTGATTCTGTTATTTGTTTTTATGTTGCTGTGCAGCGCCTTCTTTGTATTCAATGAAAATTCGGTGTAAATTAAAAAAAGATTTCAACCTTTCTGTTTCCTCAGGTGCGCTTCCAGCACGAGGTGTACCCCCCGAACACGTCTCGTCCAGCTGTGGACCAGCCCGTGTCCCGACAGGTGTTCGTGGTGCAGGACCTGGAGATCCGGGACCGCCTGGCCACCTCCCAGATGAACAAGTTCCTCTACTTGTACTCCAGCAAGGAAATGCCCCGGAAGGCCCACTCCAACATGGTGAGGAAGGTCGACCTGCGCCGATCGCCTGTCGTCTCGTCTGCCGCAACCTCACCGGTGTTTCTGTCCTCAGTTGAAGGTGAAAGCTCTGCACATGTGTCCCGAGTCCAGCCAGGCCCCCCCGGAGTGCTGTTTACACGTCTCCTTGATGCCCCTTCGTCTCAATATTGATCAGGTAGAACGGCTACAGATCGTGGACGAAATGTCAAACTGTGAGCCTCTTTAACATCTGTTTTTCTTTGAAGGACGCGCTCTTCTTCTTGAAGGACTTCTTCACCAGTCTCACTTCTGAAGTAGAGTTTTTCTCGCCGCCTGTTCCGGAAGGTACGGCTGACGGTCCACGCAAACGTCTCGTGTTGTGATCAGACTTTTTGAGACGGTTTGTTTTCTTCACAGCCGTCTCTGTGGCTACAAAGAAAGCGGCTGCTCCCGAGCTCTCCTGCAGCTTCTCCAAGCCTGCGTCCGGCCCCCCCGACCCGGCGCCAATAATCTCCGTGCCCGCTCAGAGGCGACCAAGCGACTTGTCCGCCCCCAGCGGGGAAGATGCGGGCGACGCCTCGGCCTCTCCCTTCACAGACCAGCCAATCTTCTTTAGGTCCGTTGCGTCAAAGTCGATATGAAACCTCTAAAGTCTCCAGTCCTTGTTTGGAACAGGTGTTTTCTCTTCCTCACAGGGAGTTCCGTTTCACCTCCGAGGTTCCAATTCGTCTGGATTACCACGGGAAGCACGTGTCGATGGAGCAGGTACACAGCCTGACGGCGCAAATGCTTTTGTTTTTTTTCTACAAGGTTGGTTATTTGTACTTGATTGACTTTGTGAATGCTGTTTCAGGGAACCTTTGCAGGGATCGTTTTTGGCTTGACACAACTCAATTCTTCAGAGCTGAAGCTGAGGCAGCTGTGCTATCGACAAGGGTACGTTAATCTTGGACTATTTTTCATCTTTGATCCTGAACCTGAGGTCGCCCAAGGACACAATGACGTGGATAGAGTGGGATTTGAACCACCAAACCCTCCAGTTCATGGACGACCATGGCTCTACCGCTGAGCCACAATCGGCCAGATTCTATTAAGGATGTTTTCACAAAATTGCTCTTGCAGCAACAAGGTAGCTGTCTAATGGCAGCATTGCTGATCCTTCAGTTCAGGTCTCATTGTTGTTTGATCTGTTTTCTAGTTTGGCCACATTGGAGCCTCTTGTAGGCCGGTTTGGGCCCTCAGGCCTTGTGTTTGACACCCTTGGTTCTTGCCATTGAAAGTACATTGCTGTCACTGGTTGACTAATAATCCCGCCGGGAATGAATACTTGCCTGTTTCAGATTATTGGGTGTGGACAAGCTGTTTTCTTATGCAATAAACGAGTGGCTGAACGACATAAAGACCAACCAGCTTCAAGGAATTCTGAGCGGTGTGACGCCCATTCACACGCTGGTGAAACTGGGTGAGTACAACAAACTGGGAAGTCCAAAGTTTTACAGATTCAGACGCTTTACCCACAAGCTCTACGTCTCAATCTGGTCCTGATTGACCTGCTCTCTCCAGTTCACGGGCTCAGGGACTTGGTGTGGCTCCCGATCGAGCAGTACAGGAAGGACGGTCGTATCGTCCGAGGGTTTCAGCGCGGAACTGCCTCCTTTGGAACCTCGACGGCGATGGCTGCTCTGGAGCTCACCAACAGGATGGTGCGCACCATTCAGGTAAACTCCACTGTCGCGTTGAATATGTCTCCAAAAATCGGAGTACCAAAAAAGAAAAACTGCCAATTTTCCTCGTAAATTGTAGTGTTCCATATAATCTAGATGTATTTTCCATACATTTTTCTATTTTTGCATTCTATATGATTTAAGATGACAGCAGTTGTGTTATGAATGTAAAATGCAAAACAAATTTTATGGATTTTTAAAATTCAAAAATATGAATACAATTTTTTTTTAAACATGCACCAAATTTCTAGTAGTTACAATTTTGAAAAGGCTTGAAACATAGTTTACATGTTTGGATGATATTCTGCTCTACTGAAATGCCCCTTAATTAAAAAAAAAAAAAGTCTGCTAGTGTTCTCTGTAAAGGAAAGAAGTTAATGCTTTTATCTTTTTGTTCAGGCTGCCGCGGAGACGGCCTACGACATGGTGTCTCCCGTGCCTGATGAAAGCAACACAAAGAAGATAAAACGCTACTCGCACTATGGGATGGCTCATCAGCCGGTTGACCTGAGGGAAGGCGTAGCCAATGCTTACACTGTGGTCAAAGAGGTAAATTCACTTTGATGTCTCACCCTTTGATTGGCTGTTTAGATTTAATTTGTGTAGAACACTTTTCTTTTAACTGGAGCATGAGGCGTCCGTCAGCTTGACGAGAACTTTGTGACGTCTCCGCCCGCAGGGGATAACGGACACGGCACTGACCATCTACGACACGGCCACCCGGGAGCACGAGCAGCGCGGGATGACGGGCGCCGTGGGCGGCGTCCTCCGCCAGCTGCCCCCGGCGGTGGTCAAGCCTCTGATCATGGCCACCGAGGCCACGTCCAACGTGCTGGGAGGGATGAGGAACCAGATTCACCCCGACGCACGTCAGGAGGAGTCGCAGAAATGGAGGCAGGGCGAGGCGTGAAGGAACGGCGAGCAGGGATGAGCAGCAGCTGCAACCTGTCAATGTGATTTTTGTTTTTTTTTTTGAAAATGAGAAACTGGAGCTGTGGTGTGAATGAAACGGTGTTCATCTCGCGGCGGTTTGAGCTCCTGTCATTCAGCTTTCGTCGGCTTACGAGTTCCCTCACAGTGCCTTCATGGTCATCAGCAATGTCCAACTGTGTTTTAATCAAAGGGACGGACGAGGAGGAGTGAATCTGTGAGTCACATATCGTCTTAATGTGGAGGATATTTAATACGATGAGGAAATGGCTTGTCATTTGCTTCATATTCAGCGTTTCTGTTTACAGACCGTGCGGTTACATTCTCTTATCCTACTTAGTGTAACGACCCTTCATGTGTACAGCTTGCACTTTAAGCAGGTTTTATTGACTGTAAATATCGGTTATGTGTAACATTTCATGCAAATATCCACACAGAACGAGTATAGGAACTGAATGTGTAAAAGCCGTTTTAAGTTCTGTCGTCGGCACATTGAAGTGACTTGAAGGGTTTCTGGCCCACATGAGTTCTAGTTGGGTTGACTTGCCCACGTTTGTAGAGAAGACTTGCGGTTTTATTTCAACTCGTGATGCGTTTTCCTGTAATTTTCACCGAAGCTGCTTTTTAAATTGTTTCCACTCTCGCTCGCAGCTTGGAATCATCGTCACTACGGAGTGTATGTAATCCCAAAGTCCTTAAAGCCCCCCCGCTCCACTACTTTTTGTATGTTTTGAATAGTCGATGTTCGGTGTGGTACGCCGTGCTGCAGACGCTCGATTTGCCCACACTAGTGTTCACGTGCAAGAGTTTATGTATTTCCTGTAAATACATTGTACAGTTGAGCCATGAATTTGTATTGAAAGCATGAAAGGGAAATAAAAATGGTTAATTTCATCCTGATGAGTGTGAATCGTTTTTGAGACGTGTTGTATCCAAGATGTATACCGGTAATTTGATGTGGCATTTTGGGGTGAAGGTATTTGGAATTTAGATTTGTGACGTTTCAAAATAAATCTGGGCTGAGAAACTCAAATATCCAGTTTCAACAGAGCAAGAGCAGAAATGCTTGAAAAGCAAATATTGATTTAAGGCTTAAAAGCTCAGGAGTAATAAACAATTTCCAATCAGATTTTTGTTTGCATGTAAAAAGAACTAGTACATCAAGACTGAATATTTTTTGCTGATCTCCAGAGGTGAACATGTCCTGTTGCTCAGCAGGTGGTCTGGTTTTCTGCAGCTTGATTTATTCCTCTGCCAGGAGGATCTGTGCTTCTGCTCTTTCAGTTGCTCCTTTAAGGAGTAATACATAGGCATCATCATTATTTGGGATGCTTCAAGCCTCTTTCCTGAGCTCCGGCGGCTCTACCAGTGAGGATCCAGGTTGTTCTTCGGTAATCTGGCTGAGATCCAGAATAAATGTTTCCTCTGCACTCGGAGGAGGAACCGGCTCACTTTCCTCTCCAGTCGGAGGCTCATCATCCCCAACAACACCTTGAATCACCTGCAGCGTTTCAGAGTTCTCGCCTCCAATGATGTCCACAACCACATCTGTGGCTTCACCTTCCTTTAAAGGGTTTGTTGCCTGTTTGGGTGTTTTTTTTGCTTCAGCAAGATCCTTTGTGGCTCCTGGCCTGCAGGTTCTTGCATCGAAATGTCACCTGCTCCAAGTTCCTCTTCTGGCCAGACCCCACTGCCTCCCCGTCCTGAGTGACTTCAACCCAAATGTCTTTCTTTTTGTTCGTCACCACTCCACCCACAACAGAACTTCTTACTATTGAGGCCTAAAGGCACTTTACACCCTCCAGCAGTTCATGCGTTTCTGCAAAAGTGAAATGACATCCTTTGGAGTCCATGGTTCCACCTCATTTGTTGTAGTGAACATGGTATTTATAGGCCTTGTGCACGATTGACTTTAGTGAAAGTATTTCTTTACAACTCTTTAGTCCTCTTCCTATCTCTGGCTAGAAGTCATGCACTGCAGTTCATCACTGGTATAACCAGGATGCAATTTGCTTTTAAAAATGTCAGCAAAAACATGGAACTAACAAATGTTAAAAACAAAATGAAAGAACTTTCACCTGTTTGCATCATTGCATGTAGACAATTAAGGTTGGATGCCAGATATCTGGTGTTTTCACTATAAAAGAGATGCCATTTTCAAGTATCTAAACTAATAAACTACATTTAATGGTGTGTGGTGTTTGCATGTTCTCCCAGAGTGTGTGTGGGTTTTTCTTTCCATGTACTCCAGTTTTCTCCCACCGTCCGAAAACATGCTTGTCGGAGACGATGACGGCTGATAATACACGATGGCAGGTTACACCCTAACCAGAGTAAACAGACAGAGAACCACACTGGCGTTGACACAACTGAGGTCACCAGTTCGCCTCAAAAGACTCGGCAGACATGCAAAACTCACAGGTTGGACTCGGGGCCACAATGTTCTCGTCACGAGGCGAGGGAGCAAACCACCGCTCCACCGTACCGAGGTGATTCATTAGCAGATGTGCTGTGTGGATAGATTATAGACAAGCATCGTAAATAACACTATATTGCTTGCCCGTCTTCACGTGTGTACGAACTCCACTGACTTCCCATTTTTAACCCAGAGGAATTAATACGACGTCCGTCTGCCCTTTGTACGTCTCGATCCCTGTGAGAGTGCCAGTGGAGTGTTTCCTGGAAGCAGCCGTGTTCCGTTGGCTGCGGGAACGGATGTTCTGTCCTCTGCTTTCTGCCCCCTCAGTTCCCTCCAGTCTGTGCTGATCTCCGCTCTCATCTGTCACAAGCCTCGTGTGCAGTTCCACCCGGGCTGTGCCGCGCACCGCCACTCTCGTACATGCATATGACTGAGCGACACTTTCTTTGTAATCTTCCCCATCAGCTCCCATCATGACATTGCTGGTGACAGTTTGGCAGTCTGAATGATCACTTTTACTGCTGGCCTCTAAATCCTCACTGGCTCTGTGAGTAAAGAGAATCAAAAGAGAAGACGTCTTTCTGAACTGGCTTTAGGATCTAGATGGCAACTTTTGTTTTTGGACAACCAAGGAACAGCAGCTTAATGATGCAGTGCTTCACAGGATGTTTTAGGAGAGACTTCAAGTGTCACAAAATGAGGGTTGGGCCTTCATGCACCATGGGAAGTCAGATATTTCAGATGAATGTGTGAACGTGGCTATCGAACACACATGAGGTGTCCTTACTGCAAGGCTAGCCATGGGATCATTATCAGCAGGTGGCAGCCAGGTGGGAGGGATACAGATCTACTGTAGGATGATATTCTTCACCTGAATCAGCTTTAAACAAACTGAAAGGGGTCATATTAATCAGCTTTTCAATACTTTCAATACACTCATTGGTCCAAAAACATTGTCTTCACAGTTCATTGCCCCAAATCTGGCTTTTCCTTGATTTTCAGCCATTTGAATATTGGATCATAGGAGATGCATTCAGAATCTGCTGTGTCTGTGTCAGCTGGACTGGCTCCGCCCACACATGCCCATCTTGGGAAGAGGAAGAAGTACCTCCTCTTGTGCTCTGGCACACATTTGCCAATTGTCTCATTGTGGGAGGGTCAAAGGGAGGGCCTCCCTTGATTGGGATTGACTAAACCCCCAAATGACACTATAAAGGGTTTGATTTCTGATTGGCTCATTGGAGCAACACTCTTTTTAAAAACTGAAACAAACCAGAGAAAGAGAGGACAGACTTTCTTCACCTCTGGTTCGTCGTTCCCAGGGATGGGGACGCATGTTGCTCTTGGAAAAAAACATTAGAATGTACATTAAGCAGAATATGAGCCCTTAAATTTTGATCAAATGGATCCTAACAGACACATATCTATTTCTTTTTAAAAGACATGAAGGAAATGCTACAACGACAACTATTTTGCTATGCAGGAGGAATAAAATATCTTGAAATTCAGTAATCCCTATAGATCTAGAAGTGAGCTCAATAAAAAGTTTGGTTCTTTTATTAAGCTACTATTGAGCTTTGTTAGAAAGAGCGATCTTCTGTATTAATTCAAGGCAGGCATTCCCAAGCTGGATAAAAAAACAACTACTTTAGTTAATAGCAGGAAAACAACATGCATGCCGTCATAATTGCGATATATTGTTTTATCAACTCGACGTCAGATTGTCAGGTAAGTTTTAAATATGCCCTCAATTAATTCAAGTTGACATTCATGATGATCATCACACACGTGCATAAAAGGAAAACTAGAAAATGTACCACTTGAGCATTTAAGCTTCCACAGTCCAAGTTTGTGACGTTTACAGTGAACACCACAGCAGATTCCTTCATTTGAGCATTTTGTTGCTTGTCACAGTCAAAGGCAATTGTTTCCTTTTATTTTGATGTGGCTTCGAGAGATACGGAGCTGGAAGGCTGATATTCAACAACCTTGTGAGGTGTTGTCCGACACAATACCAACACAGAAACTTCATGACCCTTTGCTTATTTGTTTTTTATTCAGAGGACAAACAATGTTTCCATTGAATGTCATTATAACAGTGTGATGCGTAGCGACCGGTGGACTTATGTGAACTGACGTCGGAACAGTTCTGCGTTCTGAACGTTGTTTCTGTGTTCGATGATGTTCCGCATCAGGAAGATGTGACCCGACGGGCCCATGTGGTTCAGAAAGTAGTTGTTACTTCTGAGAAAGGCCAGAAGCTGGTCTGTGATCTCGCTGTCTAAAGTTGCGTGGATCTCTGGAACAACCGTGATCCGTCGCAAGGCGTCTTCCGGCTCCCTGGAAAAGGCCTTCTGGAAGTCGTCGTGAAGGACGTAGTGCTGGCCGGAGCCGGTCATGGGGTGGCCGTTTGGCTCCGGAGGTTCCAGCTTGTCCAGCAGCCACGGCAGAGGAACCTTGAAGGTGCCTTTGACCGCGCCCTCGCAATTCTCCTCCGTGGGCTCGGCCAGCTTTCCCTCGAACGGCTGGAACGGCGGCTCGTCCGGAATCCTGGCGTTGGCGTGGGCCACCAGTTCGGGCCCGGAGTCGTAAATGCAGACGTTGGGGAAATGCTTCCAGGACAGGAGCAGGTCGGTGAAGTCCCGGGAGACCTCTGCTCTCTGGAGGTTAAACTTCAAGCTGTAAACGATTCCGTGCGTGCACATGATGACAGAACATCCTCCTGTGAAAACACAAAAAGAATAAGTAAGATATGTAAAATCCTCTCTTTGAAGTACATAATTTTTCTTTGGGGGGGGGATTTGTGCACATACCCGACGTCCCCCAAATGGACTGAAACACGTCGTCGTTGCCCTGCCTCCTCCTGATCTCCCTCCTCAGCCGGGCGACGAGCTCCATGCGGGATCCTCTTGTGTCCGTGTTGTAAGACTTGCAGAGCTGTCGGATAGTGGCTACCTGCATGAGGATTTATAAAAACACATTGACGACACGAGTATGACGGATATTGTGAAAGCATGCAATTCACGGTCAAATAAACATTTTTGGACTTATAAAATAAAGCATAACTTTGCTTGTTTGTCGATTCAAAGATTTACAAAGATGTATTCTTTACGTGCACCTCTGGTGCATGGCATTAATGACGACCACAAACAAAAGCTCAGTGAGTGACAGTACATCTTGGTCCAGCAGCTCTTCAAGGCGATCCTCAGTTAAATCTTCAAGCTGTGGTCGACCAGGGTTCGACTCCAAAGGCACCTTTTTAAACTCGGTGTTGAGAGCGGCTCCACTTTTGCGCGTGTCCCTTCCGACCCAAGGAGCCCAGTTCTGGTACGTCGGCTTCACGACGAACGGGTTCTGCGATGGAGCTTGAGAGGAAAAACGCACACGTTGAAATAAAGCGTATTCAGAAGAGGAAGCACCGGAAACAAATACTCACTTTCAAAAAATCCTTGGCTGATCATGTGCAGTTCAACGGATTCCCAGAACTCCTCAATGTTTTGCTCTCCGAGGAAGTCGTCATCCATTTGTTGCAGTTCACTGACTGAAATTGACACAAACAAGAATTCAAACGATACATTTGGACTAATGGCTCGAATTCATCTAATAGGATAACTACTGCCGGGAGCGAACGAGAGGCATACCCTCGTATTTAAAGACTCCTTTCCTGTGGTGCTCCATCACCACCACAGGAGGATAGAAGCCACACTTGATACAGCAGTACTGGTACTGTGTGTTGCACAGGGCTTCGAAGTGACAGTAGCCATTGAAGATCTTGTCGGCGTTGGGAAACTTCGTTTGGTACAAAGCTTCCAGGGGAGCGATCACTCTTGAGACGCACGCGTGATGCTGTGGTGTAAATAAGAGAAGAAGACGACGAAACAATGCAATTATTTAAATACACCAAAAATGAGCAATATCAAATGAGTGACAGCCGTCCTCGTTACCATAACACCTGAAATGTATTGTTAAAAATACACTCAAAAAGAGAAATACTAGCCAGAGAAACCTCAGTATGGACAAAGCAAACAAAAATTCCCAGAAGCTGTTGTTTACACACCTGGACATTGTGTCTCAAGTACATGCAGAACCGCAGCGTGAGGATCAGGTGGTCGTTGAAATTGTGCAGGCCGTCTTCCCACTCCTGGTAGCGGTACATCATGTTGCACTGGGGACACTTCCGGTTGTAAGTCGAGATGTCTGAAACGGGAGATTAAAAAAATACAAAACAATCACGACATATGAAATGAACCGTAACGTAGTGGTGGGGGGGGGGGAGAAAACTCAAACTCACTTTGAACTACACCATCCATGCCAACTATTCTGGCATTGTTGGTGACCTGGACGGCCTCCTCCAGCTCGGGGCTCCCGGGACACACCTTGCACGTCTTCTCAGTTGGAATTAGCTGACGCAGGTAATCCGTCTTGAACCTGAAAGCTGTGATCTCCTTCGGAAGCGTCGTCGGCAACTTCTTGTGCTCATAAATGTATCTTATACATCTTTTGATCTCCACGACGCCGGGGTCACTCTGGGAACGAGTCGACGTGGCCAAGAAAGGAGCCATGAAGAGATCCCTGCGGGTCTGAAACAGGTGCCACTTGGCAACGCTCTTGTGTGGACACGACAGGTACGCCTTTGTACACGGACAGTGCCACAACTTCTTCTCGATGTTGTACGTCACTGTGACTCTGCCCAAACAGCTGTAGAAATGCAAGTGTGGTTCGTTGACCGAGAAGCACAGTTTGGCTCTGGAACTGTCAAAGTCGACCGTCACACACAGCGGGGATCGCGCCTCCTCTGCCTCCCTGTGCCTCTTCCTGCACGTTGCCGCCTTGGCCTCGCCAAACAACTTGTTTGTCAACATTTCCTCGAGGACCTCGAGTCGAGGCTGTTCCTCGGTCGCGGTTTCGGTGCAGTAGTCAATGGAACGGATGTGGTCACACATGCTGTGGGCAAGGCCGCTCCGCAGGCAGAGCAGGTGATACTCCCTGCAGTCCTCCACTTCGCATTTCGTCGCTTGTTCCTGGCCCCATGTTTTCCTTTGCACATGTACTGGGAGACTGGCGGCGTTAAAGCTCTTCTTCACAGCATACAACCCACGGTCTTTATCGATCAGTAAACTCTGATGGTGGTGTGTTGCCGTGATGTCTTTTGGTAGCTCGTGTTTTCTCTGGATGTGCGACTTCAAGTTCTTTTTGTAAAGCACAATGAAGCAGTGAGGACACTCTATGTGTAAATCCTCTTGTCTCACAGTTTTTGGTTTCTGTGGGAAAGTGGAGCCTTGTTCATTAGTCGTGGAACAACAGGGATTGAGCTGGTCTGTGACTGTGGTCGAGAGTGGCAGAGAAGACTCCACTGTGACTACAGAGGCGTCGTGTACCTCTACGGGAGACTCTGCAATGACTACTGCAGCATTGGCTGACTCTATTGGAGACTCTACAGTGCCTACGGAGGCATCGGCTGACTCCATAGGAGTCCTTACAATGACGACAGAGTTCTTGTAGTGTAAATACACAGTGGGTGGATGTGCGTAAGCGTGTTCCATGCGGTTGACACTCCATTCCTTTGGAGGACGTGTACTATATGAATGGTCGCGAAGCACTGATGAGGCTGCATCTGATGAGCACTGCATCTGAAAACAAAACAAAAAAAAAGTCATCATCATTGATATTTGCAATAACTTACTGGTCACTTATTTATGAACACCAACCGACAAACGTCTAAATGATTGATTTCATCACGGTATGTATTAGATATTTTATTATTTGGATGCAGCAATAGAAACACAGTAATCAAGTCCCAAGCACGTTGTATACATAAATGACCAATCAGGGTCAATCGATGTCGGCCCATAAGTTTGTTAATACACCAAAAACTAGAGGAGCAAGTTGTCACACGCCATGAAATGACACTTTGGAATAAACCAACACGTGGAACGTGGCAAGAAAGAACATAAACATCGAGCAGCTAACACTTCGCATGTCTTGTTTACTATCATCACAGAGCTTCTCCTACCACTGATATAACTGCACCAAGCATCTCCTTCTCATTAGTGCAGGCTGAGATTCCCTAGATAGCCAAGAAGGCAATATTTTACCTCAACATTAGATTATCCTTGAATCTTCCCTGCACGTGTTTTTACTCCACGGTATTAGGAATAAACATGACTTTAAAGTTTCCGTCCGCCAAAGCCCTCCACAAAACACCAACGAAGAAGAACAGTCACCGCCCCCCCACCCCTCGTGACAACAATAACTTCCGGTTCAAAGTTCGTCAGTGAAATTAGTTTTTCATATTTTTTTCTTCATATAAATGAAGGATATGGTTGTTGATGTAGTTTTCTGAATTTTAAAATCAATAATTCAAAAATTCGGAAGCAGCTTCGTAATTTTCGTCGGAACTCATGAAAACACAGAAGTCTGAAAACCCCCGGTATGCTTGTATTTTGTTTTTGTTTTTTTTATTTTTCCTGTTATATTTGAAGTTGATGGGATGTTTATCCCTTTTATTGTATGTTTAATTAAAAATAAACACACAGGAGGTCAGCGATTCACGCCTGTTTTTTTTTTGCCCCCCAAACGACCGTTTCGTGGATTTCCGTCAACACTCGTGAAAACGCGGCGGTCTCGGGCGCGCGCGTCCGTTTTCCCCCCCCCCGTGCCGCTGCAGTACTACGGTGGATTCATCCGTCACATGACTGCACGGACACGGGGACCGTTTTTCCCAATGGCCTGAGCTGGATTTACACCCAGAACCACGTCGGGTTTACCAGCGCTGCTTCGCGGTAAGACGCGTTTGCGTGGTGTTGTTGTCTTGTCTGAGCACTTTTGCCCGCTCGGCGGGGAAGCTAACAGCTGCTAAACCTGCTGCGAGCTGACGAGTTTCCGGAGACGGGAGTTCGTGAAAACACCACACATGTGGACAACCTGCTGCTTTGTGATTCACACACCTCCGCTGGGCTTGGCGTTGATGTGGGAGGCAGCTGGGTTAGTTTATTAGGGTTGCTTCTCTCTCTCTGTGTCTGTGTCTCTCTCTCTGTCTGTGTCTCTCGCTCTCTCTCTCTCTCTCTCGCGCCGTGTGGTTACAAGGGGCGGGGTCTCATCTCTTGCAGCCTCGCAGACTTTGTCTTGTCATGACAGCCATGGAGAGATTAGAGGCTTCATCAGAGCTGCAGTCGCGGCTGTCATCCCTGTCGTTCTCCTCTTTCCCCGGGATAACCTCCCAGCAGTGCTCCAACAGACCGCTGGACAGGTAACCTGTTGCTCCAGGCTGCTGCTGCTGCTGCTGCTGCTGCTGCTTCTTCTCCTCCTCCTTCTTCCTCCTCTTTCATCATCATCATCATCATCTTCATCACCTCAATAATGCCTGCTGCTGTTCTGTCTCCCCTCCAGGCTGCAGAGCACCAGTCTTTCAGAGAGCGTCCCTCCGTCCCCAAAGCAGGCTGACATGGATGACAGCGGAGAGAAGCCGGGACAGCCCTCTGAGATAGCCATTAGTCAAGTAAGTTTGCCGTCAAGCCGCAATAAACAAGGACGCCTAATCAAACTAATGTCTCTTTCCAATAATAAGCCTTGTGTGTGTGTGTTATGAGGGTAATGAGGAGGCCCCCGCTGAGCAGGCCGCGGGGGACAGAGCCGAGGACAACGGGAGCCCTGGGAGCTGTCAGATGTCCGCTGAGATGAAAGGTGAGGACCTGCCGAGTCTGCCGCCATGCTGCTGCCACCGAGACGTACAGCTTTCATTAATGTATTAATGTTGCAGAAAGTAGTAAGTGGATGGTGTTTTTTATAAAGCATGCTTCACAGGATCTGTCAAATCCAACCATACTGATCCAAGGCATGGTGACCACAGTCTCAAAAAGAACTGGTCTGTAAATTAAAGGGAGGGTCTCGGAGGAAGAAGCTCAGCGGCACTAATTGCCAGTATATTTGCACACACTAAGGGCTTATGGGATAAACTTCAGTCTATTACTCAATACAATAATCATACCAAATGTGATTTGCACATATTTGAGTGCACCAGACGCTAAACACCAACACAGGCGAGGTGTTTATACTTTGGCTTCAGCGTCTTCCTCAACCTCAATCTTCCCTCGGTGACATTAAGAGATTAAACCACCAATTTGGGATTGAACGATGACCAGCTGAGCCACAGCTGCCTTTTGATAAGGTTTTTCCTCTGGTGTGCCCTTGATGGAGCCCACATCTTGTAAAATTAAAGCTTATGTCAAGAGTGTGACGTATTCATTTCTCCTAAATCACAAGAAATTCTTCTATTTACGGTAAATGTTAAATATACTAAGGTGGAATATCGAACTATCCTTTGTCGAAAGACCATTTATCTGCCGCTTTGCTGTTACCTCTGATGACATGACGGTGTCGTGGGTTTGGAGTTTTGCAGTTTTGCCTCATCCATTATGAAAATGTCCCCCCGAGTGAGTCCAGGCATCTGTTGTGTAAAGTTTGCATATTGTCCCTGTATGTGCAGGCATGAGGCTCATCAGTGGCTCGAAATTGACGAGTTGGATGGGTGGAGGCTGCTCCTCTATTCCTCCAACACGAATGCAAATGTTGTTAGAGTCTGTCAAATTAAATACATTAATACTGACAATGCTTTCAAAAAAGGGGGTAAACGGCATGTTAGTACTGCATTAGATGGAGAAATGTAGGCATATATCCATAAAAAGGATTTTAATGTGGATTTCCAAGCTGTTCTATTTAAAGTTCTATATAATCTAATCTAAGGCTCAGTTTACACGTTTTCAAGTGAAATTGCAAAACCTTTGGTGCGCTTTGAACGTCTGTTTCCTCAACAACGTTGCTCTAAACCGTTGAAAATGCAACTTTTGTCAAAACGACTCCAAAGTTGGAACTTTTCGAAACCACTCCCAGTGACTTTTCTTAAACCACAACAGAAAAAAACCGACCTGTTTTCACGTGAAACCCCGTGGCGTAAAATGAGCTCCGGTGATCAGAGCGGCTCCCGTCTCTCCCTCGAACCGCAGCCCAGACGCCGCCCCTGAGTCCCCCGACGACGTGGACGTCTGCCGCGCTGAAGGAGCTGAAGGCGAAGCTGCGGGCGGAGAAGGACAGCGTGGTGACGGTGTACAGGGGCGACATCATGACGGTCCACGTGCCCACCGTCCCCGAGGCCAAGCGGGTGTGCTGGGAGTTCGCCACGGACGGCTACGACATCGGCTTCGGCATCTATTTCGACTGGACGCCCGTGACCAGCCGCTCCATCACGGTGCACATCAGCGAGTCGAGCGATGACGAAGATGAAGAGGAGGAGCTGGAAGGTGAGTCTGACGTTTCCCATTTATACAGCGGCGTTTTAAAGTGAAAATGCCAAAACGTGTGCAGCGTTTTGTGTTTAGACGGCCAAGGTGTTGGAGCCAGTGAAAACGCAGCTTTTTGAAAACGCCGATGACATGCGTGCAGCCCCACACCTGTTGTTAAAAACAATCCTGCACATGCTCAGTAGATGGACAGTCACAACAAGGTTTGCCTCCAGGGTGTCACGACTCCCAGTTCATGTTCTCTTGGGACTTGGTAGTTTTATATAGTTGAACAGTGACAATAACAATCCATACTTAGTTGTTCACGTTGTAGTTGTTGCTGCGTGTGTGTGTGTGTGTGTGTGTGTGTGTGTGTGTGTGTGTGTGTGTGTGTGTGTGTGTGTGTGTGTGTGTGTGTGTGTGTGTGTGTGTGTGTGTGTGTGTGTGTGTGTGTGTGTGTGTGTGGTTTCATTAGAAAAAACGACCACCACCCACTAGTGGTCCGACATGAGGACGACATCATTTTTAAAACATTGCAGCGAAAAAAGAAAAAAAAAAAAAGCTGCGTTTTCACTCGAGTCGTATAAAAACGTGGCGTCAATCTCAACTGTGACGAATCCATAAAAAAAAAAAAAAAAAACAACCCACGCCGGGATGCTCTTCATCTATAAAACCTCCCATTACCAGGGTTTTATGTGGGGTTTGCGCGGAGCATCTGCGGCCGTGTTGACTCTTGGCTTTACGCGCCTCTCCCATCCTCAGGGCCGGTCGGCAACGGGGACGTGGAGAAAGGCTCCAAGACTCACACCAACTCCCACCTGGCGGAGCTGCTCCCCGTGTACCGCCAGGACAGCCACCTGTCGGTGAACGGCGGCAGCCACGACTTCCCCGGCGAGGGCACGTACCTCCTGAAGTTCGACAACTCCTACTCACTGTGGCGGAACAAAACTCTCTACTACAGGGTTTATTACAGTGCCTGAGACGCCCGTCCGTCGCTCATGAATGTATAATTTAAAAAAAAGAGGAATATTACTCTTACGAACAATGAACTATTTTTGATTCCACACTTGCAAATTCTAATATAAAACGTTGAATATAAGCATATCTATTTTTTATCTATCGGCTTGTGTTGTCACATGTTTGTTTTGAATGCATCACCCGCTTCAGTGTCTTGCCTATATGTGTGTGTTTGAAGAAGCTTCGCGTCTGTGCCATATTCTCATATATACAGCTATTTGGTGAAGTGCTCATTGTCACACACACACACACACACTGTCTTCACCCCGTAGCATTTCGATGGTAGCAGTGATCAGGGAAACCTCCTTCACCCGGCCAGGTGCTTATTCAGCCGTTTTTCTGTTGTACACGTGCACTTTTATTTGATTTTTTTTCCTCCTTTTCGATAACTGTGATCGTTGCGTTGCTTCGTCGTTCGCTGTACTTCCTCACGTCGAGCAGAGTGTAATATAAATCCAGGCTGCGTGGTCGTCTGCTGTCATGGTGGCGTGTTTGGTGAAAGGTGTCTCTGTTGAATGTACTGAAGCAAAAGGTTTCCGGAGCGTTGCTCTTTACGAGGCAAATAAAAAGCCATCCCTTATCACACACAGCTCTCCTTATGTAATGTAGATCTAATATTTACATTTGCCTTGCCCCCCTCTTAATTAGCCGCTTTGGAAGAAGGGACCAGTTGTGATGTTTCACCCGGGTGTGTGTTGTGCACATAACACACACACGCGTATGTTTGATTTTGGTCATTTCGGGTGTGTTGGACCCCATCGACGCTTTCGCCACACTCGCTTCGCCCGCACGCCCTCCAGAGAACGACACAGGTCAGGTTGCTGACCACCTGAAGCAGCCAATTCCAAGCTTGCCATGTTTGCTCTGCCGTACCTTCACTGTAAGTTATGACCATGAAGTTTATATTCCACAATAAAGAGAGGATTGTCTAGCTCCGTGTGTGATTAATCCCTTCTCTTTACCCAAGATACCTCCCTTTCAAAAAGAGCGTGGCTGCGGCCGTCCAGGATTAGAAGTGCGCTTCAGGATGGTCCCTGGTGTTTCTATTAAATTGTTGCACCGGGGGATTGATGTAATTGTTACGGGGGTGCTGATGAAAGCAGCTTTTATTTGCAGCCCTCCCTGCAGGCCGCTGACAGTCCTCACTTACAGGGAGCCTCAATTGGTGCATCACTTAAAATGCATCAGGCATCACTTTTAAATGGGGGCAGTACTTATATTGAAGCGTCTCCTTTTATCAGCCGCCTCCCAAAGATGGAAGCAGAGTAATGAACACAGTCGCTGTAACGCTTGAGATGCTTGAGGCTACGAGCTTTGCTTTACTCACATAAACATGCTGTCAACAGTGCAGATCAACAACAATATCTTAAACGAAGTACCTTCATGATTAACCAGTCTGTTATCTCTGTGCGCATGAGGGAGCGTCCAGGCTCCACAGAGGAGGGCCCCGGCTGGTGTTTGAACTCACTCAGGCGAGAGCATGAACCACTGCACCGCCCATCTGTGCCGTTCACGTGATCACATTCATTTATTTGCATAGTCATTTCACCGAGACTGTCCAGGTGAGAAATAGTGATTGATCTCTGAGGAGTGTCCCAATTCTGGGCTTTTTTAATATTAAAAAAATAACATATGCAACGATGTTCAGCCATTCAGGTCATATCTGATCCCTCCACCTTTAAAATTAAGTCAAAGAAAGTACAAAATGAAACTGGAAACATATTGCTGAATGATTGTGGTAGGTGGAGTTTTCTTCTCTTCTCCAGGTGTTCCACTCCTGCTAAAGCTTCATGGATTCTGGCCTTAAGAGCAGTAGGCAGAGCCATGATCCTGGTAGGAGGGATGAAGATGTTAGTGATCTTTCACTTCACACAACAGAACCTTGACACCACCAGTCCGGTCCACTTTCATGTGTGTGTGCGTGTGGGTTTATTAGTGTGTTTAATATGAGTGTCAGTGAAAAGGAGAGATGTCACTCGCCCACTTACAACTACAATACATAAATTGACTTCTAATGATGCAAAATACAGTACAATGTGCATTAAAAACCTCTCCTGTTGGATTACGGGTGGGGTTTTTTTTTTAGGCTTTAACAGAATGAAGCAGCTCACTGTTCATGGCAGCTTAACTGATGTCTCAGCATTGTGTTGTGTCCACTACTCTGAAGAAAATAGTTTAAAAAAATGTATGTTTTCTTTGAGATTTGGACCATTTGCCTGGCGGTTTGTCAGGCCGGTGTGGAGCCTCTTGCAGTCTGGTTTAAGTCCACCGGCCTTATGTTTGACCCCTCTGATCGAGTTGAACTTCATATAAAACCATATGAATTGAGTGACATCTATTTACTTACCGAATCTACACTCACGAGCACACCATCATAGATATAACTTAATAAATATCTATTTATCTATTTAAATTGTTAAATTCTGCAGGAAACTGTTCATCAACAAACAAAACGACCAACAAAAGGTTTTTTTTTTTTTTTTTTTAATGAAACCGTCCTCCTCACCTGTGCGCGCCTTTAAATTGGCCTGTCTCGTGCGCTCCCACGTGTTCCAAAACGCAACATGGGGAAACTCAACTTTTACGCACTGTGGTCTCTGTGTGACGCGCCGCGTCAGTTCAGCAGGTTCGTTGGTTTTTCGTAATAGACCCATTTTTTTTTTTTTTTTTTATAAAACATTGTCTTTAACTTTGAAATCGACATTGAAAACGTGACCCCCATCCACAGGAAATCTAACCGAGGCTGCTTCCAAGTGCACGTGCCGCTGCCGCTGCCCTCCCAGCTGGTGATCTTTGGCCTTGGAGACTGGACCTGCGGCGGGATGACCATCTCCGTGGAGGTCCTGGTCAGCGCAGATGTACCGGCCCAGAGGATTGGAACCCTCACCTCACAAGTCCGGTACGTGACGGAGACATTTTAAAAGACGAGAAGACGGCGTGAAGTGACGCTTTTTGTTTTACGCGCTCAGGTGTCTCACCTGGGAGGGAGACTGGGACTCTGACGTCATCACGGCGGCTGCGCACAGAGGCAGGAGAGGAGTCTATGGGAAGATCTTACTCGCAGTGTGTGGACAGGTACGGGGGTTAAAAAAACAAAATCTGATCCTCTCCAGCCAATAGATAAAAAAACAAACAGAAGTGGAAGTGTGATGTGGATCGAGTTAAATCCACAGGATGCACCAGTCAGTAGTCACTAAATAGGGATGGACAAAAGATGTTTCCATGAAAGAAGGGTCAATAATTCTAAATTAAGAAAAAATTTCACTGGAATATTTAAAAAAATGCTTAGTGACACATCTGCCTGCTGACGTTTCAAATAATAATGACTTTTTTGCATGTCTTTGAAAGTGTAGACATTTTTCTTATGTTTTATGTGTCCCTGTTTTTGTTTTTGAAACTGTCTTGGCCAGGACACTTGGAAAAAGAGATGTTAAACTCAATTAGGGTTTTTTGGTAACAGTAAAGGACAAAAAAAATAGAGCATTTATTGTAATGTTTGTTTTTCTGCTGTTATTAGTCTCTGTTAAACCTCTTTCACGTTAAAATTGAATATAACATATTTACCCTGACTTTTTATCTTTCAATTCTATTTTATTACATCCTGTATGGATGTATCCTTCTGGGATTATTAAAGAATCGTATTCTATTCTAAATAATTTCAATTGAAAGCCTGGTGTGACGAAATCAGAAGCACAACAATGAGGAAAGTTACTAAAACAGCTGGTGAGAGAGAGAGAGAGAGAGAGAGAGAGAGAGAGAGAGAGAGAGAGAGAGAGAGAGAGAGAGAGAGAGAGAGAGAGAGAGAGAGAGAGAGAGAGAGAGAGAGAGAGAGAGAGAGAGAGAGAGAGAGAGAGAGAGAGAGAGAGAGAGAGAGAGAGAGAGAGAGAGAGAGAGAGAGAGAGAGAGAGAGAGAGAGAGAGAGAGAGAGAGAGAGAGAGAGAGAGAGAGAGAGAGAGAGAGAGAGAGAGAGAGAGAGAGAGAGAGAGAGCTGTGATGAGGATGAACAATTCTCAAAGCACATAATCACAAAATATATGAACAGAATACAACATGACTGCATGAGCATTGGATAACATTGTGCCTTGAAATAAACACAAGTATTAGTTACATTAAAGCTGCATGTTTTTAGATGAGCTTGTGACGTAATAATGTATTGCGATGTTTCTGAAACCCTTCAGAGATGATGCCGTGTTTGGGATTTGTACTTTCAAATAACGGCGCTCTTTCTCTTCTTGAACCCAATTTTAATCTGATGCAAGTCCACCATGTTTGTGTTTTCGCCTTGGGGTCTGCTCGCACAGCTCGAAAGCGCTATACAAGAGAAATCCATTTACCATTTATCGGATACTCAGTAGATCACATACATACATTGTACTTAACTTACTAAAATAACATTTTAAAAAAGCGTCGGTACAACGACACAGAAACACTAATTCATCACACTAATGTGAGTTATTGTCACTTCCGCTCCTAGTCATTGTCCTCTATGATTATTGACATTTCCTACTGTTTATGTTTGAACTTTTCTTCTCTTGAGGTCTTGGCTGAATGGAGTCTGTTGTTGATGCGTTTGTCTTGTCGTTTCATGCGGTGGCTCGTGACCGGGCCTCAGGAAACGCCCCGCGTCCTGAGCAGCACCCCGTCACTTCAAAGGAAGTCTTTGTTTCCGGAGCCTGACAACGTGACCCATCTCTCCAGCATGATGCTCCATAGCACTGTGAATGAGGCGGTGAGATCAGCTGGCCCAAAACTGGACTGCGTTTAAATGTTCACGTTGCTGCAAATGCTTTTATTGTGAAATCCTCGCAGGCAACGCCCAGCTTCTCACACCTGGGCGAAAGTGTTTGCAGTGCTGAGGTCCAGGTGAATAAAAGCAACGCCAGTGAAAACGCAGTGGAGCGTAAACCCAGAGTTTGGCCCACGGTGAGCGTCACTATTCAAGATGTCTCCACTGTCCACTTCATTTAGTCATCATGTCATAGAATCTGCCTTAGCAAAGATCTTAATTTGAAGTTTTGTCCAGTTCAGAGTTGATAATCTAACCTAAATATTAAAAATGCACTAATTTATTGAACTACAATCTCAAACTGAAGGTTTACTTCAAAGCTCTGCAACCTCATTTGTTACATATTGACCATTTGAAATGAGGAAAACCCTGAAGTAAACCTTTTTATATCCATCAGCCAGCCAGAGAACTGTGACTCTGACAGGTGAGGTCACACTACTGAGGTTACATTGATTAAAAGTAATTGGATTAAATGCCAACCCAATTAAATTTGCACCATATAAACTCTTCAATCTGATTATATTTGCGCCACTGAAATGAGTCGCGTCACATTTTGGTTCATATAAACCGGCACAACGTTCCCATGACTTTACTCAGTGTTCAAAGCAAAAACGCAGCGCGTCGGGAAAATGTTCACATCTAATATACGTTTTATAAGAAATATAAGCGCAATATGAATTCTTACTCATCCACAGTGGCTCTTCAGAGTAATGTTGATAAAAGGCTGTCACAAACGACAAGTCAACATTTTTTTTTTGCTCACATTTGATGTGTTGGGAGCTAAAAGAAATTGAGTGTGGCGATAAACTAATGTGAGCAGACGGCATCAGAGCCTCTCTCAAGCTGCAGCTCATGTGAGGTTTGTTTTTTCCTCCGACGTGGTCAGTGGCGAGCACAAGTGGTCCAAGGAGAGCAAGACAATGACGCTGCAACAAGGTCATTGACGCACACTTTCCTCCAAGTATTGGAACAACAAGACCAGTTCCTTTTGTGAATCACCGGAGACATTTTTTGGTTTAAGATCGAAAGATAAATATGAGACAAGAGTTAAACATTTCCTGGCCAAGATGCAAACCACTCCCATCAGCGGTGATGAAGCAGAAGGCCAGACAGGAATTTGAAAAGCAGTTCAGAGAAGAGTCAGAAACGTTGTGGAGCACGGTTGAGACCAGGATTGAGCTCAGGACCTGGTTATGATCCGAAGCTTTACGAGGCAGGAGACTGAATCTTTTGATCTTAAACTGATGTGTCTTTAGTAAACAACAACAAACCAGAAGAGTTGGCCTCGTCGTTCCAATACCAGGAGGAAGGTGTACATTGTTTGATGGAGACTCCTCGTTCCAGGACTTAAAGCTTGTGCTGCAAAACGGCACCAGCAGAGCTTTATGAGTCAGAGCTGCAGAGCCTTCCAAATATCAGGCTGGTGATTTTAATTGGTGTATTGGTGTATGCTTTTACCATTTAAGCCCAAACTGTACTTGATATTTGCGTTGTTGAAAAATAAGACAGGCAGAAATGTTGGATTTCCAACCTGTCCTGACTTGACGAACCTAGAACCTTTTTCTTTCAAACACAAACCCTTAGAACTTCATAATTCATTGGAAAGTCATTGTGAAAGTCGTCCACGCTGACCTGTCGTGTGCCCTGCAAGGACAAGACCCCCAAACGCACGGTCATCGGAAAGCTCGGCCACCTGACGTGGAGCGTGGAGGAGGTGGAGGACGTGGAGGACGTGGACGGTCTGTCCGAGGACGCGGGCCAAGCGTCCACCCCCAAGAGGAGGAGACTGTCCAGGCTGAACAGCTGGGAGGACATGGCCGCGCACGTCAAGACTGACCACAGAGAAGGTATCGCCCGCCGTGGTCACGTCTGAACACGCGTACAGGTTTTTGAAACCAGAACTGGTGGTCAGTTTCAGTGTGTCCGTCAAAGCGGTGGAGCCACGCAATGTGTCTGACCGACCCCGACACCGCCGTCCTGGTCGGCGGGGAGACGGACAGAGGCCGCTGCAAAGACGTCCTGTGGAAGCTGGAGCTGGGTCTGTACACTTCTACTGTTATATACTGAAGATCATAAAGGAGAATCTCGGATATCATTTTAAATCCTGCGGATTGAAAATGTTTCCTGATTTTTTATTTTATTTTTTTAAGACAATGACTTCTGGTTCCCGATACACTCCTCTGCTCCTGAACCTGAACCGCTGTGCGCCCGAGGACACACCGCGACCTACGACCCCGACTCCAAGACCGTCTACGTTTACGGCGGCCTGAGGGCGGGTCAGCACTCCAGCGAGCTGTACGTCCTCGACACTCTGACCTGGAAGTGGAGGCTTGTCACTGTGGGTTTGTTGAAGGCCACGCACACGTTCCTCTGACCCGTTTGTGAGAAATACTCACATTTCTGGCTTTATTTGTGGATTTCCTTTTTTTTCTTTCTTCTTCTTCTCCCCCTCACCCCTAAGGCGAAGGGGAAAGTTCCGAATTTGACGTATCACTCTGCGGCCTTTTACAAGAAAGAGCTTTTTGTATTTGGTGGCGTCCAGCCGAGTCACTCTTCAGGGGAGGAGACCTGCAGGAATGCTCTGTACATCTTCAACCCGGAGTTCCAGCTCTGGTATCAGCCAATCGTGGAAGGAGACCGGCCTCTGCCTCGATTTGGGTCGGACCGCCCGCCCGTGGCAACCCCTATGCACTACACCACGCCGTCCTGGCTTTAACTCGTACTAACCCAGCTCTTCATTGAACAGGCACTCGGCAACACTTCTGTCTGATAAAATGATCATATTCGGTGGACGGAAGACGGCCACCTACCTGAACGACGTCCACGTCTTAGATCTGGGTGAGAGGAAGATTCAAGCTCGTGTTCAGTGGCGATGCGGCGTCCCCAGTTTGATTTATTTTCCTCTCCGACTGAAGGATTCATGGAGTACACAGCTGTGAAGTGTGGAAACATGCCGCCACTGCCTCGAGGGTGAGTACAGAGCTGATCAGCCTTGATGGATGTCGCCTTTTAGTGTTTTGTGTCTCAAAAATCAGAGACTGGTTAGTTTCTTTCCTCCAAACCAGGGCGGTCAAACATGTGGCCAGTGGGTCAAAATCAGCCCGCAAGGTGCCCCAATTGTTTGGTTTTCATCACTTATTACCATGAGAAAGCAACTTTAAAGCTTAAATTTGAACATTTTTATGGCACTATTTTACCTGAAATATGTCAGAACCTCACATTTTGAATTTGTTGAACTAAAAATATTCTTTTAAAATGTTATATTAACGTTCAAAAATCCATATCCCGAAATATCAGATGTTTTTCTTGTGTTTTCCACAACAGGAGGCCACAAAATCTCCAAATTCTTTGAAACGTTTTACTTTAGCCATTATGAGTGAAGAAACGGTCATATTTTATAGAATAGTCCTATTTCTTTGTGTACATTTCACGCACGTATGCAGTGGGGAGACCATTGCACATTGAAGTTTGTCCATGTTGCCAGATTTCACGCTGCACTCCCAGTTTCAGACAACAGGGTTTTGATCAGTGGGGGTTGCAGTGCGATCGGAGCGCTGCAGGATGTGCACGTCTTCAACACCGGTGAGCGAGAGCTGGTCTTCTCTGCAGCGTTTCTTGGAGATGGACCCCATCTTTTACCTTTCAGCCTCGTTTCTCCTTCAGACACCAACACGTGGAGTTCAGTGGAGTCTGCACTGCTCTGCCGGAAGCCTCGCGCCGGACACAGCATGATAAGCCTGGGCTGCGTGGCGGGAACGGACACCGAGAAGCACGGACGGCGTGGAAACGCTACGCTCCAGTGCAGCCTGCTGGTGTTCGGGGGCTCCGACTGCTGCGGTTCCTTCTATGACGACACCATCAAGTGCAAAGTGGAGATTCCTTGACGGGAGATGTATTTATTTATTTCTTTTGTAGGAATAATAGTGTTTTTGTCACTGGTCTTCATTGCACAGTCTCAAAAGTCACGGGAGGCAGCGTGTGAACGGAGAGGTTTTCCACTTTGCTTGACGAATCTCTGATCTGTACGTTTTACACATTATGTGCTTCAGCGCCTGTCATGACATTAAATAATTGCTAATAAACATTTCTTTAAGTAAAAACCAAACCAGGAACTGCTTCAGGAGCTTTTTATTCCACACTTTCCGCAGAATGGTGCCGAGGTGGTGGTTTCATGGCCGCAGGTCAGCGGGTGTGTCCGGTTGGCAGGACGGGTGGCTCACCCTGAAGGCTTCGTGCTCCAGCAACGTCTCATTTAGCCGCTTGATTGTTGGATACTTTTCCATTTCCACTTTAAACCTGTTGAGGTGAAAACAGTCAGGCCGAACTTTTTACATGGAGATAAATGGAAAGCTTGAGCACTTGTCAATGTTGAGGACAATTTAAAAATTCAAATAGGCCTGCTATTGTTATAGCCGTTACACCAAAACTTGTTTTACTTTCACTGTTGGACATAAAACGGTTTCACGATACATATTTTAAGGGTGATTTCTAAATATTGGAAGAACAATTTGAGGAAAAGCCCCTGACCCTCTGCGTTTTCTTAAAGTGATCGCATAGAAAGCAATTATATAGAAGTCATGCGACTATGGAACCTTTAGAGAAAAGAGGAATAAAAATCTATTCTGTATTAAACATTTGATTACAATTAGAGTGACAAGTTGTCCTTGTGGTTATAAATTACAATGTGCTACAAAACATGAACCAGTGGTGATCACACTGAAGTTTCTGTGAAACATTTGACTCCATACCTCTCTGCATTGTAGACTTGAGGGACCAGGCAGATGTCTGCCATGGAGATCTGAGATAAAGCAGTCGATGAGTGGAAAGCTCGGCTGGATTCAACCCACTTCCTCTTTTTTGTCTATTTTTCATATGCAAGTTTGTGTTCTTACCTCATCACCAACACAATACTTTCCTGCCGTCTCCTTCAGAATCGGCTCCAGAGCTGCATAAAGGCAAAACGTGCACATCAGTAATTCAAGTTCAGCTGATAATGGAACATACGGCTGTGTTGAAACCATGAGCTTCCACTCACCCTGAAAGCCACGGTCAATGAAATGCTGAGACCATTGCACCTTTTCAGCTCCAATTTTCTGGATCACATGTAAATTCTGAAATGTAGAGGGATTAATATTATTATTATCATTGTGAAGACACTGATCTTGAGCCCTACATACTGGATGTGTTCGGCTCACCTGCAGAGGCTGTATCCCCGAGGCGATGATGTCGCTTATCGCCCGGGCCTGGGCGCGTTTCCTGGGGTCGGCCGGAAGAAGACGAGGTCCTGGCCTGGTCTCGTCCACGTACTGGATCACCGCCAGCTGGGTCAGGAAAAGCAGCGTCAGTATCACTCCGCATGATGACTTGCAAGGGAGGGAAGATTTGGACTTACTGACTGAGTGAGGGTGATGCCGTCAATTTCCACAGCAGGCACTTGTCGCATCGGGTTTAATGTTTTGTACTTTTCTGTATGCTGAGTCGGACGGAGAAGCTTTGTTGTTAGATGACGACATGAATGACTTGATTATTTTGAACAACGATATAACATCTTCCTCGTATTACAGCATTAAGCTGGCAGCTAAAATAACCCTTATTCACACGTGTAAAATGAACCACCCCGAACTTTATAACTATTATAATCACTATAACTATCTATTTATCTTTTCTTATCTACAGTGGCCGCATAATGAGATAGAGCTTATCCTAATCGAAAAGAGAGAAAAGATCAATTTACACCCAGAAGTGTGCAAAGCCAACATGAATCATGCACAAAGTAACTTCATCATCTGAAGGTGGCCAAGCAGCAGCAGAATGGCACTTTATATTCCTGAATAATGGATACAAACAAGCAGCTTCACGAGACACCTTTAGTTTCTACACTCTCCTGCAGTTACACCAGACTGTATGACTGAATGAAACATCACAAAACTGTCAAATTAATTTTAGCTGATGAGCAACATTACGGCCCAGATTGGTCATAATGGAGCTGAAGCAGTAAAACAAACAAAAAACAAACCTACTACAGTCATTGCTGCCATCTGCTGCTCAGTTCAGGTTCTCTGTGTGTGTGGACAATAACGTTTACTTTCCCTTGTCACTTTTACTCGGTCACACAGGCCAGATTGGACCTCTGCTGGGCTGTTTAGAGCCACAGGATCATATGTTTGACATCAGTGACATCTGCCATGTTAAATCCTAGAGACTGTGGCTTTAACATGAGCCACCATGAGACAAAATCTCAACAATATGATGGAGCTTTATGATTGACATTACTGTGTCTGTAGTTTTGTTTCTACCAAATGTCTTTTGTCTAATATCAGTGATATTGATATATGACATATGTGGCTACCCGTCATTCTAATATTCCCTCAGCGTTACCCGTTTACTGTGCTGACTGCAGCTTTGCATTTGGACAAGTTGTACCATGAGATTCTGTTTTTCCAATTGGTCTTTGCTTTTGCACAATATTAAATTATTTGACGTTTGATCAATATCAAACAACATCATATAAATAACATGCAACGTGATGATTTGTCCTTGTTCTCCAGATGTGCATGCTGTACCTGCTGACCTCCTTCCTGGATCAGATTGACTGGGATCTGGTCATATTCAACGCCCTTGAGAGCAAAAGCTGGGGCACAGAGCGAAACTGTCATCTCTCTGGTATCACACGAATTGAAGAAGCAGCAGAGTGGAGGAACCTCGTGTGAAGCGACTCACCGATGCGAACCCTCCAGGAGCAGGAGCTTCTGAAGTATCCATGAAGTACAGGCTGAAAGTGGAAAACAAAAACAAAACAGAGAAGTGTGAGTCACTTTAAAAACATCCCAGCTCTCTTTTGCAACCCAGTGGTTTAGTTCACCTTGGTTTGAGAGGCCATTGCTTTCTGGCTGATTGTTCTCTCTGCTGCACTGAATCAACTGTTGCAAACTTTGTTTCTAGCCAATGGGTTGTGATCCTAAACCCCCTCCTCCCTACTCTTTGGCCCATGACTAAGCACCATTTTGGCTTCATATGGTTCACATTATCCAACACACACACACACACACACACACACACACACACACACACACACACACACACACACACACACACACACACACACACACACACACACACACACACACACACACACACACACACACACACACACACACAGTTCAAACAGTACCTTGGAGAGGCAAACTATGGACATGTGCATTGTTGTGGCTGTGATAACCTTGTCAGGTTTATTCAGACGAAATGCTCTCGCACATTGCACAGCTAATTCCTCTTGTCCTCCACAGCAAGTTCGTAAAAGTGGCTCTTTAAAGGAGACTGAACACGCTGGAAAGTTGTTTTGTTTTCACGGAGCTACGCCACATTACATAACTTCCTGGTATTAAATTAGAAGGCGGGACGATATTCTGTTCTACCAATGGGGAGCCGAGTTTCGGAGTGAAGGCGGGTTTAATCGCATCTATCGGTTTGTGTTTGGACAGCACTCACCTCGCTCTAACCAATCAGGTTGCGTTATTCATGGGAGTGCGATCGCTGAACCAATCAGCGTTCCGGGGTTGTTTAGAGCCCGCCCCCAGGCACTACATCAGTCAGGGACTGAGCTGGAGCTGTCTGGCCGCCGTCCTCCCTGCAGAGTCAAATCAGGTCGTCCCAGCAAATCACACACGACTCCAGCATGGCCTCAACCGCATTAAAATCAGTGCTGCGGACGAAGGTAAGAAATCACATTGTTTCAAGGTTGTTTACATGCCCGTGTGTCACTTTTGTAGTGATCTGGTGTTTGTTTACAAAGTGTCATGTGCTGCAGGATTAATGTGGTTCACCCCCCCCCCCCTTCATTCCTCACAGATTTCTTCAACTCAACGTGCTTCTTCTTTTCAGAGATATGCAGATGACCTGCCTGTACTCTGCTTTATAAAGCACAACTCCTTTTGATTGTTAACATGAAACAAGTTGTAGTGATGTGGTTCATTGTTCAAGCACATTTCAATGCACCTGCAGGCTGGACTGGATTCATGCTTTCAGTTAACCTCAGGAAGTTTGACTTTGTCCCCTTCACTGAGTTGCTCATTAATCTTGTTGCAGCAGGTTGCAGCTAGGAGCATCCGCCTGTGTGATTTTAATGTTTGGCAGGATATGTAAACTTTATTTAAAAAAAAAAAAATCTAATTTAATTCATTGTTTCTTTATCAGGTCCCATTTAAAGTTGGCCGCATGTGCTACTCCTCCACAGTGGTGAGTGTGAAACAAAGCAATCAGCAACCTGGCTGTCAGGTCAGATTCATGTCATAAAAAGATAACTTATGTAGTAAAAATGTACATATGTTGTGTTATTTCTCCACAGCCGACTACTAAACTATTCATTGATGGCAAATTTGTTGAATCAAAGTCTTCAGAATGGCTGGATATTCACAATCCTGTAAGTATTTAATCATGCCTGGTTAAGATTATACATTATACAGAAACTGGTCCAGAAGCTGGAGCTTCATTAACTTTGGAGTTGCTCAACCTGTTGCATAATGTGGATCAACTGGTGCAACCTGGTCTTTGAGGTAATTCATTATATGGATATTGACCTTGAGATTAATTACAAGTGGAAAAATTGTGCCAAAAACCTTTAAGACCAATGTTACAGACAAATATATTGCTATAATAAACACCAGGAATGTTAATAATATGAGCAATGATAGTTATAATAACAAAAACTAAATATAGTATATAAATACAAATGGGAAATTTTAGTGTTTGCTTATATTATATTATTGGTACAAACGTACTAATGTACAAATGTTTAATCTACACGTATTTATGAGAATTTGTAATATGTTGTGTATACTTGTTTCAATGATTAAATAATTGTTACATCTTGTATTTGATTTGTCAACAATGTTCGGCAAAATAAGTGTGTAATTCCAGCCTAAACCCTTTCAGTCTGTAAAATTGTCAACCAATTGATGAAAAACTGCTCTTGCTTATTTTATTTTGTTGACCACTGACCAAAGAAATAAAAGAATAAATGTTAGATATTTTGTATGAGGAGATTCCTTGTCTTGTTTTCAGTGTTGAAAGTAACTACTTATAATCACATCATGTAATTATCTTGTATTTCTTTTAGTGCTATTTGCAGCATGTAATCTACTGAACAGTCTGTCAGTACAGATTGCACACACAGATGTAATTATGAAACAAACCTTTTCATCTGCTTTTTGCAGCCAGTACTGTATTTTTTTTATCATGAAAAAACTAAAATTTTTCAAAATAGTTTTGTTGAATATGATGTAGTTTTTTTAAATGTGTCTGCAATATATCCCTTGAGAGCATATATTGTAATTATGTCTATTGAGCTCAATGCTTTCTTTGAGCAATGCAATAAAACAGCTAATGACTGTAATTAAGTACAATTTCAGTATTCATTCTACCTCTTATTTAATTCTAAATTGGACAAAAACTATAAGTCAACAAAAGCAGAATTGGTTGGTTTTTATTTTTGGTAATTCCAAAACATTAGGCAGGACGTTTGTGTAACTCCTCTCACCGTGGTGACTGGTGTTTTGTTGCCCCGCTGCAGGCCACCAATGAAGTGATTGCTCGCGTACCCAAAGCCACTCAGGAGGAGATGCAGGCGGCTGTGGACTCGTGCTCCAGAGCCTTCCACCCCTGGTCTGAGACGTCCATCTTGGCTCGGCAGCAGGTGTTTCTGCGCTATCAGCAGCTTATCAAGGACAATATTGTGAGTTTAAGGGTCAGGCGGTGTAAAGTACCATAAAGTACTTTATGTTCACCTTGGCTTCTTCTTCAGCATGCAGCATTTCCTCTACTCACACATTACAGCACAATAGTTTTCATTTGGTTATAAATATATCATTCTGATGTGAACATGTTTGTGTGTTTTAGAAAGAGCTGGCGAAGTCGATCACTCTGGAACAGGGCAAGACCCTCGCAGATGCAGAGGGAGATGTGTTCAGAGGATTGCGTAAGTTGACCTGAATGTACAGAACTCCTTTTCAAAGGGCCTCTCCTGGCTAAATATTTGCAGTGTTGTGTGTTGTTTTTCCTCTGTCGTTGTGAGGAATGTTAATAAGTTATGACATATCTCTATATAGGAACAGAACAGTGAGATGCCACATCAATGGGTGTTTAATGATTACTCGAATCCCATTCATTGAACTTAATATACAATAAAATCTAAACCCTTACCAAGGGTATTGGTCAGTCTTGTTATGTTATATTTATTTTACCCATGTCAAGTACAACTAGACATGATTCTTAAAAAAGAAATTGGTTGAATGCTAGACTTCCCAATGTTTTTCATAATATGCCTTAATATTGTAAAGAGCCACTGAGGTTTATAAGGAAAAAAAAATACAATACAACTCTTCTCCATTGGTTTTGCTTTCAAATCTATTTGATTTTTATTTGCTCTACAATTTATTTTTATTTTTCATAGAATGTACTGTAGTATCTCTCTATATATTTAGTCTGATTGGGAATTCTTCTAAAGAAACCTGGGAAAAAATAATTATGACCTTCCCCCCAGACCTTTCCTTCAGCTTTTCTCCCCCCAAAGCTCTCTGGCGCCCCCCACTGGAGGCTTGCTCCACACTTTGACAACCTGCATTGGTTTCACCACATGACACGTCTATTATTATAAATCCTGCATCTCGTCTGTCCAGTCAGAGAAAAATGTCTGATTTATAAGTAAACACAACAGTTTGTGGACGTCTTGGTAAGAACCAACGTATTGTGTTGTGTGATGTTCTCAGAAGAGCACATAACACAACAGAAGCCCAGAATTGAACAGCAGACATCAGTATTACCTGTAGGAAAGCGAGAACGTCACTGAAATCACATCAGCAGGAGCTTCATTCTATGTGGGTCAGTTTGTGGAAACATACATGCTGAAGCCTGCAGGAATGATGCTGATAATGCAACAACAGGCTCACTCTGAGAGAAACTCTTGACGGATAAGATTTCCGATTGTGCTGATTTATCTGAAAACATCTGGCTGAGTTCACCTCCCTTAAAATCTGAACATCATTAGTCCTCATCAACATAAACTAACCTGAAGCTTTTCTGAACTTGAAGGCTTCCAGACATAGAATGACTGCCTCTATCTCTGAATGCGGTTATAAATTATTACAGTGTGTGTGTGTGTGTGTGTGTGCGTGTACAGAGGTTGTGGAGCACACCTGCAGCATCACCTCTCTGATGCTGGGCGAAACGCTGCCCTCCATCACCAAAGACATGGACACGTACACCTACCGCCTGCCCATCGGGGTGTGCGCCGGCATCGCCCCCTTTAACTTCCCCGCCATGATCCCCCTGTGGATGTTCCCTATGGGCATGGTGTGTGGGAACACGTACCTGCTGAAGCCTTCGGAGCGCGTGCCAGGCTGCACCATGCTGCTGGCCAAGATGCTGCAGGACGCCGGCGCTCCGGACGGGGCGCTCAACATCATCCACGGACAGCACGACGGTGAGAACTTGAGCCGACGGCTGCTATAGAACACGTTACTGATGATGAATATCCAACTAGTAATTCCAGAACAGAGCAAGGTGCTGCTGTCCGGTTCAGTGTCGAGTCGCTCCACTTTTGTCTGTGATGAAAACGACACTTTTCTGTCAGATACAGCGTTGATTTCAGTCGCGTTGGTCTCCACATGAATCAGTGAGACTTGGCCGTCTGTTTTTTGTTTTTTTTTCGTCTTTGCTCTCCAGATGCAGCATTATAGATGTAAGGAGGACGACACAAGTCCTGCAGTAATGGAGATGCTCAGACAGTCATTCAAACCCGCTCAAATCCTAATGCTGGCCAATTTTCTGCTTCTAACTCGTCTACTAAGAAGACAATTGTATATCTTGAAAACTAACAAGTGCCACGATGAAGCAATAATCAGCTATATTTATAGATTTTTTTTACTTTATGGCAGATTTGTCGCATCCCTAAACTACGAATAATCCGTTTAGACTTGTTGAGAGTAACTGTTAATGAGATTAATGCTTTCAGAAAAAGTAGCAGGTTTTAATTTAAAATGTTGTTTTCAGTACTGCTGTGAGACTAAAATTATTTACGCTGTTAAACACCAGAAATTTTCACATTTCCTGTCACTCTTCACTCATATAATACCTTCATTTTTTGCAAGCAAGTTTTAAACCAAGTTAAAACTCTTTGTCTTCCACAGCTGTGAATTTCATCTGTGACAATCCGGCGATCAAGGCAATCAGCTTCGTTGGTTCCAATCAAGCCGGAGAGTATATCTATGAGAGGGGATCTAAAAATGGCAAGAGGGTCCAGTCCAACATGGCAAGTACCTGATGAAAACACACGTGTTCTAAACGTCCACTAGGTGGCGGCCTTTACCAGAAGATCTTTGTGCCAAGTGCACCAGAGGAGGGTGCAGAACTGTATTTCTGTTGAAAGCAGGGCTGTAATTGGTCTTTAATTCCGACTTGTGTCCATCAGTCCTCTCCCACGAGCTACAAGTGTGGAACAGGTTCACCACGTAAAATTTGCAGGTTGTTTGCTCATGATTGCCCGATATTACACGCCTGCTGGTGACTAACCAGTGGCTGTGATGTGGAGATCAAACGGGGGCAAGGCTAACCACTTTCTGTGCCCTGCAGGGAGCCAAGAACCATGGTGTGGTGATGCCTGACGCCAACAAGGAGAACACTCTGAACCAGCTGGTGGGTGCAGCGTTCGGGGCGGCGGGACAGCGCTGCATGGCTTTGTCCACCGCCATTTTGGTGGGCGAGGCCCGGAGCTGGCTGCCGGAGCTGGTGCAGCGTGCCAAGGGCCTGCGCGTGAATGCAGGTGCCACACCCCGTGACCCCGCCCCTCACCCTCTGTCCCCTCCGGTGCCCGTTTCACACCCCCCCCTCCCCCAAAAAGGCCTTTAGTTTAATCGCCGCGCGGCCACCCACGCCGCCCTAACCTCACCTCTCGCCTCATGCCCGGCTGTAACTTGACATTGGAGTCAGCTGGAGAAAGAGGGCTTGTTGAGTCAGCCATGCTGCAAATTTGTGGCCAAATCTGCGGCTCGGGCCTAAATGGCGGTTTAGAGCATCAGATCCCTTTGAGAAGGGAAGTGGATGTGAAGTCAAATGGAGAACGATTTTCCCCTGTTTAAAGTTGATATGGGGCTTAATTTGCGCAGCGCACAGGAAACCCACAAGTATCCATTTTGGAGGGAGTGCCTCGGGGTGCCCCTCGGCCCCGGCTCGCATGGTTGCGGCCGAGGAATTTTCTGAATGTCAGTGCCCGTAATGTGCCATGGCATGTAACCTTATAACTGGTTGTTTTGGGGGGCCCTCCTAGGAGACCAGCCCGGAGCCGACGTGGGGCCCCTGATCTCCCCTCAGGCGAGGGACCGAGTCTGCAGTCTGATCCAGAGCGGCCTGGACGAGGGAGCGAAGGTGCTGCTGGACGGCCGGAACGTGAAGGTCAAGGGCTACGAGAACGGCAACTTTGTGGGGCCGACCATCATCGGCAACGTCACGGTACGCGTGAACACTTTGAACCGGTGTGACTTCTGTGTGCGTGCAAAACATGATGTAGCCCTGCTCGTCCTTATCTGTTGTGCTGCTGCAGCCCAACATGAAGTGCTACACGGAGGAGATCTTCGGGCCCGTGCTGGTCGTCCTGGAGGCAGACACTCTGGACGAGGCCATAAGTTTGGTCAACAGCAACCCCTATGGCAACGGCACAGCGATCTTCACCACAAATGGCGCCACTGCACGCAAATACACTCACGAGGTGGACGTGGGCCAGGTGAGCGGCGGCAGCCTCCAAATGTCTTCCTCTGTTTTGGGAGAAAAGGAGGCGTTCACAACACTCTGTCATGTCCAACACCGCATCTCGAGCGGGCTGCACAACATTACATTTCTGCTAGAAAACCTTCGCGTGCATAATGTAAAAAAACAAAAACAATTATTTTTCCATGTCAAGTAGACCCTTGTTTGCTTGTGTCCCTAATATACACATCCTGGGCAACCCCCTTCCCTCCACTTCCCTGCCAGTCACGGCTCCAAATAACTATAGCAAACATGAATCTGTTTAATGAAAACAGGGGGTCGTAGGAAAAAAAAAAAAAATTCCAGGTGGTGTTCAGGAAGGGGAAATCTTAAATTAAATCTCAAAAGGGATTCCGAGGGGTTGTGTTCAACGGTTAAGCATAGATTTGGGCAGCCTGTTTGTTTGCCTGCGGAGCCTGGTTATGCCCTGTGTTTGCTGTTCACATGTCGGGGAATGCTGTGCAGGCCATGTGCTCTGTGCTGTGCTCCGCTCCAAACCTCCACGCAACAAACATCCAGCCCCCCCCCCTCATACACAATTGCCAAAAGGCGTTAGTGTGTCCAAACTTATTCTTGCTGTTTCAAACACTACACCGATGATGCTTCTTCTGTCTCTCAGACAAAGTGTTTCATTTAGTTTGTTTTTCTTTCCCAGAGGGGTATTCTCGTATTTCTAAACATCGGCTATAAGTTAAACCTGGACCTTTGTTTGTTGCGATCATGCAGGGAGGATGCCATCTCTCGTCAGTCGCATCTTACTGATCCTGGCTGTTTAGGATCTCGGGGGAAGGTTTTCCAAAGCTTACATTGTGGAAATGAATGGGGGAAATACTTGTTTTCTGCAGGTTGGAGTCAACGTTCCCATTCCTGTGCCACTGCCAATGTTTTCCTTCACTGGTTCAAGGGGATCCTTCAGAGGGGACACGAACTTCTATGGAAAACAAGTAAGAATAACAAAAGAACTCAACTGTTACACACAGATTGCCACTGCCAGCTGTTGTGAGATAAATGTTTTTATTTTTTCCTTGTGTCCAGGGCATTCAGTTCTACACACAAATCAAAACTGTAACCTCACAATGGAAAGCCGAGGATGCCACTTTAAAAAGCCCTGCAGTCACCATGCCGACAATGGGACGTTAAAATACTCCATCCAGGTGCAGCTCGTCGGGTCTGAATGACCAGAAAACATCCGTCCACATATCGTTTTGATATATAACCCAGGTGGCAAACAAGCACAACACGATGTTGACTCAAAATATTCACTCAGTGTTGTTTTCTGTCTGAGGAAAAGTCGATATGTCTATATGTGAGGCAATGCCATTGGATCACTGTGATTAAAGTACAACGAAACACAAAAACATTAAAAGCAGCTGGTAGTTTGACTCCGTGTGATTTGTGAAGAAACCAGACTGGGAGTCCTTTCCTTTGGTAGACTGGTGTATGTGCACTGCATATAAGTTAAAACAAGTTAATGTGTGTGACGGTTATAGATAAATATAAGGATCCACTTCAGCTGAGTCTCGCATATGTAATTTGACATCAGACAACGGTTTTGCACAGTTCAGCAGTCACCTAAAATGAGTTGTGACAGAATTCAAACACTCACGTATGAAAGAAAGTACCCGCAACCTATATATATATATATATATACGTGCAGGGTAAGATGCTTCAAATAAACACGGGCAAACATCCTGTATTCTGCTATACTTATGATGCATACAAAGCAGAGGCAAACAATCCACGGTGTAATGTGAACTGTTGGAGGCCATACGACGGTCATGTGATGTGTATATCTGGCAGGCTTGTTTGGGTTTGAGGGCAGGATGGACTCTGGGCGCCTGGGTGCTGATGGTCAACGGAGACAGCGCCAATCTGGAAGACTGTCATCACTGTCATTACGCAACACTCGGAAGGCAACTGTCTTGAGGCATCAGACACGTAGGCAGGCATGTTCTCGCAGCCTCTTGCGCTTCAGTTGGGCATGGAATGTGGCGCCAATAAATGTGCACGGCTTCCTTAATTGCAAGGATGACTTTTTATCCCTGTGCATTCCTTCAGTGTGTCACTCTTCAGGCTGCTCCTCTTCTCTGGAAGCGGGCGAAGCCAGACGCTGGTCGAGTTTCCTATCAAGGGGGGGAAAAAAAATGTGGAGTGTCAGT
This sequence comes from Blennius ocellaris, assembly GCF_963422515.1. Lineage (NCBI taxonomy): Eukaryota > Metazoa > Chordata > Actinopteri > Blenniiformes > Blenniidae > Blennius > Blennius ocellaris. The sequence continues at coordinate 18,626,731 of NC_137666.1, read as the reverse complement.
CAAACTTGGGACCTCACGGTGAAAAGCCTGCGTTGGCTCACTGGTGTCTTTTCAGCTAAGCCCGCCGTTGGTGTTTTAAAGAAGGTTAGCCTGGGTCAGTGCCGTGCACATGGGACAGGGAGCTGCGAACGGAGTCTCTCTAGTTGCCAACTGTTCTGTGTTATTCTGCCGGACTAGGTGCCAGACCACTGTTAACATGAATATACTTCTTCTCCCTGCCTGCCTTACCCCCATACATCCAGATCCCCTGCACACCCCTCGCTGAAAATCATGTTACCAGCTGCTCTCTGACCACAAACGTTCAAAGAACAAAATAAACTGCCAGTGCACGTGAAGAGGGCCCAATGGGCTGAAGGCAAATCGACGTGACCAGATGTTTGTTTCCATGCACACGATTCTGTGGCCGGGCCTATTTTTACTATTGTGCCCAGACTCTTTCTTCATTCTTTTTAAGCAGCTGGATGGAAAAGAAAATTGGTTGAAGCCTAACTGATGTTTTATGGTATCCTCTTCTGCTGAGAAAATGGCTGTTTTAAACATTAAAAAGAGGGAGGAGTCAGCAGGAGCCGAGCCGGAGCGACTTGCACAGCCATACGGCACTTTGTTCTCCTCACTTAATTGACGCAGAAGCTTTGCTTCATTTCGGGGGATTGCGAGTGGACTTTAATGTGCTATCTGAGATGAAGTCTGATGGGTGATGAACAAATGAACCGGCAGAGCTTCACAACGTCATAATAAACACGGTCGCCGGGGCATTTTATTACCTTTCTTTCAGCCCGTTCATTTTCGCAAAGAGAAGCTGAAGCACTTGTTCTTTCTGCTCCCAAGTGAGATCTGAGAGTTTGACTTTGCTGCTCGGAGGATAAATCCTTAAACAGAGGCAGATGGAATCGGGGTCAGCACACTTGTCCAGTAAAAACTGGATTAAGATGAACCACAAGCAGTTTTGTTGAACTGTGAAAAAGTAAATAAGTGGCACTAATAAACGTGACCATGGCACAGGCGGTGATACGAGTCATGGAAAGGCTGAGACGTCGGCCGGCCTACCATGTCGAGGCTGCCTCCATGTCTGAATAGACGGAGTTGGTGCTGTGGGGACTTTTATGGAAGGTGCGGATGGGTGGGAACTTGAGCTTCCCTGCCGTGGCCTCTCTAAACTTCACACGATAATCCTTCATCGCTTCTTTCTTGTACTGCTCCCTGCTGCCGGCGATCTGCTGCCTGACGTGAGCCAGCGCCTCGTGGAAGAACTCCTGCAGCTCACTGTGCTTCTCCTCCACTACGCTCGCCAGCTGCGCGACCCACCCCACTTCCTTCTCGCGCATGGCGAGGACCTTCTGCAGTTTGTCCAGCTCCACCTGGCTGGCCTGGATGACCACCTGGTTGCTTTTCTCCCTCTCCTCTCGCCGCTCGAGTTCTGCAGCTTTGTGCTGGAGCGCCTGCTCCAGGGAGGTCACCTTGCTACTCAGCTCACATTGCTTCTTCTTCTGGGCCTCCGCGTGAGCTGCGTTCTCCTTCACCGTCAACTCAAGCATGTCCTGAGTGAGCAGAGAGGCAAAAGTGAATGACGTGGAGGAATACCTTAACGTTCATGTCAATATACAGCACGGACAGATAATGGATTGTGTCGCAGCCAGCAGCCCGCTCAGCGAACGGCTCAAAGCTCCGATTGACTGTCATCATTAGAGGGAAGACTGATGTGCCCAATATTTATTTTCCTTCGGGAATCGGTGCCAGAAGACGATGAAGGACAAGCCACTGAATTTGAACCCAGACAGCAGTGGAAACTCGCCACAACCACTGACCACTGAGAGGCTGGATAGTAGTCAGGAGGTGGGGAGGGGGGGTGAGGTGGAGGTGGAGGGGGTGGGAGCGGGACCACAAGCAAAATACACAGGGTCAGCACAAGTAAACAACACCAGAGAAGAAAAAAAAAAAAAACTCCACCTGAAATATATCCCGCACAGATCTGACAAGTGTTTCATAACAGAACATGATTGAAAACGACTTTATGGACATGAATGGCCTCTGTCCAAGGACTAATGGAGCTTAATGGTACCGCCGATGTTTACCGTCCTCCGGCTCAAACACACCTTGTCCAGGGCCAGTGCCGTGTTTTCCTCCGCTAAGGAATTTGACAGTCTCTGCAGGTCCTGCGCTTCCTTTTTGTGACACCTCAGTGCGTCGATGAGACGATCGTGCTCCTTGAACGCAGCGTGCAGCGTGGCCTCCAACTGCCTGAGGAGTGGACAAGGACAACAAAAGTCCCACTGAAAATGTTCTTTTTTTTATATAAGTATGTTTAGACTGTTTATTAGCTTTAAATGTTTCAAATAGATCCACGTAGCACTTATCACACTTTCTAACTTGGGGTTCTGTTGGAAAAAACGTTGAATTACCCGCGTAGGAGTGCTCAACATCAAAAGATAACCGACGTACGCTCAAAATCAAATCAATTACCGCCACTATAAGACCAAACCGGCAGGACCACACCAGGATCAATGTTGACGTTTTATGAGCTGTAAAAATAACTAAACAGAGCAGAGCCAGGGCATACATCCTATAGCCTCAAGAGTAATAAACGCTCGGCTCTCTGGGACGGCTGAGGATGTGATCGTTGGCCTGGCTGATGTACACCGTCACAAACGTGACGCACCAGTGTGGTCGAGAAGATAACATGAGTCGTAGTTATATATATATTTATGCACATAAACGCTTGTGTGAATACGTTATTTTCCCTTTTGCGTTCCGCACGACAGCGCGGGCGAGAGTAAAACGGGGGCGCGCTTTCAGAGTGGCGGTAGAAAGATGCTCACGCGGTGGCTTCGCGGTGGTCCAGCTCCACTTCGCCAATCTTCTCGTTACACTGTTCCATCATTTCCTTCACCAGGCGAGCCTGCAGGGAGATTCGTGAAGCAGATTTACTCCCTCCAACCTGCAGTATCGGTGCGAGTTGAACCCTTTCCGACTGTAAGCAAGTCATTTTTAAACAACAGTGGGTCTATTTGTAGCCAAGTACCTTAAGCAGTGCAACAGTAGTTCCACTTGAGGATAAGAGCACAGTACTCTCTGATCAAACACTCAAACAAAAGGCCTCTCAAAGAAACGGCCTCCCCGACACGCTCAGTCAAGCTCCTGTCAACATTTCCCCATCAAAGCTCACAGCCAGTGTCATTAACACGGCTTTTCATTTTCTTCTTAAGGCAACTTCATGACAGTTAATCCCTGAAAGTGCAACAGGACCGATTCATCTCCAATGACTATGTGCTAATATGAATTTTCACTATTGAAAGTAACGTAAATATTAAGTTACACATTAATACTAACACTTTTCAGGACTTTTACTTCTGTACTTCTTTGTCATTGAGGGTCCAAGGCTGGATGTGAACTGTATAACTGAACTCGATAATAAATCAAATGTATAATAACAGCATACTCACACACGATTGCACTGAACAGGTTTATACATGTTCTTCTAACCATTGACATGGTTTGAGTGGGATGTTTATTTTCATATTCATTGCTAAGTTATCCAGTCATCCATCCGTCCATATCCCTTAATGCTGTGCAGGGTCGCGGGACCCTGGAGCAATTAATCTCATATGCATGTTTTTGGACTGTGGGAGGAAACAGGGGGGGGTGATGTTGCTCTCCACTGCTCCACTGAGGACAGATGGTAGTCACAGTACATTAGATGAATGGATTATACTAATTAATAGCCAACATTGTATCCAAATGCATTCTGGGTAGAATAGATCTCCGTGTTTCTTGGGACGACGCCTGGCTATAAAAAGCAGAAGTTGTCCACAATTTGAAAGTAGATCTCAAAGGCTTCATTTGAACCAATAACTTTAGTTAACTGATAAAATTCCAGATTGGTGTTTGTTTCTAAAACGGCGAGTTTTGTATACTTTATTTAGTTTGCTTCTGAAATGTGCTGTGAATGTACATTTTATTTGCGTGTAATGTGAATTGCACCTCTACTATTAATGTTGCTATTAAACACGGGTAAAAAAAAAAAAGAAGAAAAAAAGTCATTTTTGAGATTATTTTAATAGCAGCACCTTTAATTGGAATTGTGTTCAAATCAAGCAGTGTAACTGTAGGAAGATTTCAAACCTCTTCTCATCTCTGGCCAAGTCTCAACTGGAATCTGATGAGTCTTTAAATTACATTTAATCCCCCCCCATTTAATTCCCATCATTTTAGATTATTCACACGGATGGGAGTGTGACTCTTTAAGTGTTGCTTTTCCCGCCGTACCTTTTCTTCAAAGTGTCTCTTCTCCATTTTGTTTAGTTGTTTATTGTGCTCGGCTTCAGCAATAGTCATGTTCTCTTTGGTCTGTAAAAGAAATTAACCATAAGTGTTGTTTACGCCAGAAGATTGCTAAAACTAGAGATAATTGATCTTTTTTTCTTCTTTTGTTTACGTCATTGAGTTCTTGCTCCAGTAGCGCTGCGATCTCCTTCAGCCTGTCCATTTCCTCCCGGGCGGCGCTGATGTCCTCGACCTTCAACATGTTGGAGAAACGGAATTAAAAATATTCAACACATTCTGTAACTGTACAAGTCGGGACCCACAAAGTCATGTGTAACGGCCAAAAATCACAGGCAAAATTCTTTTTTCCCATCAAAGCGGACCCACGGGCACTAATCTGCAGCAAACAAACGGGAGCCGAGATGCCAAATCCCTCAATACGCTACTGTGAAGACGTCTGGGCGAAAAAATGTGACAGAGTGACCAAAAGTCATGAGAGACGAGGAAAACGCTCGGCCACAAACATGTACATGACGACTAAATGAGAGGTTATCAACCATCTGATTACAACTTCAGACCTAATGGTTATTCTTCAGATAACTTTCAGTGTGTTCGCCTGCAGCCGAGCGCCAGCCAACAAGGATTTACACAAGCCGGTTCGCGTCGTCTGCAATTTTCTCCTGGTCGCATCCGTCAAACGGTCTCCAGAAATATCAACCAGTGTGAAGGTTGTCATCTGCCTGCATCTCTCTCTCTCTCTCTCTCTCTCTCTCTCTCGCTCCCTCTCTCTCTCTCGTCTCACTGTGTTGGAAGAATATACACATACTTCCTGCAGACCAATTCAATTTCATCATGGCTTTTGTGAACTAAAGGCACAGATCACGTCAAAACTGGTCAAAGAAAGAGAACACGGTGAGCCGGTAGAATTGCCATGTGGGCCAAGTTGAAATCCCGCCTTCACGACTCCTTCGACTTCAGGGATCCTCTGCGAACGCCTCGGCGTCCCAGCGATCTTTCAGAAGCCTTCATACATTGAGACACACCGTAATGTTCAGGAAGCTCATAGTGGAGTCGTCGTGATGTCACCACGTGCAGTCGCACGCAGGATTCTTCAGGATAACTAAACACATGTGACTCTTGCAGTATGGACGTGTCTGAAAATGGCTTGTTTTGAAGTGGGTCCAGACCAGGCCCTCCTTTGTCATCTTCAGAAGCTTATTGGACGATTTCATCGCCATAGAGTAAAGAGTGAGGAGATGGAAAACAGCTGCCACCGACGCTGCAAAGGTTTAGTTTTGTGTTGTTTTTTTTAAATACGCTTTTTTTTTTTTTTTTTTTGCTTTGAGAAGCAACTTTAATCTGTCATGTAAGTTTAATAGTTTGACCCTAACTATAATAGGCCTCCAGTGCCGGACAGGAGTCCAAATGGGTCCCTTTGGTGTCAATTGTGTAACTTTAAATGGTATTTTAGAGTAAAGAGCTGTGTGACAAGGGGGTATGGTTAACACATCGAGATGAGCAGTGTGACTGCCATTTCTTCACCAAGCGCTTTTAAACTTTTCTTTCTTTTGTGTGTGTGGCCACTGACATGGATCAAAATAACATGTCATCCGGAATGTGAGGCCTTGGTTTTGTTTTTTTTTCCTGGTTTTCTGGTGTTTTTGTTTGTTTTGTTGTTGTTTTTTTATATAATAAAAGTCAACATAATTACAGACCTGGCAGCTGGTGAGCAGGTTCAGGACGAGCACAGTAACTCAAAACAACACCTTGCTCCGCTGTGAACATGCCAGCTGGTGATGTTTTGGAGATAAATCTAAAACGACATGATGCTGTTTTTTGGTTTTTTTTTCTAGTGTTTGTGCATCATCAGAACTCACCAGTTTGCTTTTCTCTTCATGGTGAAGTGCCTCTTGACTTCTGAGGGATTCTTCAAGCATATGAATCTGAAAAAGATGACAGTTTGTTAAAATGTTGAAGGAAATATTTGCTGGTTTGTTGTTTTTTTTTAACAACTTCAGCTCCAAAAGGTTGGATGAATAATCAAACTTAATGCAATCATGTGCAATCTGTCCATCCATCCATCCATCCATCCATCCAATCATCCATCCATCCATCCAATCATCCATCCACCCATCTTTACCAGTTTAACATGTAGTTTTGATAGATGAACATAAACCGTCTTATGTTGCATTTATGAATTTTCAATGACAATTTAGAATGGTAAACATTTCATTACATTTCCAGTGGATTTTGTACCTGATTTTAGAGTTTTCAACCTTCTTCTTCAGCATTTTGGGATAGTTTTGATAGTTGAGCTGTTTTGTGCAGTCTGCCCACCCAATTTTAAATTCTTTTTTTTAGAAATCTTAGTCATTTTGGTTAATTTTAGCTGTACCCCCCCCCCCCCCCATCCCTTGTGGTTTTAGCTATTTTCCCCATTTTATTTATTTTTTTAATAAAAACCCTTTTTAGCCAATAGCTAAAAGTCCTTTTGAAAATGACTTTGTGTGTGTAAATTAAATATAAACAAGATACATTTTTTAAAATTTATGTATAATATTGTGAAAGATCGATGAAGCCACCACAGAAGGACGATGGAGCTGCAGGTTGCTGACCTAAGTGAATCATTATAAAATAACCTCCATCCTTCCGCCATGTACACCCGCCTCGTTCATTTATTTCACCTCTTATAGAATATTTAGATGATTATGAGGATCATTAAAATCAGGTAAGTGATGCAATTGGCTAGAAAAAGAACATTGCAGACAGACTGAGGCTTTCAGACGTACATAAGAGTCGGAATTCTGTAGAAACGGATTCAGGAAGTTTGGAAAAGAGAGACCAGGACTTTTACCTCAGTGAAAACGAAATTCAAGATAAAACAAGATGAGAAGGGCCTGAACTCATTCATGATGAACACAAGTGGAGATGTTGATGATCAGGAGCAAAGCCATCAGTTGTTCCGTTGGTAAAGAGCTGCAATAATCTACTCTGAGGTTGTTAAGCTCCTCCTGCAAGGCTGTTGGTGATGCTTTGCTGGGAAGAGTGAGGCTTCGGTGATATGTTTGGAAGAGGAGCTCCACATTAGGGGTGATATGAGAGACCACAGTTTTAAATCAGCAACTGAAACGGGATATTCAGGAAGACGGGAGAAGCCTTTTGTTCTAACGTCAGCAGTGTCCCGTCTCAGTTACAAAACTCAGTGTTAAAGAAAGGCTGCAGGATGGTGAACGTTGTGTTTCAACCTGTTAAAGATGTGCTGTTCAACATAAGTTCATGATAAAGATGTGTTTGTTCTGTGATGCACCAGCAATAGGAAACTGGATACACTGGTGTAAAAGATAGATGAAATATATTTCACCTTAAATCCTCTTAAATTCCTTCTTTTACTTTTGTTTTTCAGTCACAGCCAAGTCCTTAGAATTTACACAAAGCTTCGCTGACTTTGAAAAAGTACATTATACCAGACTCCAGACATAAATACCACCCTTGAAAGGAATTCTAGTCCTTTTATTGGCTTTTTTGTATAAAGATTGAGGACAAAACACACATCTGATCATGAAGAGCAGCCGATTGCTCAGCTGAAGTGAATAATCAAAAAGCTTCTCCTGTTTCTTCACTTCAAGGCACTCACGATCAGCCAACTATATCATACAACAAATCAACAACACATCATTTAAACCTCTTTTTATCCAACTGCTTTGGACATCTGTTTTTTTGAGCAGTGTTCATTTGTGGGGGGAAAAATCAGTTTCAGTTATATAGCTGCCTCAACGTCGTAGTTTTAATTCTTCCATCCCCCTTTTTTCACATCTGTTGAATACGATTTTTTTTTTTTTTTACCCTAATGGCCCAATTGATGAAACGCATCCCTAATTGGAAACAGCCTGACTGATCCAAATGTAGAATTCAGCTCGTGCTCCGTCACCTTAGTGTCCCTGGACGCCGCCTGCCTCTGCCAGTGTCCCGTCATGTCCAGGACGTCCCGCTCGCTGCGGTACAGCTGGCCGGTGAGCTGCTCGGAGGTCACCGCCAACTGGTGATGCGCCTTCTGGTACTCGGCCAGCGACTGGTTGGTCACCTTCAGCCGCAGCTCCCACAGCGCCGCGTTGTCTTTGGCCTTCTCCGCGTCCGAGTCCTTGTCCGTCTTCGACTCCTGCTTGCCGTCTTTCTTCCCCTTTCTGGGACGAATCCACACAACACGCAGCTCGAGCTTCTCTTTCGCACGCGGCACGCGCGCAAACATGACACTTACCCGGCTTTCACCTTCTTCCCTTTGGACGTTTTTGTCGTCGGCATCGCTGTTGGTCGATAAAAAACAAACAAATAAAAAAAACAAAAAAAAAAAAGAAAAGAAAAGAAGAACTCTTATATTACTCTTAGATAAGAGTTCACGCGATAGGACCTGCGGTCTCTGTGTGTGTTAGGGTCGTTGCCATGGTGACACAGCTGCCCTGTGACTTCCTGTATGGTGCGTTCAGGTGTCAAAAATGAGAGGGGGGAAAACTTCCAACTTCCCACTGGGAAAATACACATGTATCTTGACAATCTGGTAAATTCACACTGCAACAGCTCCAAATAAATGGGAAATGGCTCCACTGGGAGAAAAACACACTGGCCATGACAATCTGATAAAGTCCAACTGCAACAGCTCCAGAAAGTGAGAAATCCTCTCACTGCGAGAGCTTCACATGCATTCTGACAATCTCCTAAATTCCCATTATGACAAAAATCTGAAAAATCTTCCCACCTCCCACTGGGAGAAATCCTGTGTTATGTAATGCAGTGTGCCATCACCATCACTGTACAACTACTATCAAAGTATTGTTTTACAAAAGGGCGAATTACCAATATTAGTATTTTTGAAATGTTATTTAGAATTTAGTATTTTTTACTCATTGTTGAATACATTTTACATCATATAATCTACTTTTGTGTTCTTGTTCTTGTTCTTCTTCTTGTTCTTGTTCTTGTTCTTGTTCTTCATTCTTCGTTCTTCGTTCTTATTTCTAATACTTAGCCGGTATTTAAAGCCAAAACAATTTAATTTCAGAAAATATTTATCTTATCTATTTGAAGAGGTTTTTGTGAAGCTGTTTTGTGAAGGTCTTGTTATTTATTTTAAAAATGAATTAATATGTATGGGGGGAAAAAAAACCCAAAATAAATGTGTACAACAAATGCTATTTTGAATCATTAAGTTGATTTGATTAATTCCATAAAACATAAATACATGTTTTTTGAGAAATCTGAAGCGAAATGGTCTTTTCGCTTTGTACTTATTCTTGATTGTAGTTGTGTGTTTTCTTCCTTTTGCAAGCGACTCCTGCTGAGCGTCTCCTATAAATAAAAGATTCAATCAGTGAAATAATAGGACAATCTCTGCGGGAAATTATGGGATGCACATGTCTGTTCTGCAAAACGGCCTCTGGACTGACATAGAATTGCTTTAGTTGTCACGTCTCTTGTAATTACAGCCTTGCAGCACAGGGCTCTATCTAACAGGATCTGTTTGCACATGATCTCCTCCCACATGATGACATGAGATGCGTTTGGCCTCAGTCAGCAGTACTGTTTGTGTTGTTCTGGACAGAACTATGTGTTTCTTGCAAGCCTTCCCCGCAGTTGTGTGTTTTTTTTTTTTTGCTGGAGTTATGGGAAAACCGCTCAGATCAACGCAAATGCAAGTTGGCTTACATGTTCGGAGGAGCTCATCCAGAAGAAACAATGTAAAGTTAGAGCAGATCAAGAAATTCAAGCTCCAAACCGTTGAGTCTGCTGCAATGGACTCGTTCAGCTCCGTGCAGGCAGGAGTCAGATTGTCCTGTGCAGATTGTTCATCACACAAAACACGGGATATCACAAATATGCTGGGTGTAGGGACTGTAAACTGGGTCATATAGGCTTTGCTCTCTGCTCGGGCTTTATGAACAGAGATTGAAGACTAAATTTATAGGTAATTGCTATGACAGTGAAGAGAGAAAACTGAAATAACCCCGAGCTTTTCAAAGCTGTCATTATCACTGGAATTGTAATGACAAGGTTTGGGTCTCTTCAATGGACTTTTTGGGGTAGGACACCCACAAACATGGCATTCCTGAGGGTAACACGGCAGCATATTAATGACATATTGCGCGGTGTAGATTACAAAGCTGGGGTCCCGTCTCTTGCTTTACGGTTTCAGCCAACTTAAAACAAAATACCAAACCTTGAATTGAAGTTACCCCTCCTTTGTGTGTTTGTAGTGTGCTGTGTCACGACGGAGACAGACATCTTATTTATGTCTCCGCTTGAGAGCGTTTCAAAGCTTATTCCGAATACGCTTGAACACGGTGTGGCCACAGTGACTTAAAAAAAATCAATACGATTACTGATTATGAGTTGATGACTTGTTTTTAAAAGTAACAAAGTTAGATTACAAGTTACCTTTTAGTTACTTTCAAAACCCCCACACCGTCTGAACATAAAAATTACAACCGGTTTTGTCAAAAACTGCTGATCCTGCCTCCTGCACCATGTTTATACATATTTAACCTTTGACCTTCATTCTTTGTTGTATTTATGTCTGACTCACGGTTTAATTATCTGATATTTACAATCACTGGTATTTATTTACCCAGAGATGTAGTTGTAGTCTGTTGTTGCACTATTTCTTTATTTATTTGCAGTTCCTGCTCTATGCAGCTTTATTTGCCCCCCTCCCTGACTAATAAAGGGGGCGGGGCAGATGACTTTATGCACTGTGTGTGCATGTGTCCATTTGTGAAATGAGGAGCGACGTTTTTGTTTATATAATAAAGCGGCTTTGCAGGCAAGAAACTTATTGGACAATCAATCAATCAATCAATCTTTATTTATAAAGCACATTTAAAAAAACCAAAAGGTAAGCAAAGTGCTGTATATCAAAAACATCAAATAAAATAAATAAAATAATTCAAAGTTAATTCAAAAAGCACAGAAGAGACAAGGCATAAAACATAGAAAACATGTAAAACAAACAAACAAACAAGCTTACTACAAGTTATATGATATCAAACAAGATGGAAATAAGTCAAGGTGTACTAAAAGCCAAAGAATAAAAGTGGGTTTTGTTCATCAAAGCCATTGACTATTACAATACAATAGTAACGCACAGTAACTTGGACAAGTAACTTTAACCTGATCGCTGGTTTGGAAATAGTAACGCGTTAGATTAGTCGTCATTATTATTAGTTGTAATATCAAATTCGACATGTGTAAAAGAAATCAGATGGAGAATTTGACTTGAGGCATCTCCTGTTGCTTCACTTTAGGAGTTGGCTGAACACTAAATGATTCTCTAATTCATAGCAGATCATCCAGTGTCCTAAGGTGGATTACGACTTTGCAGACTCTGCACATTTTTGGCAATATTTACCACACGACGAATCTCCTCAGACTTTTAAAGACAGTTGTTAAGGTGGGGATGCTACACAATAGTAAACATTAAGGTGTTCTGCTGCCAGCGAACGTCATTATTTTCCGTCAAATTATAAAATGCTCCATGTTTCAACACCTCATATGCTGCTTATGCTTTCCCAGCATGAGCTCTGCAGATCAGGGCATTTCTGATTGTAGACTGACTGTTGCAGAATGAACATGCAGTGAGTAAATCTGTCACCTTTAATCTACTACCAGAACATTTTTATGCAGGTTTTTTAGAAATCCAATATCATACTGTTAACATGCAACCAAGACATCTTTGGGCACAAGTCAGTGAGAGGTCTTGCACATGTAAGCTTTGATAGGGGCAGAGGACCATTCTGGTGAGCCACAGGATTGGAAGAAGTGGCCACAGTATTTAGAAAAAAAAGGGAAGGAGGAAAGAAAGTCCAATATTTTTAGTTTAAATTACAGTGTTGGAACAGTGCTTTGCACAGGCGAGTGTCCTGGGAGTGGAATGGCATGATGGGTGAACGCCGTGTGCCAAGTCCCACCCTCCCTACGCTGTCCTCTCCATGGACGTCCTTGCACTTTCCCGGTACCCACCGGCAGCACCTCTGCCCTCGCCTTACCCTCCTGCCCGGTCAAAGTAACGGCTCGGTTTCTGCCCCAGTTGTTGTTTCACGAGGTGGAAGCGGAGGGTTGAGGCCGGGTCAGCTCTGCGGGGTCAGGCACTCTGGTCGGTGGACTTTTTCCACAGCCGTGTCCCCGTTCTGTTGCTGCAAAGTGGGTGAAAAATATCACAGGCGGGTACAAATCTCAGTTCATGTGAGGTTTGCGAGCTGTTTTGCTCCTGCGCCCCCACTGCAGCGGGATATCCTTGCGTCCTCCTCTATGACCAGCCACTTGGAACATTACATGAGAAAGCATTAGCTGATACATTACAGCATGGCTTGTGATGCCATGCCAATACACCCACCTAAAGTGGAGAAAGAGCTACTCATGCTTTTCATGCATTCTCTCGTGAAATGTGCCTCGCAGCCCAAATATTTTTCCCTTGGAAAGCCTGTGGTTAACACAGGGATGAGTGGGAGTGAGATGATTGCTAACATTCTTTTAACTTTTATGCCAGCTGGAGTGCAGGTCACATTTGCATTTTTTTTTTCAAGGTTGGCGAAACAGCTGCAATGAATTTAATGTGGTGATTACTGTAGGATCATGACGAGAAGGTTGAAGAGTTTCTTTTTTTTTATTATTGCTATTATTATTATTATGTATAAATGCGTGATTCAGTCCAACTCCTGAGTTTGTGTGGCAGTATGCAATAAAAACAGTCTCCCTATTACTTGGAATGACTCAAACTGAATGTCTCACATCAATGTATTCCATAATTTAAACAAGGTAAAACTTACATTTAACCAAAAGTATTAAAACAAGGAAATAATTATCCCAAAATAGTGCAAAGATTGGAAAAATGTGAAATTATAAGGCACATAAAATAAGTTAAATAAGCTGTATTTTATTAACTGTCCTAATTAATATAGAAACTGTTTAAATTGGCTTATTAACATTAAAATAGAAACTTACATCACCCCTTATATCTGGCAGGAGCAAAATCTGAGTGATTACAAAGTTGTGAAAGTCTACACAGTTGCCGGCTGGTGGAATTTCTGAAACAAGCTTCTATATAAGTCCCAAATACACTCATAAAAAAAAAAAAGTATTTCAAGAGCGTGTCTTTGGAGTTTCTTTTTTCAGTGTCAACCATTCATTTGGACTCCTTTATAAACCACCTTTCTCTTTCCCCAGAGGGGATTTTTTTGGCTCCAGAATAACCAGTAAAGATGAGGAGGGGAAAAACACAGCCAGAAATAATCCTCCTCATAAAAAAAAAGAAAAAAAAAAGAAAGGAGAAAAAAAAAAAGAAAGAAAGAAGGAAATGCAGTTGGTAGGCAGGTAGTCAGTGTTCAGCTCAGCTCCCAGGAGGGGGGACTGCTGATGGAGCTGGGATGGACCGCCACAGGATTGGTGGATGGCGGCTCCTGGCGTGGCCCCGTGCCAAGCCCTTATGTCTTTATATACTGTAAACAGATGACCGGACAGTCCTGAGTGTGCATCGCATCCCACTCTGCCTCTCTCTCTCTCCATCCTCCTGACGGTCATGGCCACCCCGAGCCTCCTCCTCCTCCTCCTCTCCGTGTGGCTCCTGACCGGGAGCCACCCGGCCGAGGCGACGTACTACCGGCACCACCGCTACGTCCCCCACTACCGCTACCGGGAGCACTCCGCCAACACCGACAACCTGCTCCCGGAGGTGTCCAACCCGCGGCGGGGGGTGATCCGGCCCGGGGTGCCCACCTACCCCCGGATCCCCGAGGTTTTCCACCCGGTGCCTGAAGTCGTGCACCCCATCCCGGAGGCTTTCCACCCGGTGCCCGAGGTGGTGCACCCCGCTCCTCCTCACCCGTACCAGCCTCCTCAGGTGCGCCACCCGGCACCGCCACCTGTCAACGCCAGCCGCATTTTCTATGGGATCATGTTTGACGCCGGGAGCACGGGCACCAGGATCCACATCTACAAGTTCATCCAGAAAGACCCCGGTAAGTATGCGCCTCCCGTGCGTCCCCCTGCGCGCTTCTGCGCGTCCCCCTGCGCGCGCCTCTCTCTCTCTCTCTGCGTAAAGCGCACACGCCGCTGGCTCCCCTCCTTTTGCTGTTAGGTCATTGGCTGCGTGCTGTGAGAACAAGCGAGCACCGGCTCCTAAAAGTAGCCGAGGTGGACTTTTCACTTGCCTCGTGACTGAACTTGTGCAGGAAGCAGACCTTTAGGACGTGGATGTCGCTGCAAAAAGAAAAAGTCACGCAATTACTTTTTACTCCACGTTCTCCTCTCTGATCTGTGTCCCCGACTTCTTTTACAGTCGAGCTGCCGGTTCTGGACAATGAAATGTACCATGCGGTGAAACCCGGACTGTCAGCTTATAAGGACAAGCCCGAAGAGGTATGACACTTAATCAGCCATCAGGGTATATCAGGGGATGTGTTCACTGTCTGCAAACTGCTAAACCACTGGGATTTTCTCTGGGCTGGGTTCATGTGATGACAACACTGTGTAATTACAAAAATACCTGCTGCCGATGCTGTCATTGCCTCCCACTCCTTTCTGCTATATTTACCTACCTGTGATTTCTCCATGTTTACAATGACTGACCCCCCCCACCCCCCTCCCTAAACAAACGAAAACATAGAACTTAAAATGCATCTTTGTCTTATTGCCCAGAAATGTAAATTCCTCTGATTGCCGTCTCTCCTGCAGGGGGGCCAAACTGTCCGCCAGCTGCTGAAGATTGCCAAGAAGACAGTGCCGGAGGACGACTGGCCCAGGACCCCTGTGGTGCTGAAAGCCACGGCGGGTCTGCGTCTGCTGCCCGAGGACAAGGCCCAGGCTCTTCTGCGGGAGGTGAGGCCCCGTCTTCTCTCTCTACCCTCAGACAGTTTGGCACAAACAGCAGCCGTCCCGCCGGGGAACAGGATGAGAAACCACTAAGTGCTTACAAGTGTCACTGAAAAAAAAAGAAAAAGAGGCAGCAACTCTGCCCATTCGGTGGCTATCATGTTGCAAAGAACAGCTGTTGTGGGGTTGTGCAGAGTAACCATATTTGTCATTTTAAGTATTATTCAGGCTACTGTTCCAGCCGGGCCTGTGGTTCAGTTATCTGTCAGTCTAAGACTGAGCGCGCCTGAGTCTGTCTTCTGCAAGCTTTACAGGCTGCATCGTAAAAAAACAGCTCGGTGTCTGAGTTGCCCGGCCTCACGCTTTCTGACATAATTCCACCGATCCCGGAGTAATCACACATCTCTCCCAACAGGTACGGGAGGTGTTTGATGAGTCGCCGTTCTTTGTGCCAAGCAACAGTGTTACTATCATGAATGGAACAAATGAAGGTAGGTTGTTGAAGCATCGTCACCCTGTAGTGTTTAGTGTGAACCTCCACATCACTCATTAAGACACCCGTGTGTCGTGTTTCATGACTGAGCATGTGCCGTTTGACTAACGCGGACATTTTCACCCATGTGTTGCTCCAGGAATCCTCGCCTGGGTCACGGTGAACTTCCTTACAGGTAAGACATTGCTTGTGTTTTGCTATAGTGGTGTGAGTGGTCAGCAGGCTCATATCTGAGGCTCCAGTGTACACAGACGCCGGGCAGTGAAAGACTCTTGTCTCCTCTCCGAGGTTATGAGTTGAAATCACAGGAACCAAACAGGTTGCAAAAACAAGCTGTATTTCCTTGTGGGTTATTTATTTATTTATTTTTTAAACTTATACAATGAGATCAAATGTATTTTCATCAACCACAAAGCTGAAATTAAATGTTTATAGATTAAAGGCTGATGTCATCCAGCCAAATCAATAGAATACTTTATAATAGATTTGTTTTACTAATGATTCCTTCATATTTTTTTGCCAAAAGGTCACTTGTACTCCAATACGAGGAGGACAGTGGGTATTCTGGATCTCGGCGGGGGATCTACGCAAATCACATTCCTTCCAAAGTCAAAGGTAAGATACATTAAAAAAAAAATAAAAAATCCTTCTCTTCACCAATAATTTGCTGCTAAACATTTGTCATCGATCCGGCAGAAAACCGTTCAGTCTGCTCCGCCGAGCTACATCGCCCGGTTCAACCTGTTCAACAACACATATCAACTCTACACACACAGGTAAGTTGCAGTTACACACACGCTTTACGTACACTTTACACTTCTTCTTTTTTTTTTTTTTTTAATAATTGCAATATTCATTATCATTTCATAGCTACCTCGGTAATGGACTGTATGCTGCTCGCCTGGCGACTCTCGGAGCCTTGGGAGCAGACGGTAGTGTATCCCATGCCTTTCATCACTGTTTAAAATGCCCTTTGTGTCAGTATTCATCGGATGAGGGTGAACTGATCCCTGCTTTTTGTTTTCCCAGGCCTGGACTGGAAAGTCTTCACAAGCTCCTGCCTCCCGAAAAAGTTCAGAGAAGATGTGACTTTTGGAGGAACCACCTATAAAGTTAGCGGGATCCCAGACGGTACGATGAAAGCGCTCTTGAGGTTTTGATGGGCTTCCCAGCGTCTTGTGTGCAGCAATTCATGCATTCCTCCCCGCACAGAGGAAGAGAATAGAGTACAGTATAATACAGTCTCCCATGAGAACACTGCAGTTCCTTTGACCTTGGAGCCAAATCCATGTTTTGTCATCCTCCCCCCACCCCCCCCCCCCCCCCCCCTTTCCCCCCTCAAACAATTATACTGCAGTCAACCTTGTATTTAAACGAAAAGAAAACTGTCAGTTAACTTCACAAATGAGCCAGTCCCTCCCATACCACAGTCAAGTAGCCAAAAGATGCTGGGCTTGTCCCTGAGTTGTTATTTTTTTTTTGTGTGTGTGTGTAACGAGCAGCTCGCTCACAATTACGTGGTAAAAATAGACGGCACAACAGGGCCGTGCCGAGTGCCGCTCCTGTCACCACTCGGTTTCTGCTCACACAAATGAGCAGACTGTAACCCACGGGCCCGTGTGAAACCTGCCCTTGTGGGGCTTCCCTTGTATATCATCTGGTGACACCAACCCCCCCCCCCCCCCCCACACCACCACCGCAGCTTAAAACCGCCATCTGACCTCACCAGCGATCCTCCAAAACTCTGCTCACACCGTCTCCCATCCAGCCTCCGCGACACTTTCAGCTCACGCTACGGTACTTTTCCCAGTTCCTCACCTCCTCTGTCCCCCCCCCTTGCAGGTTATGCAGGCTACAAGCTCTGTTACTACGAGGTCATGAAGGTCATCAAGGGCATCGTCCACCAGCCCTACGAGGTGAAGGGCAGCAGCGTCTTCTACGCCTTCTCCTACTACTTCGACCGGGCGGTGGAGTCTGGGCTCATCGGTGAGTGGGCACAGACCAAAGAGTCGCCATCCGTTGCCGGTGTACTCCACGCTAATTACAATGATTTGCACAGAATAGGTATTTAAATTGCACACTTGTCGTTCTCTGCACAGACGGCAGTCGAGGTGGTGCGATTGAAGTCAAGGACTTCAAGAAACGAGCCAAAGAAGGTAAAAGCTTCATGTGTTCTCCTTTCCGCTTTGATCAATTTCTATGCAAACTGACACTCTTACAAGTTATTTAACCTTCGTCAACTAGTGGGAAAAAAACATGATTATATTCCAATGCTACACAAGCCATAATCCTGGTGATTGCACACTGCACTCTATAAAAATATAACAGAAATAAGTGGCTCAAAGGAGTAAACAGAGACGGCTGTGAAAAACAGGAGGCTGTGGCTATATTGCTCATTTAACCGGTGAGATTTCATACAAAACTGTGATTCAAACTGCAAACACATGGCCCAACACTTTGGCGCAAGTTCATTCAATTTAGCTCATCAGGCCATAAACACGTACATATGAAACCACAGATAACATCAACGCCTTGCATACAAACGGGGACGTACAAGAAAATGCGTTACGAAGACGAAGAGTGGTTTATTGCGGGAAGAAAATCCGTTTACAATCCCGCTGAAACGATTCGGTTAGTGACAGTTGGGATGTTCGTGCAGAACCGCATTTCTCTCGGGCGTTGGTGTTGCGATCACACCGTCACGTGGTCTCCAGCAACAGGTCCGTCTCTGGCAGCCGAGCCAAGGACGTCTGTCCGTCCCCCGGCAGTAGGGCACCTGACAGCCACACGTCACCTGGGCGCCGACACATTCTCGAAACATGCGGACTGTTTAACGCCACCCACCCACGGCTGACCCTCGGTCGCACTCCTGGCACCTCCGCGATTATTCAGCCATACAAAAAAACAAGAAAACAACGAACATCTTCTAATTCTGCAGCCCAGGGGGTTAAACGTGCTGGGTTTTTTTTTTTTCATGCAAGTGAATCTTGGGACTTTTTTTTGTGTGTGTGTTGACAGTGTGCAACAAAATGACCAAATACCGCGCCATCAGCCCTTTCCTCTGCATGGACATGACATATATCACCTGCCTGCTAAAGGAGGGCTTTGGCTTCAAGGACACCACTGTGCTGCAGGTGAGCGAATCACAGCCGGGCCTCTGTGGGGAGTTGCAACTTGAGAATGATGACGCCTTCGCTCTGTGCTGAAAGCTTACAAAGTGGAATAAAGCGTTTTTTTTTTAATGCATCTCTTCTGTGTTCCAGCTGGCTAAGAAGGTGAACAACGTGGAGACGAGCTGGGCGCTGGGGGCGACGTTCGACTACTTCAGGAACCTCAACATCCACTGAGGGCAGCTCGCCGTAGCTGCGGCTGGCACTGAGAGGGACAGTCAGTCACTGTGGGGCTTCCCTTCCTCCATCTACCCTCATCCCAGCCCCCCCCACCCCCCCCACCCAGCTGACACACCCAGTCCCAAACACGCTTCCTCGCCCCAATTGGCCCCTCCTCGACCGACCTCAGCACCCCGCGGACACCTCCAAGAACTGTTGAAAAGAAATCACTATATTTTTTATAAGGCCAGCTATTTCTACTGTATGATGAGCTCATAACTAGTGGGCTGACTTTATTTTTTTTTTGTAAACGTTTACATTGTCGATTCCTTCTGGGTGTCTGATCTGAAATGTGTTTTTCACCTCGCCTGTAAAGTGTGTAGAGGGTAAGCTCCAGAGCAATACGACCAGTCCATGGAGTTCTGGTACTTGCTGTGGTCATGGCGTGTACTGGAAGAAATTTACCGACGAAGTTGCTGAAATTTGCAACCACAGTTCTTCAACGTGCCTGTAAATCAAATCTCTTTATATATTCCAGCAGTAAGTTATTCTACAGGACCAGAGTCACTTTGCTCTCAGGCTACGAGACGTGGATGGAAAGCAGTTGACCAATGTACAGCTTCTTTTTCTTTGCACGCAACACTTTAACTGCAGATATTGTAGCAAAGACTTCCTTTGATGTAAACTACAGAGTTGTACATATTCACCAGGACTCAGGGGGGGGCAATGAGAGCGCTGGGGAGAGACGCCTTCCGCAGAGTGTTGTACAGCTTTTATGTGTCGAGTCAATGTCAACTTCTTAGCATCTGCCGTTTCATCCAGAATGAGAGAAATCGTATGAAGTGTGTAAATTGCAGCGGCACCCAACATTCAAGTGCAGTGAAAACGTTGACAAATCATGTAAAAATGTTCAAAACCATTTTTCTGTCATGTGTGGCTGAGGTTTGTGTGTATTGTTTCTTGTGAACTGTACAGATATTTAAATAACTGAACGTTTATGTAAGAGTATTTGAATTATCCAATATAACTTCTTAACTATTTGCAAATGCCGTCTCTTCAGTATCCGACATAATCAGTAACTACTGCTGTATATACATACTGTAAAGTTAGCAAATGGCTTTCACTTAACATTAAGCAGCACAATTGCTAAGAAATGCCTGATAACATGTACATTTTTTCATAATTAAAACCAGTGTGATAAGTGTATACTTTACATTAATGTTTTAATAAAACATGGAGAAAAAAACACTTTCTGGTCTCGGGTGAATTAATGCACAAAAACATTGGTATGCGAGTAAAATAGAACTTTATTGAGGTTTTATACATTCGTTATTTTCACGACCTTTGAGGCACACAGCCATCGGCGGTCCAACGGGTCCCCATCCATTGCAGCTGCATCACTTGCTCGCAAACGTCATAATCTGCTCCTGTGTAGTGGAAAAAAACAAAACAAAACAAACTTTGAATGCTTTGGAGAAGCCCGGTATTAGTGAGCGGCACTGCAGACCTCTAAGAACTGTAAACTAGTGAACTCCACGTTTAATATGGGAAAAAAAAAAAATTCACTTTTAACTTTGTGCCTCGATAGTGAAATGCCTTTTACAACCGTTGCAGTTGTGTTGGGTTGAATCACTTAGTAGGGAATAAAGTCATTTCACATGAGTGGTCGGTAATAAAAGGGGTGTGAAAACAAGCCAACGCCACCGTCCGCTGCCCCGGGGCCGGCCGTGCACCCCACCCACACACTTTTGGTAACGCTAAATTTGGGGCTAAACTTAGATGCCGTAGTAGGTTCAGAACCCTGAAAATTATAGACACCGCTTAAGTAAAGCCCCGTGTAATCAGGGGAGAGGGTGGAGCGTGGGGTCACGGTGGAGGCGGGGCCTCGGTTTGACAGGTGGTCGATGCCGCTGGCGGGGCGGTCAGGTTCTCGGAGGCGAGGGAGCTTACTTTGAGCGTCGGGAGCATGTTGGTGGTCTGCAGGCCGAAGGTGCGGAGGAGCACCGCGGGGGTCGAGTTGGTGGAGTAGAGTCGTTTCATGAGGTCGATGGCGGCCATCATGGGCAGATTGTGTCGCTGGCGTTCAGTTTCGTACTCCAACAAGTGCGGCAACGATCCTGCAAAAACAACTTGGATTGTGAAAACGGAATTTCGTCCTGTATACGTCTGGATGGTGTTTTACACATTAACTTCTCAATATAGAGCAAAAAAATAAAACACCTCATCGCTGAATTTTCTTTTTTTGTTAAACAGAAGCTTTCATACAGTTCTGGGCAGAAAAACATCAAATAAATGCTGGCGGAAAAGCTCCCCGCTTTATATAGTTCAGATCAACAGCATTGCGTTTGAGCTGGGGCGATGGAAAAGAGCTTAGGGAAACCACTGGACTATGTTTGCCGCGTTTGTTACTGTTTGGAGTTCCGACTGACCCAGGTCCTTCCCGTTAAAGGCGGCCTGGCTCAGGAGCCGTGTGAGGCAAGCCACATCCCCAAATCCCAGGTTGGCTCCCTGACCCGCCAGAGGATGGACCCGATGGGCTGCATCCCTGCACGCACACACACACACAACACAAACAGTCACACTTCATGCTCTGCGGGCCGTTGAGATGTCCCGTCCTTTCAGGCCAGAGCCGGAGAAGACGAATATTGTGTTTCAGCTACAATCCTTAAAAAATCATGTCAGGAACACTTCAGGACAACTTTGTGAAACACCTCAGTTTGTCACATGCTACAGTACTTGATTACTTCTTTAAACATGGTTGTAGTAGAGTTCCTTTAAAGATGGCTGGAAATTACTACTTCATTGTTTGGGAGATACTCCTTTAAATACTGTAGAAATAGTTACTTTACAAGTAACTGAAAATCACTACGCGATTACATAATGGCAAAATTATTTTACTATTGACTAAAAATGAGCTGAATGCAAAAACAACATTGGTTTTGCTCAATCAGGTCAACGTTTTCAAACCAAGCCAGTCACATGTATTTTGACGTTTGTGTTTGCATGTTTAACCATGTTTGCTTTGTAGGATACAAGAATCTTTATTTCTTTAAATGAGGGAACTTTGAAGAGCTCGCATGAGCCAATTGGTGACCAAGTGGTATTTTTTATGTTCCCGGTGAATAGAATGGCTTCGACTAGAAGATCTTGTAAAAATAAGCACGACATTTTCTGCTACAGCGAATACGCCGTCGTTCCAAACAGAAACCCAGTTACAAGCGCACTCATGCTTATTTTGGTATAAAGCTTGGTGATCAAGACAAAGTTTCTGCACCAATGGACCAAAGGCAAGAAGGGTTGAGATTCCTATGGTTCGGAGGGAGCCGACAACTCATGTCACTGACTGCTACTCCTGTACTATTGATGTGATCAACAGAAAGAACTGGAGAAGCCTCAAGTATCCTGATCCTGAACCAGCACGTCGTCCTGTGGCTCACTGATGAAATTCCGGTTCCCGTCTTTGGGAAAACCTCCCGACAGTGAGGAAGATTCCTCCAGTGAACAAGTAATTGAGGAAGAAGTGATTCTCAACGACGCTTCACATCCTTTCCTCCCAAAAAGAGTTAAATGATGTAGTTCGTGATCTCAGCCTGTCAAAGTCCTCCGCCGAACTGTTAGCATCCAGACTGAAGGAAAAAAAACCTGCTCACTTGTGTTGGAAAAGGTTTTTTTCTGAAAAACCAATAATGAAAAATCAACCAATAATGACAAAAATATAATCGATGCAACCAGAAGATTGAACTTTCTTCAAAACAACTTTGCGTAAAAACCTGATCGAGAGAAACGGACATCATTTTCAGATTCAGCAGTGCAAAATTGTCCTCAATCCGTTGAAAAAACAGACAATTTACAAAAACGTTTGTTACCCAGTGTGATCAATACTTATTTACAGGTTACATCATAGTTGATTACTTGTAACTAAAAATGAGTGCCTGATTAAAAGATAGTTCCTTCTGAAAATTGGTACTTTAGTGCATCAAGTTACTGCAATGGTAAAGTTACTTTACTAGTAATAACAAATTAGTACTTGAGAACAGTCAGTTGTGCTTTAGAAACTGTAGAGGCATTCATTATAGTTACTGCTTCACATCATAGTGGACTTAATCTACGAGTGCCTGATTAGTTATAGTTACTGCTTAAAGCCCTGTAAAAGTAGAGTTTCTTTTAAATTGATTACAGTCTTTGTTAAAAGTTACTGATTTACCGACTCTTGAGTTGTTGCATGCGCCACTATAGATTCTTGATCTTGATCAGGAAGCACATTTGCAGTTTGCATCCTCATCGTTCTGTATTCATGCTGTTGTGATAATTTCAAAATGGCACAAACAGTATTGTGTTTACAGTATTTTAGCTTTGTGGGGACGTTTTGCCCTCAGATTTGATGTCATGCACAGCTGCATTGGTTTGTTTTGTTAAAAACTCATTTTACAGCAAGAACCAGCGCCAGCATTTGTACTGGAAGTGGACCTGCTCAACCACCTCAGCCACCGCCGCTCCAACTTTAATTCCAGTGAAATAAATCTCCTTTAATTGAAACCAAGTGCAGAACTCACCACAGATCAAGCTCTGCAGCAGGGATGTCAAACACATTTTAGTTCATGGGCCACATACAGTCCAATTTCATCCGAGTGCTAAAACAGTGCCATCCTATCCTTTCAATTTAAACGTACAAGTTTTTTTTTTGCTGTTGTGGCACAGAGTATACTTGATAAAAATGTCTATTTTCATAAAACCAAACAACTACTTTGGTAAATTAATACGATCCGAACATTAAGTCAATTTTAATGAAACTTTGTGGCTAAATAGAGTGAAATGTCCCAAAAATCTTCTATAGCTGTTGCATGATTGCTGTTTTTACAATCTCACACCAATGGCACGGCTTTGAGGCTAGTTTGATATAAACTAGTAGTTTGATGGGTAGTTAGCGGTCATGCAACATCACAGCTCGGGTCTTAGTATTGTGCTGTGTCACTAGTCTTAAGAAATTAGTTTTTAATCTACGTTTTTCTTTAATTTCTTCCCATTAGCGTGGTGGCTCGGCTGGATCTGAGCCTCTTGCAGGCCAATTAGGCCCACGAGCTTTTCTGCTTGCCTCCCCCCATTTAGAGTCAAGCCACATGTGGAGTAGCGGTTGGTTCTCTTATGGGCAAAAGACCCCGGGTTTGATCGAATGGGCGCGTGTGAAGTTTGAACTAGCCTCATGTGGAAGTGAGGGGTTCTTCAGGGTATGCCGGCTCCCTCCCTCAGTCAACGACTGATTTGAGGCGACTCGGTGAGTGTGTGTGACGGAGTGTTTGCCCTGTGACCTGCCTGTTATAACCTGTCATCACGATCAGATGTGTTCAAGTCCAGCGCCCCTGCAGTGGTTAAAGTGGTATAAAAGATGGATGATGGATGAATGTCACTGGGAGTAGCAGAGTTCAATGAGTCATCTTTTGTTGTTTTGGGGGGGGGGGGACAGCCCAGTGCAGGGCGAGCAGTCTTTCCTCTTTGGTTTCATGATTCATGTCTCGAGTACATAAATTCTGCTATGACATAAAGTTTGGGTAATTTCTAAATTGACCTCCTTACACCTTGTTTTGCGTTTCTATGTGGAGTTCGCCAATTCCGTGTTTTCCGGGTATTCCAGGAGTCTTGCTCCTCCCCCAAAAATACACGTGAAGTAAGTTGGTGTAAGTAGAGTTGAATGAATGTGAATCACGCCACACGTTCCCCTCTTGATTTCGTTTCACGGCGGCCGGCAGCCGTAGACTTACCCGATGAGAGCCACTCGGTGGCGGATGTATTGAGACGCGTGACCCATACCCAGGGGAAACATGACCCGGGACTTCGGGCCGATCCCGGCCACGCTCGGCGGGAGCTGTCGGGGTGGACCTCCCGAGGACATGATGGTGGACAGGGCGCCGTGGAACAGTGAGCCAGCCGTCTCCATGAACTCCGACTGGTTCTCATTACTCCACTGTCAGCGAGCGTATAGACGGGCAAAAAGAAAAAAGAAAAAAGAGGCACAGAATTAAACACAAAAAAGGGCAGAAGAGAGAAAACTGTCCTTTTGAGTGGACAAAGAAATTAGCTGACATCAGAGCAAAGCTGAACTCCAGGACAGCGAAAGTGCTTTCCCTCCCTAGCTAACTGGTTTGGCAGGTCCTCCAGCGCTGCACTAATTAAAAGAAGATGCCGGCCAGGCTATGCAGTTGAATTAGCTCCGTTTGAAAAACATTCCATGCAGTAATGGTCGACACTGGGAGACCACAGGTTTAATTAGCAAACCAGGCCTGAAACCAAACGTGACTCAGCCGTGGTGACCCCATCCATCAGCAGGCTCAGTAAAAATAGTCCGCTTGGGAAAAAGGACTTTCTCAAAACAGAAACAAAAAAATGGATAGATATAACATTCCTGCAGTGAAATATTACACTTGTATACAGTTTGAGCTAAACAATGACTGGTGTTTGTTTGTGTGCAGCAGGGCTTCTCCTCATACTTCCACCGTGAGCCAAACACGCCGAGTATTGCAACGTCCCCCGGACAGATGTGGGATCAGACCTCAAACGCGACGTCGGCTGTTTGACGGTCGGAGACACTTACGAAGGCCGAGTTGATGGCGTCGACGAAGGTCTCGTCATCCAGGTCCAGCAGCTCCTCTGCCTGCTGATGGCTGGTCGACCACACCAGAGAGCTCTGCTGGTCTGAGAGCTGCGGCGCAGATGGAAAAAAAAAATAATTCTATTCTGTCACAATTCAACATTTCAAAACAGAAACCATTGAACGGAGAAGGGAGATTACCGGTAGCATTGCGATGGGTCCTGTTGGGAGGAACCTCTGCCAGGCAACGTTGTTCTCTGTGGGCTGGCAGACATTTAAACATTTTTATAGAGATTCTTGAGCAAATGAGTGTGCAAGTAGCTGTAATACTGTAAATAAGACCAGTCCTCTTCTTTTGCTTGATGGTAAAGATACAGATACCACTTTGTTTTAAAGAATGAGTACAAACCTCGAGCTACTTGCTGAAGATGATAGAATATCAGTGGAAATGCTTGAACTTAATCGTTGAGAACAGAAATGATTGGAATTCGGACTCTCCTACTTTAATTGGGAATCACCGTTTTAGAAAACTTATCAGAACTCGGCGTAACATCTGTACTTCAAAGAAACGGCCCAGAGAGGAAGCTCGGGACTAAATAGCAGAGATGCATTACGAACATGCAGACGGAAGCGAACGGGATGAAATAAGGCGAGATGTTTATTTCGGGCCATAAATACATGGCAGCTAAAGCTTGAGCCAAAAGGAGGATCAGTCGGGGGTCCACTGGTCTCAATGGGATCCTCACCTCTGAGAGGTGCAGCACAGCAACCACGGCCGACTGGTCATAATTCCACTTGAAGGACGCTATCCCCAGCTCCCGCCTCGCCATCGAGTTCGGCCCGTCGGCGCCGATCTGCCAAATGGACGAGGAGGAGACGGTAAATGGCAACGATGAACAGAGACAAAAGAAGCAAACATTTCACGTGAGGACGTTAAACTGACCAGCAGTCTGGTCTGAAGAATCTCTCCACTGTCCAGCGTGACCCCCACCCAGGGGATGTAGTCTACAGCCTCGTGACACTTCGGCCACGAGTAATTCACCACTTTGGATCCGTACTTCACTTGGACGTTATCTGACAAATAGGAATGTAAAGCTACAAATGAGTCTCTGGAAATCATTTGTTTAATCGAGAAAATTCCTGTGTTATGTAGACATTTCCCAACAGAATTGGTTAAAATGTCATTTTAGTTTATACAATTTCGTAATGCAAGTAAAGGTTTCACTCTGGTAAAATCAATTAATGAGGATTAACCATACTCAAAGTTACCAATCTTTAGTAGTACATTTAGAAGTGCATTCCATTTAAACACTGTACTTTTAGTTGTAATTGCATACAATTTGAGCAATGCAACAGTTCTTGGGTACAAATCGCAACAGTTCTTGGGTACAAATCGTCAGCGCTGCTCCCACCTCTGAAAGCAAGTGACCAAAATATGGAGTTCCATAAAATAAAATAGCATCTTGTATGCGTTTTCTACGAAAAAGGAAAAAAAGGAATCCCCTCTCGCTTTTGTAGCTTTATGACAAATGCATACTTTTTCTACTTGTTTTTTTCCCCCCAAGACTGTTTTCCAGCAGCAATGGCAGTGGAAGATCTATAAATCCCCCATAAAACAGCTCTGGTTTGCCTTGTTGGCATGTGGTGGCTGCCAAAGTTCATATTGGACAGGCTTTTTAATGACATTGGCCCGCCACGTTTCACCAGCTAATCGTGTTTATCTACAAGCACACCACTCAACACTTCCCACACTGCTGCCAGCTTGTTAAGATTTCGTACTAAATCTGCTCTCCTCTTCCTAAAATATCAGCAGCTGGACATCCTGCACTTGAAGCGATCCTGAACTACGCTGCCTCACGCTGGCTTGGACAGCGACCCATCCACAGATCGGCCACCGGTTCCTAGAACGCCGATGTCAAATCAGGGTTTCTGAAGATTGGAGAGTGGAGTTTACATTGCAAACAGCTGCCGGGGCACACGCTTTTCATGTACTGTGTCTTGAGCAGAACACCACCACAGCTAAAATGAGAGGAGAGAGAGGAGAGCGGACAAATGGGAGGCACATGAGGCAAAAAACGTGCTGCAACCACACATCCGTTGTTTGGCGCAAAATGTTAAAAACTGTTTATAAATATGCCATTTTAACTGTCAAGCACAGTGCAGGGCTTAGTTTTATTTGTGAGCCTTGCAAAAAAAAAAAAAAAAAAAAGGTCTAATGTCAACAGCGCTGCAGCAATTTACACTGTCAGCGACTCCAGTGTCTTAAGAGGTGGTGAAGCCCGGGAGCACATGGCGGCTTTAAATAGGTCACTGGACCAATCCACGTGTCCTCACAAGGTGCCTTCCCAAAAACTGTGGGGTTTCTGATTGAAATTGCAGGAAAAACACAGATGGCTCCAAGAACTCGTCTTTAAATGCAGTCACAGGGAGAGAGGGTGTACAAATAAACTAAACCCGAGGACAAGACGGAACAGAAGTGGCGGCATTAGCTTCCAGACTCGCCGCCCATTAGGCAGATGGAACAGAAATCAAGCTCCTGTGTGGGACTTCCTGTTTGAACCATAAACTCACCAGCGAGGCCGTCCAGCTGTTTGGTGACTGCGGCCACAACGACGTCATTCTCCACGATGTACCCCATCTCGTTCTGCAGGTTGTCCTTATCGAATGTGATCAGGGCATCGGAGCAGGCGTCCCAAACCTAAATGAGAGACTCGTTACGCCTGCGGTCGACGACTCCATCCTTAAATGCGTCCCCCTGTCTCTATTTATAGCCGGGCATATTTGCGCCGCTTCGTTGAGCTGAACACATCAAAGTTGTTAAATGCTGTTGGAGGTTGGCGCGGCGTGGATGAATCAAACCAGAGCCACGAGGGTCACCTACACCCCAAAAACCAAAAGGAGCCATGTTTAAGTGGTTTTTTTGCCAATAGGCTTCATACCAGCTATTCCAGAACGCCACGGCCCACTTGGATATCAGAAAATCCCCTGGGGCCCGGCCAACCCTCTGGTAAACAATCTGATCAAAATTTGGACTTCCCTAAAACATTTGTTCCACAAATGAGTCATTACATGGGTTGATGTAAATAAAGTGCATATTAAACAAAACAAAAAATGACAGCTTCAAATAAAAACAAAGCAGTTATATCATAATGAGTCACTTCTACCAATAGCAAATCAACTTGGTTTTATATACAGAGTATATATTCCTGGAATTTATACAAAACAATGGAAACTGATCAATTTCTGGGTGTAAATTTGTGCGATTGGCTACATAAGTGGAATAACTTTGCCATGCTACCATGCTACCAAGTGTTGATAATCTAGGATGTGCTTCTAGTTCCAAAATAAGAGTTGAATAAAAAGATTGATACCACTTCAAATACAGTGGAGTCACAACAAGGTCTTCAAGTGGGATTTTCTTTCAGTACAGTCATAGCCAAAATACTAAATAAATCCTGAAAAAAAACTAAAAGTATAGAGTCATTTCGGTTCAAGTGATCCACTACGCAAGGTTGTGCTTTTTGTTAAAGGACATTTTTTGTTGCTGTGCCTTGTGTAAATAAAGCCAGCTCATCTGAAAGTTCTTCAGAGGCTAAAACAAGGAACCTAATGCAGGAAACGCACTTGGAGATACAGATTCTCGTCAGGAAGAGTACAGCTGGCGCCAGATAACCAGAAAGAGCAGAGATTCAGTCCTTCAGCAGTTGGATATTCTGCAGAAATACAGACGAACCAACAGCTTAAAGGACAAACCAAAGGCCTGTGTGTTTAAAGGTTTCTTCACCAAGAAATGACTGCATGCTGATGCATGTCGGAAAAAGAAAAAATACAAACTTCCAATCGGTAATAGCGAATGGAGCTTCAAATTTGGAGTGTGCCATTCGTTTTGTTTTTTTAAACGAAACTACGCATCTTTACAACTTTTAGTAATTCCAAACTCAATAGGAAATAACTATATATATATATAATTTAAAATGCTCCTATTTTATTAAAAAAAGTCTCATGGCCCAGCTTCAGGCCCACTTTAGAAATCACTGCTCTGCAATATGCAATATCTCAACAGGCAATCATGAGAACTGGAAAAAGTGACATACAAATTTGATAGATGAGGGGAATTTACACTTTTCAAAGTGTGAATCTTTTCTTTCAGCTTCAGGGGAGAAGACATGATAATTAAATGGAATAAGTGGAGCATAAAACTAGTAGAGCATATTCAAGATCTACCACTGGAAAGATATTGTGACTTTAGTCAAGTTTGCTTGGCTTTTTTTTTTTACTCTGAAATTCCAGTCCTGCAGAAATTTGGGCTCAAACTCAAACTTAACCCCAATGACACATTTTACAATTAAAATTTAACAACATATTGCGTCTGAAGAATGAGCTCCAGTACAAATCCAATAGTGTGACTGGTTCAACAGCTCTGGTGCTCCATTTAAAGATACATCAGGGTTATCTTTTTATATTCTCTACTAATCCCAATAATACGTGTGTGGAATGTATTTCACTTTCACTACAAAAAGTCCTGCATTCAGGTAAAAATTACCAATTAAAATAAGTAATTTGGTGAGTTTCATAATTTGACTTTTACCAATTACACATGGGAAATCCAGTTGTCAGAGCATTACACAAAAGATGGATAAAAATATAGAGTACTGAAATATAAATTCTGCATTAAAAACATGTTCCCCTTACAAACTCATTTCCAAAAGGGAAAATATACATATTTGCAGTTCTTTAAAGAAAACTATACATATTGACACATATGATGTGGTGGCCATGATTTACTTGCAAGAGTGGTTTTAAAAGTGCTTAAATCACATTATGCGCACCCTCGGTGTAATAGAAATATCTGACAGTTCCATGTTTTGGACTAAATTTGGATTCTGCTGTTCTGGCTGGACGCTGCCTGCAGCTCAATAGAGCTCTGTGAGGTGTTGTACCAAGAAACATATTTATAATGTGGATTTCTCCCCCCCTGAACATTTTTTGGTAAGCACAAATAACATATGACATGTTTGTGAACATTACAGAGTGAGTCAATATTTATCCAGAGCCCAAAGCGGCAGAAGCAGATATTGGTTTCAGGCTGCTGAAGCGTCAATCCTGGAAGCACCGGCGGAGTTAAACATGCGGGGGTGAAAAGTGTTTGTACAAGGTTAATCCTCTCCTGGGTTGTAACTATGGTGACAGAACCCTTCATTCTGCAGTAATATGCTGCTCTCTACTTCTGGTTTTTTGTTTTTTTTTCCCTCACTTTGCCATAAAGTAGGGGGATATACCCCACAGAAAAACCACTAATGGCAGTGGCTTTGCAACTTGTGATAAGTGGTTGGGAGGAAAGATTTACTGAGAGCAGCCCAAAAGATTGGCTTGGTTTTGTTTAATGCGGGGAGAAATGAAGCAGCCATGAGGTTGAACGAGTTTGTGAAACGACTTAAACGATATACTCTCTTACAACTTTACGGGCAGAAATGAGGTGGGGGTGGTGGCTTTGGTAGCAAAAGCTTTGTCTGCCCTCCGCTTTAAATCTGAAGCCAAAATGCTTCGTAGGCATCGAAGGTGAAGGAATATCCCACCGCAGGGGGAGGAAAAAAAAAAAAAAAAAAAGCTGCTATTTTGAGGTGATGTGCTCTACATACTTTCCAGTGCTATGGCTGAGATGTAAATGACAGATCCAATGGGGAAAAACAAGCCAAAACAGTGGGAGCTGAGTGAAGGTATAATGGGAGAGGTACACTACCATAATCACTGGAAGGCCGTACATGATGACATCTTGGGGCCCAGAGAGAAACCCTGCGGTGGAGTGATTGGTACAAACCCACCACATCTTACAAGAGGGACGGAGCCTGCGGCCGCGGCCGTAAAGCGGCTTCACCGTGCAGCAAACAGCCGCCCTGCGACTTTTTAGCGTCTTCTCCTCGCTCCTCACATGAATTGTCATAATTAGAAGATGGTGGGAAGCAGGCCCGATTGGACAATTATTTCACTTTCATCGAAATGAGGCTTTACTAAATATTTGCTTCACTGGGTGGTGACTTGTTTATTTTTTTTTAAATACACCTTGTGTTTTTGGGCATTTTGTGTTCCACAGGCAGAAATCGCACCAAAGGAATGAACAAAATGCGTGTTACATGAAACCACTGTTTGCAGTTTTAATGCGAACAATTACATACCGTATACACGATTATATGACACGGCATTGTGTTGCTTGTTCATTAAGCTCAGAAAAGCCGAGCGTCACAGGTTCTCCTTTTCCACAAATTGCATGGTGCCGTGATGGATGGATGACAGAAATACATGCAGAATGCCAGTAAATTAGAAAGCCTGGAGGACATACAGAGAACAACGGCAGATTTCCGGGAGATGTCCAGGGTTGCAAGAGACTATTTTCATCTTGAAACATTTCTTTTCTGAACGTTTCTCAGAACTGTACGGGAACACGATTCCAGTTACAGTAAGGTTGGGAGGATGTGCAACATGTTCCAGCTTTTCAAGATAAATGGTGGTGAATGGGCTTCTGAGGATTGCAGTGCATTAAATGAAATGCGTTTGTTTACATTTTATACACGGAAGAACAACGTACCTGCATTTTTTTGTAGGGTTTACACCTCATGTTGACGATCTGCTCCCAAGCTCCAATACCTGTATGTGCACATTTAAAACAATTAACCTCATGCAAACGTGTATCAGAGATCAACCCAATTGTATTCCTGGCTGAAATGTAGTTTTTAAACAAAATATCAGGCAGGAATGGATTTCATGTGTTCACATCTTGTATAGAAGAAGCTCTACCAGTGTGAATGGATTTTTTTAGTTCAGCTTACCAATTTAAAGAAAAAGAAACTGGCTGTTGTGGAGGTATAGCAGTTATATTAAACTCACTCTTGCTTAATCAAGAAGCATCTCATATTAAACCATGTTTACAGGTTTTATCTTTGAATTCAGTAAAAAAGTACTGATGTCAATGACTTTTTAAAGACCATATGAAATAATTCAGCCGACACAGTAGGAATGCGTAAAATCGGATACAAACTAGATAGTGACAATAAAGCATCAAAGCTGTGGGTTTCTGGGAAACTGTAACAAGTGGCCCTTTTATATAAACAACTTGAATAATTACCGTTTCAAAGCATGTTTGAGCTGACCAATGTTTTTAGGTCAGACCCAGAGGGCCACTAACCAGCACGCAAGCAGGCGCCACCTCATTGGCTGCCCCTCGTGTCCACTGAATTTCACATGAACTGTGATTCAGTCTCACAATGAGCTCATGTGGACTGGTCAGGGATGAAGAAAAGGTTGTACGCGGTGGAGCGAGTCCACCCAAGGCCCACTTAAACCCAGTCAATTTAAAGACGTTATGGTTAACTTGACAATAAAATGGAGACTTTGTATTGAACTGACATCAAATACTTCAATGTGATCATAATCATCTCTGGATGTTTGCTTGTTTTCAATCTTTGAAGAAAATTAAGACAAAATAAATAAACTACAGTGCGAGTCAGTTGTGCAATCTTTTTTTCTCCCCAAAACGAAACACATAATCCACAGTGGCTTGCAAAAGCATTCATACCCATTGAATGTTACAGCTACAAATTTACTTTAATGGGATTTGTAGGCGATAGACCTACACAACATGCTGCATAATTGTGAAGTGGGAGGAAAATTAAACGCGTTTTTACATTTCCATTACAAATAAATTACTGAAAAGTGTATAAGTATTAAGCCCTGTTTACTCCAATAGAACATCTCTTGTCAACTAATGGAATCACGAAGACCAAGATTCAAACCTGAGAGGTCAGTGAGAAAGTTATGAAGTCTAAAGCAGAACCAAGTTGAAAAAAATAAAATAAAATCCTGAGCTCAGAAAACCTCAGAGCACCATTTGATCCATTGTCCCAAAATGGAGCGAGTGTGACACAACTGCAAACCTCCCAAGACATGGCCGTCCTCCTGAACTGACAGGAAGGAGAGCTTCGATCACAGCAGCAGCCCAGAGGCCGGTGCCAATTGTGGAGGAGCTGCAGAGATCCCGTGTCTGTCCACAGGACAACCATCACCGACTTCCACAGATCAGACAAAAAGAAAGCCACGGTTGAGACAAAGCCAGAATAAGTCCAGTTTTCCCCAACACTGAACGTGCAAAGGAAAGCGCTCTGGTCACTATGCCACACTTTTGGGTTATTTATTTATAAAACAACTTGAAAACCATGTAATCATTACCCGTCCACTTCATGTGTCGATCTCTCGCATGTGGCGTTAATGTGACAAGATGTGGAAAAGATCAGGGGCTATGGATATTTTTGCAAGCCAATGTAGAGCTGCTGTGAATGATTCATCCGGAGGAGTTATAAACCTTTGCTCAATGTGAATATATCCCTTAATGAAAAGCAGTATTTTACACTTTAGGCCACAAGCATGAACCAAAATAAACTGGGAAAATAAAGTCGATACCTTCAAAATGGAAGCGAAGCATTCATATTGCATAGACATACATTTTAATATGGCTCATTTGTCAGTGCATGAAACTACGTTGGTTCACACGTCTCAGACAAAGACTGCTTGTTCTGCAAACATGGGACAAGCTCTCTGTGTGCTTTATGCCCAGGTGCTAATGATGTGCATTACTCTGCTCCACCTCACCATTTTACACTCTACTGAGCTCTTAAGGTCAAGATCTAATCTGTAATCAGACGAGCAGTTTCAAACAGTTCAGTCAGTAAATTGCCAGTCAAATAAGACTACTTCCTTCAGGATGCAAGGCACAGATTTAGGCTTACCGTCTCCCACTGGCATCACGAAAAAGATTGTAGTTACTAAACATGCTTTAATGCCACACTGGAATGCAAGGTGTGTAGCAGGCAGACATAATTGTTGTAATCCGTGCAGATCTGACTGCAGAGAGATGGGGATGAATTTACACGTCCCGCAATCAAGTCAGTTTAGCTAAATGGTATTTGCCCATGTAATTCTATGCAATAACAAAATGCACGAGTGTGAACTGATTGTTGCATTCAGTTACTTTTTTTATATACGCATTGTAGACCTGAGGTGGCAACGCGGGACAAAGTGCATGTTTTAAGAGACACACTCATCCAGCCAAGCTGAAAATACAGTCTGCAGACTCCCTTTTCATGGTTTTTTTTTTTGGGACAGCTTTAACCCAGAGAGATTCTGTTTGGGTGGTGTTGCAACAACAATTAGGAAAAAAGCGGGTCAGGGGAAAAACAAAACAAACAAAGGTGACCTATCACCCTGAGGAGGGACAGAGGTGAGATGACCTGTGCTAAACCTGCAGGACTGGTCAGTGCCTGACCCCTGGCTTACCTTTGTGGGATGCATTTGTTTGTAAAGCACTGCACACTTGCCACAGAGACAATGTTTATTCCACCAAGTTTCTTTTTCTGTCCCTGGTGTAACAGCTCTTTAAAAACATGTTTAAAGCTTTCCATCACAAACACACGCATAAATCTAATGTCTTTGTGTATACTGTACCACTGAGGAGGGTTGAAGAGCCCAGACTGATGGAGCTCACTCTGGTGCTGTAGGTGTCCGGGACTTTGTCCAGAACTTTCTTTTTGCCCGCTTCAAGCAGCAGAATTTTCTTTCCCTCCATGTTGGGATCCATTCCTGGGAGGAGAGCATGTCAACATGCATTGTTAAAGAGCTTGTAATGAGGACACGAGGGTTTGATTTAGACACTGGACCACAACTAAAAAGCTCATTTTCAGTGGAGTTCAGAGTGTGGTGTGTTCCTTGTAACTCTTTCCAGAGAAGAACGACATTTAATAGCTTAGTGACACACCAAAAAAAAAAAAAAAAAAAAAATGAGGTCAGTCTATATTGGGTGGGCAGCACTCACCTAGGGAACATGCCATCGCCGATCCAACCATCCCTCCCCCTGATATAATGACATCATAAACCTCATTGTCGCCGGCGTCACCCACGTGTTCTGCACACACAAGTCCTCTCCGGGCGACCTTTACTGGGGACGCGAGCTTCTCTGCCATGAAGCAGCGGCTCAGTCCCTGTAAGGCCAGCGGCGCCCTGCTGAGCTTGTGCATCGTTTCTGTCGTCAGTTGGTTTCCCCCCAGAGAAAAGCGGCGTGTTGGACACAACGGAGCAGCTCAGGTCCGAAGTGTGAACTCGTCCACACAGCAAGGAAAGACTCGCACAGCGCAAACACACAGACCTACTTGAAGGTGTGCTAATCAGAGCAGCTGTGTCCGCTCCCTAATCCAGCCAGGTTGTGTTTACAACTACTTCCGGGTTCTCGGCCAATCACAGGCGGCGTTACTGCCTCCGTCCGCTGACGCTGCGGCCGGACGACTGAGCGCAAAACACACTGTTTTCACTTTAAATGTACGACCAAATAACTT
The DNA here is from genome assembly GCF_963422515.1 of Blennius ocellaris. Taxonomy (NCBI): domain Eukaryota; kingdom Metazoa; phylum Chordata; class Actinopteri; order Blenniiformes; family Blenniidae; genus Blennius; species Blennius ocellaris. Next base: position 18,590,836 of record NC_137666.1, on the reverse strand, counting down.
CCTGGCGACACTGGGGACAATCTTCTCGACAATAATAGCAATATGTTGTCTTATGGGAGTTTGGAGGACGCGTCAACGATGAAAAATACTTCCTGAAACTCGTCCGTTCGCAGGTTTGCGTTCAGTATTACTTTTAATTATCTCTTAAACATCTCGATTATTGTGTTTGAAGTAAAAAAAAGTCTCCATATAAAATCTAGCTAACAGAAATAACACCTTTGACCGACGCATAGTATTGTCTCGAGAGCTGAGACATGGTTGCCATAGTGACAGCCACACGCGCTGCTGGTGGAGATTGTGTTCATGAAAATATAAAATTTGTATTCATTTTTATTCGTTCATTTCTTCATTTATTTACATAAACTTTTGAGTGGTGATTATTTACGCAAGCCTTTATGAATTCATACTGAAAACTTCTAGTCCCACATATTTCAATTGAATGTCAATTAAGCTTCACCAGTGAAAATACAGCAGAAAAAATAACAAATAACACCAACCATATTTTTTGTTGTTGTTTCAGAGCAAAAAATAAATAAATAAAAATACAAGTACCATAATAAGGTTAAAAAGTGATGCTCTTTTAATGAAAACTAATGACATCAACTTGAAATTTCATTTTTAATAGGTGAAAACATGGTGGAGCAGTGGTGAGCACTCACAGCGAGAAGGTCATGGGTTCCAACACTGGCCGGGTCTTTCTGTGTGGATTTTACATGGTGTCCCTGGGTGTGCCTGGGTTTTCTACAGGTAGTCTGGTTTCCACACACAGTCCAATGACATGCCTGTGAGGTCTCTCTCTGTGTTGGACTGGTGATCTATACAGGGTGTATCCTTCCCTCCTCCATTGTAAGCTGTGACTGGCTGCAGTGCCATGTGACCCTGAACAGGATATAAGTGGGATGGATGGATGGATGGATGGATGGATGGATGGATGGATGGATGGATGGATGTGTTGAAACAAAAAAACAGCCAAGCAATCAGTTGTGGACAATCTAAAAACAGCAGGTACTTTTATACAAAATCGGTCTTACTCTAATTTATTCCCGTTTTGTGTCTCTTGTTTGATGTGATGTCAAACATGGGACACACTTCATAGACACATTTTAGTTCACGGGCCACATACAGACCAAGTTCTGCTTGATGGGGCTGAACCAGAAAAATAGTGCAATAATGATGTTAAAATTGTTCTTTGCCGTGGCTGTACGCAATGAAAATATCAATACTTTTACAAAACCAAACAATTACTGTGGAAAATGACTCCAATCTTAACATAAAACCAATTTTTATGAAATCTTCTGGTGCAAAATGCAGGGAAATGTCCAAAAGTCTTCTGCTGTAGCTGTTGCGTTATGCATGTTTTTGCAAACTTACTCTGCCAGCATGGCTTTAAGGCTAGTTTGATAGCACAAGGTTGCTATCTTTCATGGCAGCCACTCATACCTCAGCTTGGGTCTCAGTGTTGTGTTGCTACTCAGAAGAAATTTGTTAAAAAAAAAAAGAAAAAGTGTTTCCTTTGCAATTTTTTATCATTTGTTTGGTTCTTTGGTGGGCCAGGTTGAAGTCTTTTGCAGGCCATTTGACACCTCTGGTTTAGAGTATCCATGCATCATAACTTGACTGAAATAGAGTGTGGACATTGAGGATTTTGTTCTGAAGTTTGCATGTTCTCTATGCGCCTATCATCTGCTCCTCCCTCAATCCTACGTAGTTTGTTAATTCATGACTCCAAATTGATTGTCAGGACTGTGTGAGGGTGTTTCCTGTCTCTCTGGGTTACCTCTGTGCAGGACTGCTGACCTGTTCACGTTGACCTGTCTTGTGCTTCAGCATAAACTCCAACAACGGTTAGTTATTAAACATAAAGAGAGGATACAAAAAAGTTTGAGTCTATTTACCACATCATGATCATTTTCAAAAACTACACTTAAGGGACGGATGATGAAAAAAATCAATGTAACCAAGGGTCTAAATAATGAAGAAGTCATATGCACACTGTCTACAAAGAGAAAATCTCAGGAGCAGCCTTATTTTATATCTATTTCTTGGGGTGGCACCCACATTTAACTCTTGATATCAACTGTGCGAGCCCTAAGAATTATCTTAAAAATAAGAATATCTGCCAATCTGATTGTTAAAATAAATAAAAAACTAAATATGTCAGTGTTTTATCTGATGAATTACATAAATTATGCAAAATAGTTCTCACTCAAGGGTGTTTATAGGCCCAAAAAGACTTTGATGACTTTGGAATTTCTTGAACTGCTTCATACTCTTCATTCATGTCCCTTTCAGAAGAAAATGTCGAAGTCGCAGACTGAGCTGGGAGACGGAGTCGGATCAGAGTTCGCGCTGCTGCAGCACCTGAAAGCCTTGAGAGTGGAACTCCGGCAGCAGCTGCAGGAGACAAAGAGGAGACAAGAAGAAGAGCTGGAGAAAAGAATCCATCAGAACGCTCTCCTGCCAACGGATGCAGACATTTTGTCCAGGTATGTTTCTCAAAGTCACCCTGACACTTCAAATTAATCGACCTCACAGGGATTTGCTTGTTTTTTCCAGATCCTCCACGTGTGTCGTCACCTCCCACACGCTCAAACAGCCAGAGAAGCCTTGCACATCTTCCCCAGCCTTGCTCTCCTCAACAAACTATAAGCATTGCCCTGTCCGGACTCAGCCGTGTGAACGCTCGGCCTCGTGGAAAACAACCCAGGAGAGCAAAGAGGAAGAGGCCACGGCCGAGTGTCAGAAGAAGTTCAGCGCTCTCCCCGTCCCCGGACACGTCGGCCGGCCGTTCTACCGGCAAATGATGGAGCTGAGGGAGAAGGAGAGGAAGCAGTGCAACGAGGAGAGGAGGCACTTCTTGCTCTCCATGCAAAAGCCTTTCAGCTTCCAAGAGAGAGAAAAGGAGAAGCGAGCGAAACTGATGGCAGCGTTAGAGCAAGTCTCCCAGGAGCAGAGAAACCACGTTATGCCTTCAGCGATCGGAGATTCCCCCGATGCTGAACTCAAAGGTTGGCGTATTTTTCTTTCCTTTTTTTTCAGACTGATGCTATGGTTTGCAGCAGGGATATCAATTAACCAGCTCCAATCTGGCCAAACCACCAAGAAAATCTTAAAAAATGTCTAAGAAAACATAATTTTTTTTCCACAAATTTCTTAAAGAGTTTTTAACACAACAGAATACTGAGACTCGGGGCAGATATCGGCAAATTCTGCCATGAAAGACCTTGTTGCTATCAATCCAGCCTCGAAGCCTGCTGTCAGGGTGAGTTTGTAAAACCACCCATAATGCAACAGCTCTAGGTGACGTTATTAACCCCGTTTCACTGGATTTTGCACCAGAAGGTTTAATTAGAATTGGCTTTTTGTTGAGATTGTAGTCATTTTGGTTTGGTTTTTTGAAAATATAAACATTTTCATCACATATTCTCTCTGCCAACAACAAAGAAACAGTTTAAATTAGAGTCAGAAACAGGTTTATTTGTTTAGAATTTTCTTCCTGGTAGGATTAGTGTGAAACAGCGAACACAATAAAATAGGGCAAACAAGAAATGATTATTATAGCACTATTTTACTAAAGGTCTACGTGGCCCCTGAACTAAAATGTGTGTGACACCCCTGATTTTCAGGTTCATCTAAAATATTAGAATATAGAATAATATTAGAATTAAAATATGTGTCTGATATACATATAAAAATAAATAAATTAAGCTATTGCAACATCCACGAGGGTTCAACTTGGTAAAAACGCTGCAATATTTCGCAAGAAAAAGTCCGATTTCAAGAGTGATTGATTGCTGTTTAACCAATGATGACATTAAAAACAAAAAACAAGTCGTTTTTTGTTACTGGCTTTGCAATAATGTTTTAGATTCTCATGATTTATCTGTCAATGTCGGAGAATACTCACAGATACACTGAAAAAAGAAAATAGTTGCAAATATTTGGGGCATTATTCGACTGGCTTCAATTGGTAACATATAAATGAATCAAGCTCTTTGAACTTAGTTTAATTAATTTGAGCAAATCAATGAAATTGGTCCAACTATTTGCAGCAATTTTCTGTTTTCAGTGTATTAAATATAGCTGAGGGTGGTGTAAATTTATGTTTTATCATCTTAATGTTCACCAATTTTGTTCATTAAATCTGAATAACATGAATGAAAACAGCAACATGTGAAATTTTATCAGTGTGCCACTATCACAGGTTTTAAAAGGCAACACAAAGCACATATGTGGTATTAAATTACTACAAGTAAAACTCAATTTTGTCTATAGTTATTAGAGATCATCACAAAAATGATCAAGTCTCGGTTTGAAAAACTTTTACAGTCTTGAAGTGTCAAAGAATGTTTACGTGAGACTTTTTTTTTTTTACATTCTCATAATTCTTCACAGAGCAGGAGACAGTCAGCAGGAAAGTCCACATCCAGACGACCAAAGTGCGACAGGAGAATCCCACTGGAAGACCCAAACTTCGCACCGCTGATCGCACCCGGAGGGAAAGACTGGGGTTCCTCGACCAGGAGCCCGGCTTCCAGCCCAAGATCATCCGCCAGGTCCCCGACTTCAGCAGGCTGCACAAGGCCTTCCAGAAGGAGGCGCCGCAGAAAACACCAAGCAAAGACGGGACGAAGTGTCGACCTTTCACTCTGAGGACTTCAGATCTCCCCGAAAGGAAAACCAGGCAGAGTACGGAAAGCTCTCAGGTAGAACATCTGTGTCACACTGTCGGCTTTATTTTATTCTTAATCTCAGATCACCTCACATGCTTTGTTTACATCTCGCTTTTACAGTCATTTGAAATTGATCATGTTCACTGCAGCATGTCAGAAGTCATGTTTTCCCCCCGTAATGTTTTCTAAATGTGCAAAAATAATGTGCCGTGTGGATTTCCTGTAACTGGGGAATGTGAGCAGGTCGGATTTGACTTTCTGTCTCCGGGGAGCAATTTGTTTTATGACCAGAGATTTACTTTATGGTTAGACTTCTTGTATGTTATTTTTTTTGTCTGTTCAGACCAGTTTTCCCAGTTGTGGGAATGTAAGGTTATTTAAAATATGTACAGTGGGCCATCTTCAAAGAGGGACTATTTTCCTCCCTGAGACAACCATATTTAAAGCTTTCTCCACCTTATAATTTATGAGCTCCAACTCCAGCCCCATATCTACAGCGCCTAATCTACAGCTGTCTGTTTTTTTTCTTTCTTCCCCCTACCTTCTCATTCTGCAACTCCAGCAGCAAAATGCATCTTTATGAGATTAATCACATATGTCCCGAGAAGATTTATAAATATGTTCATTGGAAATTGTCTGGGTAGATAATTCACATGAAAGCATTAAAGAAAAAAAAAGAAAAAGAAGAAGCAGTAATTAGGGAAGAATAACAGTAATTTTCACAATCCAAAGTGGCAGAAAGCAACTTTGTGATCAGTGAAAGGTTCTTGCCTGTCTCTCTTTAATGTATTTTGGGACTCAGACCAAAATTATCCAATTACCAGAGTTCTGCTTTGTGAAACTTGTCAGACAAGTTTTGAGCTGATTCATCTGTTTTTAATGCTAAATATGGTTGAAGACAGGAAAGCTGCTGCACACTCAGCTCAATAGTTGTGATATTTGTAGAGTAATACCACACACATTATTGATATGACATATTATTATAAAAGATTCATAAAACTTTAAACTATCTTATAATTTAACTTTTATAGAAATGCTTTTCCAGATGTAGTTTATGCCTTTTCCATAACCACTAAAAACTTAATAAACAATAATCCATTGAATTTGGGCTCTCGGTCTCACGCACACTGACATTCAGAGCAACTTTAATTACAGTCACCAATTAGAGATACAATGCAAATTCTACACAGAAAGGCCAAAATATTGCACTTTTTTTTTCATCATATTTATTTGGCAAGAATAGATGGCTCTTTTTTAATCAACAAACAATATTAGCAACTGAGAACATTTCGTCATCACTTTAGTTTGGGCTCAACTTTTGATTAAAGGATCAGGTTATCCAGTGGAGTGACCTTCACATGGGAATAGGAATGAGAAAGTAGACAGACGACTGGATCTCAGTACACATGGCTGCCACAGTTGTTAGTTATACACAGCCAGCCATTACCCTACGAAGTATTTACTCAGATTGTAGGTGGAAGCTGGAGGTTCAAACAAGTTACTCCAGTGCCCGCCGGCACGTTTTCTTTTTCCCCGTTATAGCTACACTCAATCAGAATTAAATAAAAAATGTTTTTCCTTCATCTGCAGGCACCAATCATGAATAATCTCAGTAGGAGCAAGTCTCTCGGGGCCCTCACGTCAATCTCCACCGCTACACTCCCCACTTATATTACAGATGCCGTGAGGAAGCGCTGTGAAGTCGTCAGGTGAGCTGGGATTGTTCTGCTTCAACCCTTTATTCGTCCACGCAGCTTCTCGAAGCACGGGTGTTATCTGCCAGGTCATTTCTTTACCTGGACAGGAAGTCAATGGAGATGAGAGAGAGCGGGAAGGAGGAGAGCGGCCAGTGGTTAAAGAACTACCAGATGAAATCCGAAGCCATGAAGAAGACCGTCGCCCTCCACGCCAAGCTGCTGGATCCCCTCAGCAGTTTGAAAGAAGTGTATAATGAGAAGCTGCAGCACCATCGGTGAGTTCTGGTGGAGCGAGGTCCATCTCTCTGCACTTCTGTGACTTTTTGTTCAGATCACAAACAACACACACACTTGAAACTCTGATCTTCTTCCTGAAGGACGGCCGACCAACAACGGATGAGGGACTACATGAGAGAGTTACGGGACATGAAGGCCCGAGTGAGAGAACGCCCCTATTTGTTCGAACAGGTGAAACAGGTAAGTGACCATCAAGCCTGAACTTTCTTACGCGAGTTAAATGGGATTCTTTCTCATAACTAGCTGTACTCATAGTTATGTACAATTCACAATCATAGATTGATCCTTTTTTAAGGTGGGAAAAAAACAACTAAGTATGTCCACATTTGAATCTGCCAGTGGTTTATTGGTAATTGTATAGTTTAAACACAACAGTGGGATTTTTATGTACTTTAATGTGCTCTGAACATATTTTATACAGCTAAATGTTTTCAAATGGAAATGCAAATTAGTATTTTTTTTTTTCTTAGATATTTTCACTTGAGTACAATTCAGACCATGTAAGACGACTTGAGGACAGACTTCAGTCAATATGTGCTCGCAGTAAACACGTGTAAATACTTCATGTGAACTATTCAGAAGGAGGCCAACTATTTACCTTCCACAGAAGCTCTCTTTATGGGGTATTAGAGAACTCGGACAGAGACTTTAAACTAATTTGTTTACGGTCCTTTTTATAGCATTTCAATGTTTCTTTGAGACACATTTTATGCAGATCCTGTTGACATTGCGATTAACAGCAGCCAAAAAAGTCAATGTGAGTAGTTTTATTGAGCAGTACTTTTACTTGTAAGCCAGTACACTTTAAGAAATGTAATAGTAGTTGTATCTGGGTACAAAGTACAAATGCCAATAGGCCTGCACTTTGGCTTGTTACAAGCAGAGAAATTAATGCTTTGGTAATATTTGAATACAGTTCTTTACTTTTACTCGAGTATCTTTAATAACATTACGTCCAATTGTAATTAAGTACAATTTACACAAAATAACAGTACTTGGCTCCAAATTTCTACTCTAATTACTCCTTCCTCCACAAAAAAACTGAGACTTTCTCACAACCAGGGAATCACTCTTTACCTATTTGTGTAACTCTCATAAATACATACTTTACTCCCAAAGATTGTTTTCTGTAAATTCGCTCCTAAAACAACAACGGTTATGCGGGAACTGCCAGAGTTCAGATTTGAACAGTTTTAACATTTAACAGCTTGAAAAATGTGCTTTCAAAACACATTTTTGACTTTTTTTAATAAAATATCCCTGATATGTAGTAGTATCAGTAGTTTTGTACTTTTGTGTTTTGAACAATAACTTCACCTGGAATTCCTGGAATCTTAAGCAATATGATAGTAATTGTTGTGATTGTTGTTGCTGGCAGAAAACTGCTCGAGCTCAAGCAGAGCAAACCTTCAGGAACAAGCTGCAGAAAGCCCGTGTGAAGGAGCAGTTTGTTGAAGAAACCGGAGAAGCACACACCTGTGAAGACGACGCAGACGCTTGTGGCCTCAGCGCTCCCAACAGGTACGCAAAACAAGAACTTTAAAGCAAGTGTGCTCTCATCCTCTGTGTACTGCCACCCGGTAAAATTATGAATAGCCCCGGCTGCTGCAGAGCCAAGGACTTCATGTGGTTTAGTCATTTTTACATTACATAATTCTCTGAGCTGCAGCCTCAGTGAGGACAAGACAAACACTGCAGCCAAGTAAAAGTTTGATGTAATTATAATATAGCCATTTTCTAACCCGACATGTCTGATTTAGGGAAGAAAGTGTAGACGACGGGGAGAAAATTGAAGATGTGGAAGAGAAGAGCGTGAAGTCCAAAGGGGAAGAAATGCCATGATCAAAAAGGTTGAGCGGCGTGGAGTTTTTTTTTTTTGTGGCCTCCCCACTAGAAAACAACGCTGTCCTCAAAAATGATTCATGTCACGGCAAACAGTCGGCTCCAGACGTTTGATATGTTTTAAATGTACAGTTAGGAATCATGACATTTCAAAACATCTGGACTTTACAGCCATGGTGGGAAGAAATGAAAAGTTTCTAGAACTGTACATGTTTATAGGTAATTATAATTTTATATGTATCACAAACACACACTTTTTTTTGGTGTATATTTTATATATCTAAATTCTGTGTACAGAATATATAGAGCGTTTGCTTTTACAACAGCTTTCCTGCCAAGGAAAATGAAGACTGTAATTTGGCAGATGATGAACACGTGGTTACCAGAATAAACAGCTCAAAGCTAAAGGAGAACACCAGTTGAGACCACTGTGCCTGTAGTATTAATCTTTCAGTGTGGAAATCAAGACGCTTCAGACAACCGTGTCAAAATGGCCTCACTTCCATCGTGATGTACACTGAGACACAGTTTGTAAAGTTTAAATACCTGCCTTCAACTTAAACACACAACTATGTCCGCGTCTTTGATTGAAAAGGTCCTGCGAGAACACCGAGCGTCTGACATGGACCTTTTCTTAGAAGGCTGGCTCAAGGTTCCCGGTTATTTCTACCGCCGCACTGCCACCTAAATAAACAGCCTTCACAGTGGCTCTGTAGTCACACAGGCCAGTTAAGTGGTCTGCTCCAAGCCGACACGTCCACATCAAATACGTTCCTTCACTGGCCTCCCCTGCACTCTTGTCCTTAGACGTTTGACTTCCAGGAATTTGAGAGGTCATTTTTACATGCAAACCATATGGGAACGTCTGAATATGTTAAGAGACATAATAAAAGAAAAAGGCCCATTAGAGAGATCTGTAAATACCATATACATTTTGTAGGATCGTGCAGGGAACCATCAAAGCCAAAACTCAGTTCAAAATGGAAAATGTTGGCAGAAGTTTAAAAAAAAAAAAAAAAAAGTGTGACATGCACTATATTACAATGGTGATGCACGTCGGACTGTATTCATCTCAATTGTTTAGACAGAAAAACCCATTGTAAAAGGATAATGTTGTCATGTAGCCCTCATGAGTCCTTTCTTTGAATTCTCAAATATCACATGATAAAGCTTCAAGGGCTCCATCCTGTCAGGTTGTCATGGGAACCGTGTATCCCTCCCCTCGCTGCGACGTGGTCCCTCAGGAGGAACGCTTGTGCACCTCTGATTCCCTCATGCACAGCTGAAAACAAAACCAATCTCTCCCAACCTGTTAGATAATATCCCAGAGCCGCACTGCATCCGCGAACATGCGTGCGGGAGCCGACTGCCGGTGGCATCTATTTAAACAAACTGCCCCCAGTGTGTGTGTGTGTGTGTGTGTGTGTGGAGGCTGGGAAAGGGAACAAACACATCTCATTTAGATTAATGAGAGGCTACACGCTTAGCCGCCGAATGTTATGATCACGCTGTTTGAGGAGTGGCGCTGCTCAGCCGATGAACAATATAATTTCACCAAGGTGGCATGTTGAGGTCTCTTATTATTGCAGCCACTGTGCGATATTAAAATTCCCACACATTTAATTTTGTAAATGCACGGTTAGCAAATGTCGGCAGCTGAGGAAACATCCTAGAATAGATAATAAAGGCCCCAAATGGATTTCACCTGCCTTTAAACCAGCAATTGCAATGTTAAATGCTTCTCTTGTGCTTTATGATTGGTTTGTTGTTCATTTTAATTCCCTGTTTATTTGCATGCCCTTAATTATGACCTAACATTCCAGTGGCCAAGTTGTTTGGTTAAATCCAATGAATTCTGTGTGATGTCGTGTGCGACCGTGTTTCGGTCCTCGGCGCTCCTGCAGGAGGAGCTGTTGCTCGCTGCAGCCTCTCCAGAGCTGAAGAGAAAGATCCCTCTTTTTCTCCTTCAGTGGCAAGAATAATATCCCCAGTGGTGGAGAGAGAGCATATCAGGAGGCAAGCGGGAAGGGGAGAGAGAGAGAGAGGGAGAGAGAGAGAGAGAGAGATAGCAGGCAGTGTGACAGATAAGAGCGTGGCAGAACTTGTCTTCCTGACTGCACTGTGGGCAGCGGAAAGAGAGAACAAGTGCACCAGAGTGTCAGGCAAGGCTGCAGCCTGCACACACACACACACACACACACACACACACACACACACACACACACACACACACACACACACACACACACACACACACACACACACACACACACACACACACACACACACACACACTCAGAAACAGTCCGACCGCACCAGGACAAGTTCACAGAGAAGACTGACCTTCAAAAGGTATGGTATGGATCAGTGCCCTTCCTCCATCGGCTTTAAAACAATCTTCTAGATTCCGCCGCGACTCTCTGCTCACTTTATGTTTGACTTTTTTCTTCCAGGTGGGTTTTACAGAAGTTTCAGCTGTGGATACACCTGAATATTATGGCTTTCCTCCCACTGAGACTTGTGGTCCTGTAGAGGAGTCGTGTGTTTCCCCTTCGTAAGGAACTTGTCTCGTGCCCGCCGCCTGAGGGGAGGATGGAGAAGCTGTCCGCGAAAGACAAGGAGCTGATACGAGGCAGCTGGGAGAGCCTGGGCAAAAACAAAGTTCCACATGGCGTCGTCATGTTTTCCAGGTAACGCATGCAGTGAGTGAGTGAAGCCACTTCCTACTGTGTGCAGATAATGCGATGATGTGTTTTGGTAGTTGAAAGCCGGTGTTGGAGAATGTAACTCAGGTGTGGAGCGAGAATGGAGCTGGATTCTTGGCTGCACACTTTCCCCGTGCAGGGACCAGAGGCTTGACTTGTTGCTTGGCGACAGACTGCAATAATCCACAATTTACTTTGAGACAGCTGCTGCTAAATCAGACACCAGCAGGAGAGAGATTAGTAGATGTATGATTTATAGAGGGAGCCTTCTGTCCATGTGCACGTCGCTGTGTGTGCACCTATAGAATAACGTGTGTGTGCGTGCGTGTGCGTGTGTGTGTGTGTGTGTGTGCACAGACTGTTTGAGCTGGACCCGGCGCTTCTCAGCCTTTTCCACTACAGCACAAACTGTGGCTCCACACAGGACTGCCTCTCCAGCCCGGAGTTCCTGGACCATGTCACCAAGGTGAGCTCCAATCCACTGCACAGCCACCAAACGTGTGCACAGTCTTGAATGAACCTTTCCTTCTCCTTTCCTGCCGCGTGCCGCCGTTGATCCCAGGTGATGCTCGTGATCGACGCGGCGGTGAGCCACCTGGACGACCTTCACTCTCTGGAGGACTTCTTGCTCAACCTCGGGCGCAAGCATCAGGCAGTGGGCGTGCACACGCAGTCATTTGCTGTAGGCTTACAACCTCAAAGTTCAACTTTCAAGCAGCTGTTCCTCAAGTGAATGAGATATTAAAAATGTGGTCTTGTGTGCTCTTCCCTTTCCCCCACCCCTTGCAGGTGGTGGGTGAGTCCCTTCTCTACATGCTGCAGTGCAGCCTGGGGCCGGCCTACACGGCGCCGCTGCGTCAAGCCTGGCTCAACATGTACAGCATCGTGGTGGCAGCGATGAGCCGAGGGTGGGCCAAGAACGGCGAGGACAAGGCCGACTGAGGCGCGCAGCGGGAGCTGCCGAGCAGCTGCTGTCAAATCGTCAACATGGTTGCCATGGGATAAGGTTGTGTAACTCGCAGTGTCGTGGCTTTAGCTGCTGTACATTTGCTCTGTGAGTGGGGTCGTGTAGCGTAGCGACTGTATGGTATAGTTACACTTTTCAGTGGGACCGGCCAGTCGCAGAGATCTTTTTTCTTGCTGTGGATGTTTAATAGCTCGGTGGGGGGGGGGGGGGATGCTGCCGTTACAGCTGCGGGAGTCGGAGCCGTCCTGCGTCGGCCTGGAGGCGCTAATCTGAACGCCTCGCACCCAGAAGCAGCATTAGAGAGTCTCTTTGTATATAATGGCTTTGATATATCTACTCAAACGATAACAGTGGCTGTAGTGGTCTTTGTGATGTACCTTAGAAGAGTTGCACTCTTGTGAAACACTAAATATCATATTTAAGCATCACACACTACTCAAACTGTGACGGTTCCTGTGGCCAGCGCTGGCAGCCATCTATCGAACTGCGACGCAGCCAATCCTCAGACCTGTGGGGAAACGCAGAGGGGTTTAACAGAGGAAAACAAAACAAAAGCATCTAATCACTTTAATCTTCACCATAACTGTGTTTTTTTTTTATTGATCGCGCACAACATTACACCTTTCCTGAGTTACTTTGTAATCCAACTTTTAAGCTACTGAAGAAAAGCAAACTTTATAATATTTAATAGTTACTGACAAGAACTGTTATACTCTCCAATAGCGTATGTTTTTCTTTTCTTTTTTCTGTGATCTACGACTGTTATGACGTTCACAGGCAGTGCGATATCGGCCTCAGTCCAGCTTTGGAGTATTTTGACTGTTAAACTTCTAACTCATAGACTGTTATGTGAGCTTTAGAGATTGAAAGTAAAGGGCATCTTTGGAAGAATTGTAACATCTGTATTCCCTGGCTATCAGTTCCCAGTTATTGTGAGTGTGAAGTAGTTCTGTTGTATTGTAATTGCTTATCTCATTATATAACTGCGTCGTCGTGGCTACAAATGTAGTACTGCCTCAACTTTAGAGGCCAACATACTCAGAGCAGCCAGCGTTTCTCCACCGTGGACCTTTTTATGTGGAAATTAAGCAGGAAATTCTCACTTGTTGTGACTGACGAAGCAAAGACAAACTGAACTGATGCCGTTTCTTTTGGATTACATTAACACACAAACAGAAATACTGTGTGCTGACACTGTCCGATACATGTGTATTATTATTGCTGTCATAACACTGTTTGCATCATCGTCATTTGTTGTTTACATTCATGGCCATAACGCCAAGTAACTTAGCAACAGTGCGCCAAGTATTAGATAATAACACCATACAACTGTAAATCCAAGCTGCTGATGTGTGGTTATTATCGCTTTAGCCTGAGTTTATATTTATAAAGTTTATTTTTATATTCTGAATTATATGTGGAGTGAAAAAGCTGTTAGTTTTTTTTTTGGTTTGTTTTGTTTTTTGTTTTGTTTTTCAAGACGTGACATCTTGAAGAGTATATCCTTAAGATATGATGTTATTTTTGGTGGATTTAAATCTATGAACCCAGAAAACACAGGTTTTCAGGTTCATTGCATCGATTCTACCACTTCAATGTCTAAATGTGCAATTCTCACAGAAGCAAGGTTTTTCTGTTGAACTCGTTTATTCCTACATCGTCTGATCGGTCTGTATGTTCCAGCCCACAGGTGTAAATGTTTGTTAACAGGCTGTGTCGGTGGTGTATTTATAGTGGTTCTTTTCTTAGTATCAGCACGCAGGCCTATGCAGGTTGTTGTTCTCCTCGTCACTGTTCCTAACGACCGGACACTCGCTGCTCTCGGCTGACATGACTGACCGCCAGCGTGTCGTCTTCTCAGCATCCAGATGTGTACATATTGGGTGTGTCACTGTCTACCTCACCAGTATCAGCTGCTAGCCAACAGCCATGACTTCACCTAGTTATCCTTCAACCAAAAATGCACACGGTTACTCTTTGAGTTAGTACACGCCACGCTCTTTGTAAACAAACGAAAACCTGTTCTGTGCTTACATGGGATTAAATAAAGTGATCTGTGGATATTTTACTGATGAATGAGGTCAGTGTGTTTTCTCTCTCCACAGACCGAATTGTTGCTCGGCTTCTCAAAATCAATCGCACGATGCCTGATTCCCTCTCCACACTGACAGCCCATCCCCGAGTGTTACATAAGATCCGAGCATCAAATGGCTCGACGCCCTTGGCTACAGAGACGAGGGCGACTTCAGGCACATCAGCCCACTTACTCATGCAGCTGCACAATGTCACATCAAGAATCTTTTTAGAAGCTCACCAAATTCCTCACTGTTTATTTATTTATTTATTTTTAAAAATGCATTAAGATTTCCCTCAAAACCCTGCAGACATGTGCGTCTTCTCCCTCTGTGTGTCTGAAGAGAGGTCTTCGTGATGAGGAGAAGCGGTGGAAAGGGAGGGTCCGTTAATGATGAGCCATTGTCGTACACGGTCTCCTATCGAGACAATTTGTTTGCATCACTGTTAAAGTCACATCCGTGAGCCGGCTGCCCGTTCGCCTGTGAGACGAGCAGCTGACATGGCCTTAATCTGTCTCTCTCCCTCGCTGTCCCACCGAGAGTCTGCTGCGTCTCTCCTGGCTTCACGTCGCGCTCCGAGCCTGCAAAGCAACACTGATTCTCAGTTTGTCCAGTCACCGATCTCCTCTTTCACCGTCTCGTGTCTCTGACCGACAAAAATCCAATAAGCAGCAAGCATTTTATTTCCCCTGCTGGTAATTCATCACTCAGTTCCTGCAGTTCCAGGCTTACCTTGAAGTGCATGAGGAGGATTTGCTCTGAAGGCTGTCGTCTGGAGAGGAGTCTGCGAGAAAAAGACAACACGTATTATTTTTAGAAAGTCTGCAATGTGTTTTGGTATGGAGAGGTATTGAATGTCGTCATGGCAACTGTTAAGTGATGGTCGTATATGAGATGTGTGCGGGTGAGAGAGAGAGAGAGAGAGAGAGGAAGAGAGAGAGTGTGCATTTGTTTGTGATGAAGGAAGAGAGAAAGAAGGAGGCATTGCTCAGGCGCTCACTCATCCTAAATCACGTTGTGGAGAGGAGTGAGAAGTGGACGGTGACTCTGCATGCAGGCTCGGGCTAATGGGCTCATTCCGATCGCGCTTCCAGGACAACAATCCTGCCAAGCAACAGCCACAGCAGTCCATCAGCAGCCACTCTCATATAATGAGATTACTTTGATTCATCTGGAATTGGTGCTGTTAACTCCTCTTTTTTTTCTCTGCAGCTCAGGCCCATTAAGATATCAATCTGTAACAATCCATCTTCTGGAAGGCCTCATCCAACTCGGGATCACTTGCGGCCGGATGATCACACGTGTACAATCGGTTTAGAGCCACGCACTCACCTCAAACGTGTTTTTACACCGTGGGTGGAAAAGTGGAGAAAACACAAGCAGGCCAACTCTGTGCCATTGTGACTGTGAGGCAATCCACAACACTACATGTATGTTTAAGATCCTGTTGATCATTTCATTCAGGCATGTTTGAGCATGAAGACATGAAAAATTGCAGGACTGTGAACTCCCAAAAAAACCTTCAAACATGACTTCAAAACACGACATCTCACTCACTTTAACCAGTGGATTGGAGAACCTATTATTTGTATTTAGAAGAAAGCTTTAGCGCCTGTCTAATTTAGTTTTTCGTTCAGTAATGCAGATCCATAATTCAGCAAGACTATCTGTGTTGGGTAATTGTGGCTTGTAAGTAAACTTGAAGTTATTTGGGAACAATGAGAGATCAGTGTGACGCCCTGGTGGATTTCTTTTGATAATTATCCGCCAGTCCTGCATTCGTTTTGGGCTTTTTTTCCCCCCAGACAAACAAATTCCCTCTGCATGTCTACACAGGATTTTTTTTTTCAAGAGTTCAACAGATTTTCCGCTTATTTTCTTCTTCACCTGCGAGTATAAAAATTATATATATAAAAAAATGTTATACAGTGGGAACAGCCTGTCTGCAATTTTCATTAAAATGATGTCAGCTTATGTTCTTATGTGAGCCTTTTCAGTGTGATCGAAAAGTCTCGAGGTGAGTGCAGGCAGCAGATTGAAAATCTTTTATTCTAAATGTTATTATCATGAAAGTGAGGGCGATGAGACTTCTCGTCATATATATATAGACCCAATTTTCTTTTCTGAACTCTTGTTCTACATGTCTTAGACGTAATCACTAGATCAGGGGAGTCCATCACATTTTAGTTGCAGGGCCACATAAAGTCCAATTTCATCTTGAGTGAGCTGGACTGTTGAAATATAAGAACAATAGCTTTTATATTTAAAGTTTTATTTGTTGTGGGGCAGGGTATGTGTGATGAACGTGTCTAAGCTTTCACAAGTGTTGTGTTTGTCTGTGACTCTGAATACATTTCTTTTAAATAATGTGTTTGCTTTGGTGGTTTGGCCAGATTGACACACCTGCTTCTTTCGATAAATACTGGACTGTTTACCACTTAATATATCATTTTTCAGCACGGACAAAAAACTCTTGTCTTACTCTAGATTAAGTTTACCTTTATATCAACTCAGCAGGTTGTCTCCCACTGGGAAGGTTACAGGTTCAAGTCCCCATCTCCCACTGTCCACATGTCAAAATGTCCTTGAGCAAGACACTGAACCCCAAAATGCCCCCAAGGGACGGACTAAGCACCATGGATGGCAGCTGCCTCCACTGCTGTGTGAATAGTAACTGTGATTTACAGTGTAAAGTACTTTATGGCTGCTCAAGCAGTTGAATAACACATTCTAAGTGAAATCCATTTTAGAAAGTGGTTTTGATGCTGAGATCTTCAGGAGGCTTTTCGCCGTCTGAGGTTAATCTGTTCTCGATTAAACTTAGTTTGTATTATTGATTTATGTTCCAGATAGCTGTTTTGGCTGATTCCATATGATTTAACTTAGTCAATAAATGGAATAAAAGAGTAGTGGAGAGGAGTTGTTCTCAGTTTCCTATTCCTATGTTTGCCATTCCGGGAAATTTATTGGTTTCTTTCTTAGTAGGATGTCAGGATTGTTCCAGATGGGTGTGAGTTTGCAGGGGATGAGCGAAGATCCATTCATTATAATAAACTCCCACACACATTTTCAAAATCCAACACAATTGGTATTAACTTTAATGTGTGAAACAACACATTTGTAATTTGTTTTGTGGCAGTCATTAACTCATTGTCAGTTTTTTTTTTAAAGCCACAGTCACTTGCTTGATGAAGGGTTGAGTGGACTTTTCTCAGAGGACATACATCACCGACTTCATGAGCCTCATTTGCAAACAGAAGTGACCCATCTGTACTGGATCATATGTTTGCTACAGGAGGCAGAGACCTTTTCTATTCAAAGTATGCGGGTCGTGGGGGGAGGCGGGTGTCAGGCCACGCACCGAGAGGGATTCACTTTTCACTGAGAAACACGCTCCCGGCAGTTGCTACGGGTGACAGGAGAAATGTCAGCAGCTCTTCTCTCCTTTTTTGTAACTCCGAGCCATGAAGAAGAAACTCTGTATATAATGGAGGCATCCCCCCCCCCCCCCCCCCCCCTCGACGGGTGGCCTTTCAATCAAGAGAAATGCCACGCATCCAGACGGAAAGAAAAACACACCCTGACCACTTTGCTGGAAAAGCGTCTTGGACAGGCGCTGACATGCTTCCTCTTTCCTGTACGGTTCGGCCTCCAGCAGCTGCTGGTGCAGTTAGCCGGACCGTTCACGCTCTCGTGTGGTTCCAAGGGGTCGCCGAGGTCAGGACGTGTGAACGGAGGAATGTTCAAACACCGAGCCGGCGTGCACCTGCAGCCGTCGGTGGCCTCTCTCCAGCTTTGTGAAATGAATCGCTTGAGCCCCGTGATTATTTTTGAAGGGGTTCGGTCCGATCAGAGGAATCCCTCCCGTCTGCAGAAACACCGTCACATATTCTCAATGAATGGCTCGACTGAGTGCTGAATGAAATGAAGGAAACTTTTGATGTTTCCTTTTTTTGAAAACGAAGACAGTCAGCAGATGAGACGGAATGAATCCACACTGACTTATGCATGAGAGAGCCGACATTCTCACTCAGCAGTAAGTACAGTTAGGATCCCAATAGTTTCTTCAGGGAAAATGTAGTCACATGATACTTCTCAATTCACATTTATATTTTCTTATATATCTTATCCATATAAAAGTTTCCTATGTTTTAGTTCTTGTTTTGTTCTCATGTCAGCTCCTCTCCCCGTTATGCTGGCCGGCCCAGGAGGCCGAGGCAGATCACATGCTACGTCACAGATCACAAGTTAGGTCACATGGCATCCTGCGAGGCTGCACAGAGCCCTGAGCTTAACTCATATGGTATGTTATCAGCTTGTTTAGAATAATAGGCAAATTATGTGTGTGTTCTGCTTGATGGATATAAGCTGGGATCCGCTGGTCTGGTAGAGTTGCAGATTGGAGCCACTTTCTCTCACCCTGTCTCATGCCATCCGATTCGATATTCAACATTTTTTACCAAACAAAGAAGCATGACTATTGACTAAGAAGCATGAGAAGCAAGACTTTTTTTTCCAGCTCCCTTCCTGACCGAAGCCTCCTTCAGTTTAAAGGGATGTGGTGTTTTTTTCATGTCCGTCTTGCTTTAGTCCGGAGCCGCGGTGTGGCCAGAGGGAAAAAAGAAAAAAAACTCTTGAATTAACTTGGGGCTTATTTTGCCCAACATTTCAGCATTACATAGTGAATTTCTGCTCCTTTCACTTTATTCCTGGACGTGTCTGAATCAATTGCTTCAACATCAGGAGGAATGGAGGTGTAGAATGATAGAACGCAGCTCTACAGCCATTTCCAATGGCAACCACATGCTGATGACAGTTCTCTTTCACATGAAGCCATTAAAAGGCACCTTTTATGGCAAAAAAAAAAAAATCCAAGCTTTCATTTACAGTAGTATGTAGTTTTGTTTTTTAGTTGTTGATGAACCAAAAGTATCGCTTCATTATAAAGAAGTTCTGTGGGTAGAAAATAATGGTGCAGAGAGCGACGCAGCCGCATGCAGACCTCAGCCTGCGGTCATGACAAGGCCTGGAAGTGAAGTTAGTTACAATGATGATATGAGTCTGAAAAAAACGACAACAGAAAACGGTTTCTAAATATTCGACGCAGGCTCCACGGCTCCACCATCACAAATTAAATGATCTCGGTCCCTCGTATAATTAACTTCAGGGAGCAACTTATTACATCGTTCCCACGCGCTATTATTTTTTTCTCTATAGCTACTCCAGGGTTCTGTGTAGGTCTCTTCCGCCCTTCGCACCCGATCAGCCCCTGATTGGTCGGAGCTTTGGTGGTGGAATGACAAAGAAGTGGTCCTGGCTCCAAACTCGCACCTTGTTCTTTCTGGTGGAAAAGCCCCCGGCTTGCTGCTCACTGAAGGTTCCCAGGTTTTCTAATACAACAATGAGAGGCAGAGCTTTCAGCTTTCAAGCTCCTCTCATGTGGAAGTTAAAGAGGCTGACACAGTCTCAACTTTAAAGGTTAGGTAAGACATTTCCATTTAATAAGACTTGCAGTTAGAACGAGTTCAGGCCACACTGGACCACTTTTGAGTTTAGCTGCTATTGGTTTAGACTGCTGGGAGACGTCTACGGCACTGAGCTTCTTCCTTTATCACTCACCATGTAACCGTCTTAAGACAAGTACAACAAAGCACGTGGCGAGTCAAAACAAATTCATTTTAATTTCAGATCACAGCACTTCACTTTTGACAGATGAAAAAAAAAATCTCCAGCCCGACTGGAATCATTTCTTCAACGCGCTCCGTCCCAACGTTTACAGCACAGGTCAATCTGAAATCATGATACACGTCCTAACCAGGAACGAACAGGAGCGAGCATGTCTGGAAAGCTAATAGGCGTTGTGGAACAGCTGGGCGCATCAGAGCAGACGGACCGGGATACTATAAAACCGGTCAAAAGCAGGAACGGACAGTCTCTCTTTGCGTGAACGTTACAGCTAAGAATACCCTAATAAGGTTTTTGCTTTTGCATTTTTCAAAGGAAAGTACATTTAATGGCCTGTGAAACAAGCTTCTGGAAGAGAACCTTGCGGGACATGCTGGCAGTTCACACACAGAAATTTTGAGATGCTCTTTGATGTTTTTTCTTTAATATTACAAATAGATTTGACTTCATGATTTTCGGCACTGACCACTTCATACTCTCTCTGCTGACAGCTTTCATCTGCTTTATGGAGCAGTGAGGAACTGCAATTACGCTCCCTATTAAAAAAAAAAAAAAAAGGAGCGCAATGTGTTTAATTTTATGAAATAATGTCCCATCAATTTTATGAAAGTGCAAATGAAAGTACCAGATTATTACACTCTCTCACACTGAACACCAAATGGATTAAAAATCAGGCTGCTGCACCACAAGAAGCTTTTCGCCTCTTCTGAGGGAAGTCTGAGGTGAACTGGAGCAGGACGGTGCTGTCACCGTTATTAAATGGACGAAAAATCACCCAAAGACAAACCACAAACCAGAGAATGAGGCTGCCGGAGCAACACTCATTCTTCACAGAGAACTCGGCCCTACGCGACGCAGCAAGAATCAACAACAAGGCACAGACAAGGCCGCAAAGCATCTGAAAATGTGAAGAAAAGTAATGCTTTGGATTTTTTAAATGTGCAGCCACACGATTCAGTCACAAGATTCAGTCCGTGATTCTCAACCAGGAAGGTCCTTGCTCGGTTTCTTCCAAGTCAGAATGTCAAACACGTTTCAGTTTCAGGGGCCACAAACAGCTGAATATCACCCTGATGTGTGAATGTTACTTTCTGCTGCAAAGTACAGTGAAATCCCCCCCCCTAAAAAAACCAAAACGAACTTCTATAGCTGTTCTATTTTGCATGGATTTGCTGAGTTTCTCTCTGCTAATAGCACAATAAATGACTGTGTTGTATGTGGTGCTATATAAATATAGTTGAATTGTTTTTACAAACTCACCCTGACAAACTGTGTTAAAAACAACAGTTTCGTCACAGTTTTTCCCCCAATTTGTTTGGTCATTTCCTGGGCCACATTGGAGCCTCTTGTCACCCGTTTTTTTTTTCCACGGGCTCAATATTTGACACTCTGGAAGTGACTTATGGCCATAATTTCTTTTTTTTCTGTAAAAAAAAAAAAAAAAAAAAAAGAAATACCTGACTAATAGTTTACTAACTGTTGAAGCAGATGTGTTAGAGGACAATGTGACGATGAAGACAGACCCAACCTCACTTCATGTTGATTGTGGAAAATTCTGGAGTCACATGTGGCTACCTTGCAAAGTAAAACCAAGAAGAAATAAACTGAACAACTGTAATATTTGTGTCCACTTAAGAGTTGAAATGTTAGATCAGAGGATGCCAGTTTAGCTCGGATCCACCCGTCCATGAAAACCTCATTACAACGGTGTCAAACATAAGGCCTGTGGGCCAAAATCGTCCTGACATTTCAAAGAACACACACATATTTTAACTAATGAGTTTGCAAACACACCCATAATGCAACAGCTGGAGGACAATTTAGTTTTTTAACATTTCACTGAATTCTGCACCAGAAGGTTTCAGTAAAATAGGCTTCCTGTTGAGATTGTAGTCATTTTCCAGAGTAATTGTTCGGTTTTGTGAAAATATTGACATTTTCATCTGATATATTCTGCGCCACAACAAAGAAAAATGTAAATTTAAATGTTATTGTGGCACAAATTTACCAGTCCGGGCCACAGAAGTTGAAATTGGGCTGTATGTGGCGCCTGAACTAAAATGAGTTCAACGCCGCTGCTCTAGTTGGCTGGGAAAGCTGATGAAACAAATCAAAGTATGAAATGATCCTTGAGTTGTAGGTATCCACATTAAATGCCGTTTTATGCTTTAACAAATGGCCTCAACACACTTTTGTCCTTTTGAAAACTACCTGCCCGGTTATAACTCAAGAGTCTGTAACAGTGATGTTTCCTTGGCTTAATATGATTCATCCAGAATAAATAAGAAATTGACCTTGTGTTCTAAAGTAGCTGCTCTATTTAAGTGACTTTTTTCCTTCTTTTTTTTTTTTTATCACTGCTGTTCTTCCTCTGTAGTATTTTCAACCTGCATCTTATTCAGATCACTTCTGAAAAGATTTAGAATTTTTTATGAAACCGGTGTCCTTGTTATATCAGTGTGATGACGTTCACACAGTGACGTGAACTCACTGTTTGAGTGAATCCAGCAATAAAGCTGCAGAATAAAACTTTTTTTTTTTTTTTTTTTTTATGTGTTTGTTTGTGTTTCTGCTTTCAACAGAGGGTCTTTTCCCCCCCTGTTAGGATCGAGTCCATGCAGCATATATCAGGCCATGCTGGATTGTCACACGTAATGGGCATTGCTTCCTCAAGGCACAGCAAAGGACATGAAAAACAAACTACAATCGGTTAACATTCAGCTTAATTAGAAAGACCTTGACCCATCGCAGCGGAAGTGAAACAAAATTCTCGCAAACATCAAACGTGTTCAACAGAAATTAGGAAAAAGGGTAAAGATATTATTGCCTACTCCATTTATACAGTGTTATCCACATGCAGCCGAGTGTTGAAAGATGGTTAATGGCATATAATGGTGTTTTGATTTTAA
Organism: Blennius ocellaris; assembly: GCF_963422515.1. Taxonomy (NCBI): domain Eukaryota; kingdom Metazoa; phylum Chordata; class Actinopteri; order Blenniiformes; family Blenniidae; genus Blennius; species Blennius ocellaris. The sequence continues at coordinate 18,567,986 of NC_137666.1, read as the reverse complement.
AATTTGCATCAGAAAACTAAAGAAATTATTTGATCAAATAAGCCACAAATAATGAATTATGAGCCACTGTGGTAACAACATGTATCTATTTCTGGAATGTGTACAAATAAAGGCTGGCAAAACAATACATTTCAGAGTGTAAATATTATCATTTCATATAATTATTTGAAGAAATGGAACCATTTTGCTCTGCTGCCTTCAAAAATGTTGATAATCAAGGGTGTGCTTCTACGTCTTAAAGATTGACATCACTCTCATAGTCAGAAATAGAGTCATTTCAAGCTATTTCACACATTCTGTGTCCAAAGACAAGCTCAGACACAACTAGATTCTTTTTAAACGCCCCACCTTGATGTTATCCAACAAACAAAACGTGTGTGTTCATAATAACGTTAAAGAATTAAGAAATGAACGAGAACTAAAAATCTCACATTCAAAAAAACCCCCCAACAACACAGAGTCCCGAAGCACAATATCAATGACAGAGAAAATACTGTAGCAAAAATAGCGACTTCCAATCGAGTACGAGTTACGTGGAGCTTCAGGGTCGAGTGTCGAGCTGCACGTGTCTCCGTGGAGGGAGCGTACATAAATTACAGTACGTCTCCCGAGTCCCATCGGGCCCTCCGTCTGTCTGCTCTCTCACTGCAGATGGCTTCGCAACTCGCTGGCCTCACCCTCGGAGGAACCAGATATCACCCGAGCCCGGGCCGCTCTGTCAGCCTGCCGGGGCAGGCCTGCTCACACCGCCCACTCTCACGGGAACTTTCACCTCCGCTCCAAGTCCAAGCTCCCATCCCCCCCCCCCCAATCCCACCCCCACCCCACCCACCCCCCATCGCAAACCCCGTTAAGCCAATCACCCCAGTTCACCCTCCAGGCTTTCAAACCGTTGTAAAGCTCAGAAAAAAAAAGCCTGCGACGTGCACTGATGGATTTGGCGAGTTCCTTCCCTTCACTCGTGATCTGGTCTCGGGGGTCTGAGGCAGCTGTTGGGAGTCTGAGGTCAGTGGTGAAAACGCAGCATTTACGGCCTTGAGTGATCTGTGACGGACGTGCGGACGTCAGTTTTGGGGAGCCGGGCGTTACTGGTAGCCCGCGGGGCTGTCGATGAGCGGGCCGGAGCAGTACGGGTCCGGGGGGGGGTCTTGGAGCTCGGTCTCACGGGTCTGGGCGTGCGCTTCGTCGCCCTCCCCCTCCTCCTCCTCCTCCTCCTCCTCCCCCTCCCCCCCCGCCGGGCCGTGGGTTGAACTCTGGGAGCTGGCCATGGCGCCATAGCTGTGGTGGGCCGGGGAGGGCATCGGAGTCAGAGCCAGCTCTGGCTCCAGCAACACGGACGCCACGAAGAGCTGACGGAGGGAAATCGACAGAGAATTCATGAGTGGGACACCAAGTAAATCACTTAATTCACAGAGAAACATCATAATATGGAAGATTTAAAAAGGGCGAGCTCCACCAGCTGGTTGGATACTTTCAAAATATCTTTACATTTAAAAATTCGAAGAAAACCATGATTTTTTTTCAACGAGAGCTACCTCATTGCTTGTAATATTACAACAGCTATAGAAGAAGTTATGCACAATGTGATTTACAATGTCTGTTTTAAACATGTTTGAACAGAAGGTGGAGATCTGACTATTATCTGCACATATTATCATTTTCTTTTTTTTGTTGTTGATGCATTTGCTGTTATGTTTTGATAACGTCCCTTTGCTCTCGCTGATCCGTTCAGTCGATCCATGATGAGTGCAAGCGAACCAAGAACAATGTTGCAGCTTCCAGCAGATCTTTATCATGAAAACGGATCAAGAAGCGAACAAAACCCTCATCGGGATAAAAATTAATTGCCTGTAAAAACAACAGGAAGCTTAATCTATTTCCCTGAGCATGTAAGTCAACATACTTGATCAGGATAATAATTTGCAACTGTTGAACTTTTGGTTTTGTATTTAATGGTGCTGTCAAAAATAACGCGTTAATGTAATTAATTGGTCTGAAACATTTAATTCCAGATTCCTGATTACAGAGCAGCACAATACTGAGTGGAATAATATGAACGCAGAAAGTTTCACTTTAAAAAGTTCCCTGACGACTCATTGAGAAAGTGAATGTCATGAGCTTTACTTTGAAAAGCCAAAATTAACAACCACAGAGGTGATTCTGCAGCAAAACAGCAGGTTGCCATGTTGGCTGACCAGGAGCCACCAAACTGCTAAAACTGGAGGAAAGAGGCAGTTTGGTGGCAAAACTGGCTCTCCTGTATTCTGTGTGTGTGTGTGTGTGTGTGTGTGTGTGTGTGTGTGTGTGTGCGTGTGTGTTACAGTATGTCACTGCCACTTTGTTCATGTAATAAGTTCATAACTTTGTTTCTAGAAATATTAAATTCTCAAAGTGGTGGACCGGCACTCTAAATAAAACCATATTAATTAACTAATTTATGTTTTTATTATTTTGCTCTTCTTGGATAGAAACAGTTTCACTCAAAGCTAAAAGGACGTTATAAAAGTAGCCTTTGAGTTTAAATATAGTGTGTGTTGAATCCACATTAATTCCGTGGTTTTCCCTGAATTAATATCCATTACAAGCATCAGTCTTCAGGAGAAAAACAATGCGATTAATTCCAATTAATTACAGGAAATTTAACAGTTAATTAGTTAATTTTATTTAATCGATTGACAGCACTAGTATTTAAGCTTATTTTATAATTTCGCTACATCTCCATGTACATTCCAATACGAATCCCATGTGATGTTTTCTTGCACAAATAACTAGAAGGGATCCTGCTGAGCGTCTCACTGTGGCGCAGTGGTTAACCTACACCTCAGAAAGAATTTCCCGAGTTGGAGTCTATACGTCAGAGTCTGGTTCTGCAGGTTTCTTCTTGTAAAACTGAATTGTTCTTTCCACCGTCTCCTTTGCTCGCTCATGTGGAATCGCTGGTTTTTTTTTTATTTTAAAAGTGCCTTGATATGACTGCATTGTATCTGGTGGATTACTAACAAAATTGGATTGAACCTGTATTGTTGAGTTTTCTGATATAACACGTGATATATTTATATATAACTTCTCTGATATATTAAGATATGTTCTGCTGAGGCTGTGAGATTATCTGACTGTAATAATCTGGCTACACCCCTGGATAAAGCCTTTTCTATTCTATCCTCACAATCAGACAGATATACTGTACACTGGAGGCGGTGGTGGACGTCAACGTGCTCCGGTCCGTGTCGGCGAACGTTCCCTCGGCCGGCTGATCAGACATCTGAAACTCAGAACGTCATTAATGTGAAAACCTTCACCCGCGGCCGTTGAACCTGCCGCTGGCGAGTTCCAGCTGAGCTCACCTGGTAGCTGGTCGACCTGTCGGGCTGCTTTCTAAGGCACAAGCGGAAAAGATAACAGGCGGCGCAGGAGATCAGAGACACTGAAGTGAAGAGGGTGATGGGATGTAGCAGACCTGTGATGACAGGCAGAGAAACATGGATCAGGGGGAGATTCACCTTCCTCATCGCAATAATGATGTTGGGTATTGCAATGACAATATAATTAGGTAAAAATGCGAACATTTACGTGAATAATGATAAAGTCTATCTCTGCTCCACACGGCAACATCCCCTCTAAACCCCTCACAGTCATTTAATACCACTTTTAATATTTCCTTATTATATATAATATTCATGTAGTGCTCAGGACATTTGTGGGTGCAACAGATTTGATTTAAAATAATGTTGTGATATTGATAAGTGCAATATATAGTGCGACACATTTAGTTCTAAAAAATGTGTTTTAATAAGTACGCTGATTTGATTTAGTTGCTTCGAAGCTTTGAAATGAATTAATTCAAAATGATATTGAAAGCAGAATGAATCAATACACAAACCCGCAGACATTTCCAGAGAAGAATCATATCTATTGTGTGTGTTGACAAAATGATGTGTTATCTAAAGATTTGCAAATACCTTTAATGTTCGCTGGCTACATGTTTAGTATAGAGGCCATGGAAAGGCTTGGATTTCTTTAGGTGACCTATAAGTTCTTAGTTGCATATTCTGCACATTTTACCTCAGGAGTACAATTACACTGATAATTGTTCTTCGTTAAAGTGCGATTAAATGTGTTAAAGTCCACAGATTTAATGGGAACGTATACTTCAGGCACTTCAGTCTTCGGGGGAAAAGACCCCTCCCTCCATCCCTCCCTCCCTCCCTCCCTCCCTCGTGGTCTGACTGTGGTTTTCACACGACACTAACATGCATTTTAACATGCCGGTTGTGGAAACTTTGACACAATGGAAAAACATGCGGTGGTAAATTACCTAATCTGAGCACAGAGAAGAAGAGCAGCCAGAACATGCAGAGGATGGGAGCCACCATGACCTGGCTGATGGCGGCTCTGTGGATCCGCTGGTTGAGTTTGGTGGGAACGTATGCATAGTAGATGTTGTATCGGTCCACCATGTGCTTCAGGATCAAATAGAGGAGACCTGCAGGGACACGGCGACACAATAACTACAGTTATAACAGTGAAACAGTGTGTGAATGAGCGACTGAGTTTAAACTGAATGACCAGCAAAAAAAACACTGATGTGATCCATTTATCTTCTTTTGTTCTTTATGATCAACCCTTAAATTCTGCAACAGCAAAAAAAACAAACAAAAAAAAACATCATTATAAGCTCAGATTTTATTTCATTTGAGCAAAATAAATCAAATGATTAAATTTCATATGGGAACGATTATTAATACCAGTTCACAAGTTCAGCCTGTGTGTGACTGCCAGATGTTTGGACACGACAACAAAGAAACTGAGAATGAAAGAAAAGTCGCTTTAAGTTAAAAATGCTGTTCTTGAAGAAATATGACCTTTCTTTATGTTTTCTGTCTCCTTGATGAGATTTATGAGGGGAATTAAGTTTCCAAGCCTTTTGTTCGACAACTTCCTCTGGTTTCTAGATAGATTTCTCCAGAGAAAACGTCTCAGATAAAGTAGCCGCAGTAGATTTCCTTCATTTCCTTGTAAACTACTATGAACTGCCTATTGAATATTGCTGGAGGAATACCTGCCTTGCCAATAATGCTGATATGAAATAGATTTTTTTTAATTCTCTTTTTATCGATTTTTCAATGTTAGAACAATGAAAAAGAGAGGAAAAAACAAATAAAAAAACAAAAACACAGCAACAACAACACAAAGCAAAGTAAAAAAACCTCCCAAACAAACAAAAAAAAACCAAAAAACACGTAACTATGCAACAAATAGGGAAGTAAATAGTCAGTCAGAAATTAAACACCAGTTATAGTTTCTGAAGGAAGGAGTACAATGATTTCCTTATCCTCCAAAATTGATCAGAGTTTTTCAAGAGGGATAAATGCTGAAATCTGCGATAACCACATGTAGACCACAGGAACTTGGAGACTTGATCACTGCAGCAAGATATATATATTTTTTTTTAGCTAAAAACTAAATGATTACTAGCAGAGATTTAGTGTCCTTTTCAAAAAAAAAGATTTACTGGGTGATGGTTTAAAAGATAAAAAGATGGAGATGGTGAAAAGTGTTTCCCAGTGATCTCCAGTGAACCCCCTCTGGATGTGCTCACGTGACCAAAATAAGTGGATAAAAGTACTTTTATGCATTTTACATTTATAACAGAGAGAATTTAGACAGGATTTAAAATTCTGTTATGGTCAAACATTATTAATGTTTGACCGCAATAAAAATAGTTCAGTCCGATTTTGCAGCTCAATTATTTTGATACAATTTTATGCATGAAACATTTTAAACTACATCTCCAGACAAATCAGTCCCAGTTTAACCCTTTTATGACCAGACTGACTGGATTTCTTTGGATGTTATTCGTGCCGTTTTGTGCATTTTTGACAGTCGTAAAGAGCTGAAAAGACATGTCGTCATTGGACAGTTGTACTGGGGAGCCTCTGTAAAGCACAAAGCTCTATTTCGAAGTAAGCTTTATTGTCCTTCTTTCTGTACAAACAAGACACAGTATAATTTAAATTTTATCTCGCTTGAAAACATCCCTCAAAATAATAATAATAAAGAATATAGATGCACTATATCACCTAAAATAGGGGTAAAATAAAAGAATTATAATATAGCCAAGAAAAACAGTGAAACAAGACTTTAAAACATAAGTTAACAAACCTAAAATGTGCACTATATAATTCAGTGAAGCCTCAGAATAGCTGTAATTATCCATGGATATGAAATGTGCATAAGCTAACCAGCGCGACTTGAAGAAACGTCCACTGCAGGAGCGGCAAGTCTTTTGAAAGTGTCTGGTGCCAGTGTGGTGGGGAGAAGTCTTCTGTGTGTGTGGGTGTCTCCACATTTGGGTAGTTTTTGAATTTTCTAGACACCATAGACTGCGTGGGACTTACAGATATGTCACGTATGCTAAATCCTGTATGTGACAACAGGAATATAGAGGAGTTTTTTGGTTTTTTTTCACGTTTTCTTTTAACATTAATCCAAGGAGATTAGCGTCTCGCTGCAGACAGGCAGACACTGTGGCTCCATGAGCAAGGCCTTTATCCCGGAAATGTTCCCCGGACTCTACGAAGTAGCTGCCAACTGCTTCTTAAGTGATGCTCAAATACCGAGAACGCATTTTGCTGTACTTCTTGCTTTGCGTTCATGTTTTCAAATGCTGGATTCTTGTCATGATTGGCTCTGTCTGTGCAGGAGACAACTTGTGTCATACATATATATATACACACACATACACACACGGAAGCAGATGTGGCGTGTATGAAAGGGGCCTTTCCGGGGCTGCAGATTAGACTGCAAAAGTAAATATAAGCTTGGTGAGCTCTGGGCAGAGACGGGAGCAGAGACGGGAGCAGAGTGGGCGTCTGGCTCGCAGCTCGCTGTGTCTGGGTGTCTGGGTGTCTGGGCCCGCAGAAGCAAATTCACACAGTCTGCATCGGACTGGCAGGCAGGAGAGGAGAGTGAGGTTACAGCCAGAGGAGACGCCACTCGAAGGGGAACGTGACGGGACGCAGAAGGGGGGGGGACAGAGAGTGAGACGATGATGGCAGAGGTCTAATTGCACGGCGCTCACCGAAGGGTGTAATGATGGGACACGTGATGCTGTAGGTCACACTGACGGCGAAGATGCACATGGTCCAGGCGTACTCCAGGCCGAACTGGAACTCGTAGGCCTGACTCTGCAGATGGACACGCAATCACAGTGAGCTTCTGGAAAAGTCCAAATCGAAATGCCAAGATAAGCAGCAGGGGGGGGTCTCTGCTTTTACCCGCTTGACATGGATCCGCTCGGCCTGGGACTTGGCGAAGCAGAGGCGCAGGGCGTACACCGTCAGTGCTGGGATGCGAAGCAGCTCCATCGCCGTGCCGATCAGGCTGGACGTGATGACGTAGTTCACAAAAAACGCTCCGTTGTCGGGAAGAAAGACGCACCTGCAGCAAGAGGAAGACCAGAGTTTGGAAGCGACTCTTCATCTCTTTGTAATTCAACTTATTTCATTACTCAAGATTCACTTAACGAAAGTCATCTTACTGGAATTTCACATTCTTATCATCGAGAAAATGAACATCGAAGAGCCAGGTGAAGAAGAGGTCCAGACTGTGGTCGGAACAAAAAAACAGGCAATACAGTGTGAATACAGGTGAATGTGTGTTGGGATTTTTCTTCTTAGTTTCTTAGGTTTAGATTTTTTAACCAATTCAAGGAGCTTCTCAAATCTCATCAATTCCCATATTACCTTTATGTGACATTAACTCTATGAGTCTCTCTCTCCTCTTTATCCTCTCCTCTCTGGACTTTGTTGAAGGATTTCTGACAAGCTGTCAGTCTTAATTGTTATTTATTTTATTCACTTCAACTTTGACATATTCAGAAAAAAATTATATATACAAAAGTTTATTAGCTGTTTTATCATTTGAACTTTAACAATGTTTTGGGCTCCGACCAGGAGTTTCAAAAAATTCTATTCAGGTGCCACATTCAGTCCAATTTCACATTGAGTGGTCTAAACAAGTAAAATAGTGCCATAATACAATTTAAATTTGCACTTATATCACAGTATATGTAATGGAATTGTCTATTATTTCACAAAACCAAACAATTACTACTGAAAATGACTCCAATCTCAAAATAAAGCCAATTTTAATGAAACTCTGGTGCAAAATACAGTGAAATGATCAAAAAACTAATATAGCTATTGTATTATGCATATTTTCAACTCTCAACTCTTATCTAATTTTTTTTTGTAAATCAATGTTTTCTTTAAAATTTTAACAATTTGCTTTGTTGGACTGGACTGGAGCCTCCTGCAGGCTGATCTTAGCCCCTGGGTCTTGTGTTTGCTCTGGAGTATTTTATAATTATGTGTTGGGGACAGAAATGTTATACGTCATAAGGCCTACAGACTTAATATTCATGCAAAAAAAAAACACCACATCCTATTCTGGATCTGCAGGGATTTATTCCTGTGTTTTTCTTTTCCATTGTGGCCTTTGCTGCTCATACAGGATTCTTGCTGAGTGTTATAAGGCGTCAGCGTTGTAAATAAAGCTGAGTTGAACTGAGATGTACCTGGACAGTCCAAGTGAGGGCAGGATGATGACCATGAAGACCAGCAGTAAAAAGCACTTGTGCATCGTCACTTGGTTCTCACCAGACCTGCAACATCAAAAACACCAAGAAAGAAAAAATTTAAAATAAAATAAAAATCCGCTGACTCTACAATGACGGGCCAGTCGGGTTCGACAGCACCAGCGACACTTTTCCCTTCAGTAAACAGTTGATTTGCATTCACACATCACGCCTGCACAACACGTTTGTGGAGGTGGTTATGTAAAGGCTTATAGGTGCTGCGTGAGGTTGTCTCCTCATGCACAGTTGTTCTGCTCCTCCGGCGAGAGGAGCGGCGCATGGCGACTACTGTGCATATCATTATCCTCACATGGAATCTCTATGACAACCTGCCCAGAATAACAGGGAAGAGTGACAAGAGAGTTAAAAAAAAAAGAAAAAGAAAAAGAGAGATGAGAGGAAGACAAGCAGCTCCTCATGAAGGAGAGAGTGGCGTGCGGCGGCCGGTGGCAGGTGAGTACCTGGTCCAGTGGGACTCGAAGAAGGCGGAGTAGTAGACGATGAAGGGCAGGAGCACGGAGAACGCCCACAGCAGGAGGGTCGGGAAGAACTGCGTGACGACTGGGCTCTGGAACAAATGCGGCATCGAACGTCTGATTAGTGAAACTGCGCGGGGGTGAAACCGAAGCACGGCAAAGTCGAAAACCACTGTGAAACTCGGACCCTCAGACTCTCCACGGGCCTCGTGACGTTGAACTTGTCCATGGTGTTGACGATGATGGCGGGAGTGGTGAGGAAGAAGAGCAGCAGGAAGAGGAGGATGTTGAGGAGGACGCAGCGCAGCCACCAGCGAGATCCGCACACTGACAGGTTTTCCCTGGTGATGGGAAGAAGAAGAAAGAAAAAAAAAGAGCTTCAGCTCACAATCGTTGGGCAGGATGGACAGGATAGGTAACACACTGCACCCCCCCCCCGACAAGACGGCGCTTCATGTGGCGACATTGTGCCTGAAATAGTCGGCTCAGGTTGGGAACAGCACACTTCAGCGATCAGTTTTAACGAAGGAACAAAAGTCCCCGCTCAACCTCGCAGCCTGTGGCTGCTCCAGTTGTCCAGTTAGCGCAGAGACACAGTTGCACACAACACAAACACACTGCAGCCACTCAGGCGTGAAGCACAAACGGCGAGCGCGACCATCTCCTCGGCTAATCTCAACATACATATGCATCGCCTCATTTGTTACATAATCTCACTGGGACCCGGCTGCATTTGCTTTCCAAGATAAGAGACAGCCACTGCAGCTGATCCAATTATGGGAAGTGACTGAGGTCTGGATGGCGCTGGGATCGGTTACACAAAAGCAACAACACACCGTTTCATGTTCTATTTGACTTTTCCACAAAGAAAGAATCGACATGTGGGTGCAGGCAGTGGCAGGTTGAGGCCCCATTCACACAACACGTGACAACACTTAACCCGTGGATAAAACAAAAAATAAGAAAAAATGTTGCATTTACACTGCAGCAGTGGACACACTGACAATGATGTAGTTAGTATGCCGGGCCTCGGGAGGGCGCTGTTGCTTGTTTTAGTAATAAAACCACAGAGACTTGTGTGCAGAGAACAATACACTATAAATGTGAAGAAAAAAAAAAATCGAGAGAAACCGACATCCATATGGACTGATGACGAATCGGATGCTATCAGGAGCCATGTTTGTTTACCAGAAGGAACCACTGTATTTTTAACGGGAGGGGAGGGAAGTGCTCCGTAGCCTCCGGCAGTATCTGCAGGAAGGGAATAGTGACTGTAAAAGAATCTTTCCACCTTGGGAGCTGCGATAAAAACTTGTGTGTGGATCCACACACCGGTGTCGTGTCAACGGATCCCCCAAAAGTGAAGAAAGCTTTGCGGATACACTCGTATTCGTTGTCGAGTAAACGGGGCCGAAAAAGCCTGATGTCTGCACGAAGTTTATTTGCGTCCCCCTCCTCTACGTAAACCGAGCGTCGGCCTGTCATTACCGTCTAATGCTGCACACACAAGCATTATTAAAGCTCACATGCTGCTTGGCTTAAACGTACCGTCTCGCTTCAGAGGCTTCCACAGATGACAAATATGTCGGGCTTAATGACAGGGGAACGTGTTCAAATGATGCATAAGTCATGCAAAAATTGAATATCACACAGTGAATGTGTGTTTGTGCGGGTTTCCTTTGGGCGCCCCGGTTTCCTCCCACAGCCAGACGCCAGGCAGCCCAGGCTGATACATTTCATCCACTCGAGGTGTGAATGTGAGTGTGACCGTGTGTCTGCTCAGCCTCTTGTCCAGTGCGCGCTGGGATGAAATAGTGGATTACTTGACAGACGGACAGCAGCCACGGGGAGATACGGTACGGCGCAAACGTTTCAAGCGTGACTGGAGGAAATCATACGACTCCAACGGGGTAACATTTGGACTGTGCGGCAGCGTACACTCATACAGCCAATTTCATTAAATAAAGATCAATTCACAGTGCTGGAAGTAACAGCCCGCACATAAATCAGCAGTAGTAGAAATCTGGGGTTCAGAATGCTTTTTTCCCCAACAGGATTTTGTTTTTTAAACTTTAAATTGGTTTTGGACTGCTGCTCATGAGGTTTCCTGACGTGAAAAGGGAGATCACACTGCACATTTCTCTTCTGTTCATTCAATTCAATTCAATTGGGTTTGTTTTGTGCAAAATACAACACAGTCATTTCAAGTTACTTTTACAGAGAAAAGCCAACAATTCCAGATGAGTAGTGGAAAGGAAAAACTCCCTTTTACCAGGAAGAAACGTGCAGAACCAGGCTCAGCGGAGGAGACTTTCTGTTGTTCACTTTCCTCCCACTTCCCAAAAACTACTTTTTACATCCCAGCATGTTGTTATACTGATTTAGACCTGAATCCCTTCTGAATCTCTTATGCCTCTTTAGTATGGTCATTTAAACTTGTAATGTCACTTTTATGTTTTACAAGATTATCATTTAATACCTACGCTATAAAGAAACTACCAATGTTATGTTTACATCAGCTCCTTCTCATCATTCCTGTCCACGATCCTGATGCAGCTCTGCACATTTACAACTGACAGAAACAATCGGGATGTTTTGGAAAAGAGAACCCTTTTTTTTTCAGGTTAAGGTTAGATTACCGAGCCTGCTGCTTTCAGTGAACAAGATCAGGTCAGCTGATGCTGGTGTGTGTCACAGCCAACAAATTATACCTCCGGATATTCTCCTCACTTATTGAGATTGGCATTCAACATATTTAAAAATTTTTTGCACATGTCTTTGTAGTTTCTTTGAATTATAAAGCTTTACTTTTATCCCTATTTAACTTATTCTGTCCATTTGCACACATGCATGTCGGCCCTGCAAGGGACTGAGATGACCCCAATCCGCTTTAAAAAAAAAAAAAAAACCTCTGCACTTTACATTTCCTGTGTAACTCTGGTCATCTGCAGAAATCCTCAGATGACTCTGCAGTGTTGGGGTGTGTCAGTGTTGGACAACAGTCTGAGTGCAGGGAACTGGCGGACCGCTTTGTGGCCTGGTGTGGGAACAACCACCTCTACTTAGGGCCGAAGAAACCGTGGTGGACTTTGTTGGATTAGGACGAACAAGACCATCTACATCCTGGATAAAGAGGTGACAGACAGTAACAAGTGCAGATGCACCGACATGTAACGCAGCCATTTCTCACGTTCTGCAACAATCCGCTGCAAGATGTTACGTTATGTTGCAAGTCGAGTTTTGTTTGTAGCGTTGTGTTAAAGCAGCTTCACGAACAAACCGAGCGAGCTGATAAAAAGGTCAGCTCTTAGTTGGGGGCGATTGCTCCGGAGATGATTACTGAGACGATCATTGCACAAACCGCTCAGCAAACCACCTCTGCATGAACTACCGCTCACCCGCACTTCAGTCGTTCCTTGTGCTACGACATAAAAAGGGTCAACTTGCTCAACACAGACTCCTGTTTTCTCATTATACAATATGTGAAGTACTTAAATGACCATCTTCTCACACAAGAAGCCAAAACCATCGACTTCGCTGCATCTGAAAAGCACTGTGTTTAATTACCCTACTCAGTTGCACTATCATCCAGTATTTAGAGATGGAATCATGATAAAAATGAATAAGTGAAGAAGAAAATGTGAAACTATCATATATAAATTTAAAAGACATACCAATCTTAAGTGTGAAGTGTGAGACAGTTGCAGACTCCATATCAAGACTTATAAAGAATATTCCTAAATAATCAAACTAGCACAAAAAGAATTAAGCTCTATATTGTTTATGGATCCTGAGAGTGGATCCCAGTGGTTTTGTTGGCACTGTTACATCAATGAGAGAACAACCCGGCTCGCAGGCCTTGCTGTGTGGAGTCTGCATGTTCTCCCTGCAAATACATTTGCGGTAATTGAGTAATAAGATTTCCAAACACTGTGCTAAAACAGGCATGGACGCTAATTGTTGTTGCTGAATTATGAAGGGCTGGTGCCCCATCCTGGATGTGCCCTGGCTTTGGCCATTGTCAGCTGGATGACAGTGGAGGAAGAGACACTGAGGATGGTTGGATTGATGCCAACAGCCCAGAGCAATGATATCTCATGTTAAAAAGCTTAAAAAAAAAAGTCCAGCATTCAAAAATAAAATTAATATTTGGTGTGAAATGACCTCTGTGGATAGACTCATCCTGCTCATTTTGAAACCCAACTGTTATTTACATACAAGAGCGGACAATCTATTACAAACTCCCCCATTATTATTATTATTATTTCTTTTTTTGCCAAACAGCTTTTATGTTTAGAACGACATCTCTACCCATTAATAATAGCTTAATCTCACAATTGGCCATGTGCACTATGTAAGATTTCAGTGATTTAATGTTTGTGTTTCAGCTGGTCACGTTTCAGAGCATGAACTCCAGCCATTGTTGTTCCCGCTACTGTTTTTACCCCCCATGCTGGTTCAGGCGTCACAAACATGAGGCCCATGGGCCAAAACTGGTCCGCAAGACACTGTGATCCAGGCCAGGACTCCACCAAGCAAATTGTAAAAAAAAAAAACCCATCTCAAAGCCATGCTGCCAGAGTGACTTTGTAAAAACATGCAAAATGCAGCAGTTCTAGATATTTTTTTGTGGACATTTCACTGTATTTTACATAATGAAAATCAGCTTTAGCTTTATCTGAAAATCGGCTTTAGCTTTCTCTGCAGTATTTTGGTATCAAGCGGTGCCTTGTGGTATCAAGTGGTATTACAAGATTCATGCTGAGGCTGGTTGCTTTCATTTGATAATTCAGCAGCGCTACAACACCGGTATTTTCATATTAGGCCAAATGCTTTCTCACACAATATTATTTAACATTCGAGATTAGAATATTGCATATCTCTCTTTATAGCTTGAGCTTCTGTGGGGGAAGGGAACACCTCCGTTTTTAACATGTAAAATACTTTGTGTAGCTTTTTACTGTATGAAAATGATTAATAAATAAAGATAGGTTGATTGATTCTTGTTATTGAAACAGTCTCAAGTCACAATCATCTCAGTCTATATTTTGTATTTACTTTTAGTGATATCGCGACATTGATAGCTGTTATTTTTAACTTTTGCTGTTAAATCTGAGTTGTTGTTGTTGTTGGGGTTCCCTTGAAGGACTTACAAGACGTCACGTCTGGCCCGTGTCATCAACATGTAAGAACTTTTCCTTGGCGCTGGGAGACGAGGCCACAAAACATGTGCACAACTTGTAGTGGAGTGAAGTAATATGGAGTTATTGTGATGCTACATTTGCTCACCAGATGATGTCACTGGGAGCGGGAGCGTAGCCGACGCCCCAGTTGTGCGACTGCACCACAGTGGTGATGCTGGACTGCTGGGGTCGGCGGCGGCAGTGCACGCGGCCGTAGTCCTTCACGATGCTGCAGAGGACGAGACGACATCCCGTCGCTTAATTCTCTTATTATGATGGCAAGTCTTTTTACCCAAAAAATTTTTTTTACTCACACAGCCGTCATCCTCTCATCACGGAAAGTTACGAAGGCGATTCCCAGCCTCTTCAGGGAGATGCGATTCTTCTCAGCATTAAACTCATCTGTGCGCTTCTCCTCCAGTTCGCTGTAGTATTGTTCAGCATCCACCTGCAGAACCAAGTCAGAGCTGTAAACCCTCACGTCCATCAATAAGCCATACTTTTTCATTCAATAGTAATGTTGTAGTGTCTGCTGCATAGATCTTTACCTCAGGGGAAATTTATGGTGACATAAAGACGAACACACTTTTCCTGTCACTGTTTTCTCGACCTCTCCTGTCTTGTTCTCGTGCAGTTACTTTACTTTGATTTACTTAAATTTGCATTGCAGTGCCATCCAGTGGCAATACTCCTTCTGTGCAAATGCGACCAGAATTTATGCACAACGTTCAATAATTCAAACATAAATCACCTTCTCAAATCCACACATGTCGCAGCAGAAGATCTGAGCACAGGGGTGGGTCTTGATCATGATTTTCCCCTCCTTTTGAGATTTCGTGGCAAAATACAGCCGTCCTTTCATTGCCTTCCGTCTGAAAAACACAACACGTATAGAATAAAAGGCCAGGAGCCACGTAATGCCAAAGGTGTGTGTGTTTCTCCAGTCTGTAGGAGCCACTGTACCTCTCCAGGTCCAGCCTCATTAGTTTGTGCACGTCAAAGCAGAAGCGGATGTCGGTGACGGTGCAGCTGGGGTACGCCTCGCTGTGAACACGTGGAGGAAGGACGGTCATTATTTCTGCACCGTCTGTGGACCGTGGAAAAGGCGGTGATACAAGCACAATGATTTTAACAATGGCGAGGAGAAGAAAACATGTACTGGAAGTGTTTGGTGATGAGTCCTGGGTCTGAGATCTCTTTAGGTATGCAGGTTATCATCAGCGTCCGGGCCACCTGCCACATGGAACACAGAAGTCATGGGCACGTCAGCAAAACACGAGGTCCAAACGGGAAAAACACACAATATGTGAAATATCTGTCTGTTTGTTATAGTCTGTAACAATGAATTGCAGAATATAACAAAGGGGGTAAATAAATGTAAAGTCAATTTGCCGGTAATGATCCCATGGCCAAGTGACTGTACATACAGTCGCTATAGCTTAATATCTACGCAACCCATTTTCTATGATTGATGTTTAACACTATCAAAAACACTAATAAAATCAGTATTGAGGTGCATAAAGGTTTCAGAAATGTCCTTCTTGACCTTGGTGCAGTATTATCTGTTCAGCTGCACTATTATCTGTATTTGATTGAGGTATACCTCAATCGAATCATTATAATGACCTGGACTTTTTAATCTTGTCTTGTTTTGACGATATAAATATTGACAAAACAACAGAGCAAATACTAAATAGTTTTGTTGTCTTGGCTTCACTAGCAGCGCTTCGTATCTTGATCTTAGGATTCCCTCATGTTTCCTGGTATCGACTACGTGTCTGATGAATTGTCGATAGATGTAGCGCTGCATATTATGTTTACTTTCCTTGATTAGTTTAGAATGCAATTCATGTTTCGTGTTGGCCTTGATTAACAGACACTTCCTGTTGTGTATATAAAGGTCTGAGTCTGTCTGCGAGTCTGTTGGTTTGTTTAGCTTTTTATTTCACCTTCTTTTTTTCTATCTATTTACCTGTTCAACTCTCCATTTAATGTAAGTTCTGCTCACTCATGTTTTGACACATTGTTTCTCCTGTCAAATTGTTTGTTTTGGCAGCGGTAGGTTCTCTTATTTGTTATCTCATGAGAGGTAGATGGATATGATATAAAGTTGTCTGCAAACTACACCTTTAAAGGAAGCATTTCATCATTTCAGCAACTAGTATGTGTCATTTTATTTGCACTGTAGCAGAAGAAAGTTGCGTTTCTAACTCCAGTAGTGACACGTTTAATAGCAAACATTAAAAACAATTGTGATAAAAGAGTTAAAACAGTAAAGAATGAGAAGAAAATGTCAGTTTTTTTCCCTAATGATTGTTCTTTAATTTCATTATTGGTGTGGAGGTGATGGAAACAGGCCTGGAACCAGAAGTTAGCTGGTTCAAATCCCTTTGCTCATGGGTCCCAGGTCAGTCTGTATCCTTTAACTTGCTGCATCAGCATCCAGCTTAACATCACAGGATGTTTTCAGCAGATGTCAGAAACACAATTTATCCTACAGTTGTGGTATGTAGAACTAAATTAGAAAGCCGTGAGACTTTGACAGTTCAATTTGATTTAAGGGTCCAGGCAAATAAGATTTTGTGAATTTGGGACAAAACAACCATCTTGTCTATAAAATCTGCAGACCTCTAGTTTTAAATCTTGTTTTGCCCAACTAAAATTGCTGAATTGGCATGATAAGGCAGTTTGTGCCATGAAGGATGGCGAGGCCTCGGTGGTTAACAACGATGCGATGGTGACATACCTTCTCATCTTCCCTGTATTCCAAGCGTATCGAGTGGTGAGCCATACACAGCAGCGTGATGATGAAGTAAACCAGAGCGAAGATGCTGTGCAGCCACAGAAACCTGTCCCTTGGAGGCACATAAACAAACAGAACGGTTATAGATAGCTCCGCTCTTTCACCGTTCCCGGGATCGTTGGTGAAACTTGATGTCATGGCTGCGAGTGTTCGACTCACTTTGCACTAACATTGGCCAATGTTGTTCTTCCAAAGTTCTCCGGACTGTCTCCTGTAGAAATAATGACACGTGACAGAGTCATTTGGACTTCCGTGAAGGGAAACCGCTCCTTTTTAAATCCGGATGGAGGCTGAGGCAGAAATGATGCAATGCAGCTATTCAAAGAAAACGTTTTCCCGTCTAATTCTCATAAATTACCCATCATATCAATGAATTCAGCACAAAATGCATGACTGTGACCTGGCAACCCTTCGTTTGCACTTTTCCGGGCAGCCCCTGTTGGTTTGTGTAACACACTGGTTCAAATGATGACATGCAGCAGTAATCAGAAAAGTTCCTCCACCCCAAACCTGACACCTCCATGAGTACGATGACAGAGGACATAAACCACTTTCTTATTTCCTACAAGCTGACCCAGAGGAGGGCTTGCTGACTTTCCACTGGCGTGCTGGTAACTCCCACTGAGGCAAAGTGTAGCTTTTATGCACACAAGTATTGTTTTTACCTCCGGAGTCCTGCGCGACGATGTTTTTTTATAAAAACTGGACCTGACCACAAGCAAAATCGGTGAAAGCATTTAACTATCCTCTGCTGTGATTGTGTCTGTGTGGCCTTCCGCTCTCTTCCTGCGAGGTGCCCCACGTGCATCTCCCTTCAAACAGTCTGAAAGGACTGAAATACCCAGAAGGTTCCCGGAAAAGTTGACCGGCAGGATCACGGCCAAAGACAGCAGCGAAACCACGGTCATGAGCAGGATGATGTGACGCTGGAAGGACAGGTACGTAACGGCGTCGATCCCACATTTGCTGCGAATCTCCTCGTCCCTGCAGAAAATAACGACAGAAGGGAAATTAAATAACCCAAAGTCTTTATATCAGTGGTGTCAAGTTAATTTTAGTTCCAGTTCGATCTGAATGAAAGCAGATATAAGCTGGTGGTCAATGTTATGATCCAGGAAGATGGGGAAGCTGGTACCATCATGGAGAAAGGTCAGCTGAAGCCTTTTTAACGTACATTAGTTGATTCACTAAATCTCTCCTTCAATTTCAGCCACACCATGATGTTAAATCACACAAAGATGAAGCAGCGAGAAGATAAAGAGTGTTCCAGTCCTCTCGTTGCAGAACAGAACGTGGATGGAGCGATCGAATTATGGTAAAATACTTGTAGGCTTCACCACCTCAGGTACAGGTGTTCCATCTTTTATCGGAGTTGAAGTCAAAAGTGAAAATAATCTGTAAATAGCACCTCCGTCATTTCATAAAACCGAAACACTGTCATGGTACACACTTCGTTTCTTGTGTTATATGAGACTCTGACTCTGTGTTAGTTGCTTTTCCATGTCCAAAAACATGGAGTCCTCCCCTGAGCAAACTGACAGTGTGAAACAACAAGAACAGACAGGAGACGAGGAGAAGGCGAGGCAAGGAGCCTGAAATGAGTCCGAATTACAAAATAACACAGGAAACGAAATGTATGCCATGACAAACGCACTGAAAAATCCTGCCACTGTGTTTCTCTGAAGACTCATGTCATATACTGACTTACTTCATCGTGGCTTTCCTCCTAATGCAAGGTAGTCCTGCAGGCTGGCTCGTTCCTTCTACTGGCCCGGGGGCCTTTTGTTTGACATCCCTGCTCTCGAGTATCATGAAATGAAATGTTGCAAACTGTTCTTCGGCCTCAAATATGAAAATTCAACAAAAACCAGATGTAGTGACAATCAGAGTTGCATCTCAATCTAGATCATGTACGCAGGCCGGTGGAGCCGGCCCACAGCTCCCAACTCATCATGAGTAATAGTGGCACCACTACTTTGGTGTCAGAAGCTGTGGTGAGCAGGCGGGAGGTTCAGGAAACCCGGCGTCGTAAAATAGAACCAAAAAAAAAGAAGGAGGAGAAGAAAAAAAAATGCATGAAAAAAAGAAGCGGTGCATGTTGGTCTGATGGCGGCCCACACATCGCGAGCTCGCAGGGTGGGTTTGCTCTTCCTTGAGGTCCCAGCGAGAGCCGGGAGCACGGCGGCTAAAAACAGAGGCACCCAAACGCCGCCACAATACTATGGAAACCATGGATACCGTGGAAATTGCTTTTCTTTTTTTTTACGGGTCTAAATGTGTTGTGTGCAGTCAGACTCCAGCAAGTGCAAATATTCAACGGGGGGGAAGCCGTGGCACCAGCGGTCACACCAGCCCAGACTCGTTTGTTTTCGCTGCTAAATGAGATATAACGCAAGGCTTTACATTCGACGGTGACATCAGCTCTGGGGCCAATGAAAGGACGCCGGCTGAAATGAGGAAAGGGTCGAATAATTACGGCTGCTTTGTGTTTACTTACTTCATATGGTAAAGAGATGAGAGCCACGAGCAGAAGCCCTGCAAGGGAAGAAAATAACCACAAAACAAGCGATTATTCAGTTATTAAAGACATATGCATGCACGTCTGCGTCTACCACATCTGGCTTACTGCGTCCGCCATTTGCATAGTAATACAGTCTGCAGGGTGACATCAAGATTGATGTTTAATAGGTCTAGCCTGGAGCTGTAATCACTTTACTGCAGCCTCAGCTTTTGTGTAGGCACAGGGCGATGACTCCAGTCTGACTCTTTGACTTGCACTGTTATAAACATGCAGGGAGTGACCTCAGTCTATCACACAGGTGTCATGCTGTTACAGTCTCGCTGAGTCAAACTTTCCCCATACAACAGTTTACACAGGGCAATCTCAGACAACTGGACGGCATTATGAGATCCCAACAAGGAGCAATTTCAGACACAATACATCATTGGCAAACGAGAGGTGACAGGGTGGTATTACCGGTGTAAACAAAGGCAAACCAGAGCAGACAGACTGCTCGAGATCAGTGTTATCGGTGACGATCCATCCATCTAGCTTCTGGACCGTTATTATCCAACTGAAGGAGCTGATCCCAGCTGAATATGGGCCTGACATTCTAAGGTCCTGCATAAAGCGGGCTGAATTGCACACTCAGGCGATAGATTGTGCTTTCTGTTTGCGTGGGATTTGCAGGTGATTTACTCAGAACAACAACATGAGAGACACTTTGGCATGTGTTGGACCAGTAGTGTGATACACAGTCTAGCTCGGGGGTCACATCTTGACTGGGCCGGATAGGTAAAAAAACGTCATAATAATCTTTACCTTAAACTTTTTAAAGTTATTTTTTGCTGTAGCATTGTATACATGATGAAAATGTCTATATCATCACAAAACCAAACAATAATTTCCTCATAGAGCCACTTTTAATGATGCAAAATACAGCGAAATGTCCCAGAAATGTCTTCTATAGCTGTTGCATTACGCATGTTTTTACAAACTCGCCCTGGCAGCATGGCTGTGAGGCGAGCTTGATAGCAACAACGGAACTTGGAGTAAATATTAAAAGTAAATATGAATTTGCCTAAAAAACTTAAAAGAGCAATCGAGGAGGTGATAAACTCCACTGAGAAAAGTTGCGGAGAGCCAGCTGAGGCAATGAAGAAGCATCTGTGCTAAAGGCTGAGCTGATTTGCGCCACTTTTTCAGATATGAAACACACAATAATTAACAAAGCAGGCGTTTCAGAAGCCAGTAATTCATGTTGTCTATTGATCCATTTGCCAATAATTCATGAAGATAACTACATTAAATAGATCAGTGCGTGCTGTAAGTCGATCGACTCACACAGTATGTGTGTTTGTGATTCTTAAACCTTTAGTAAGAAAGGACACCCTGCACAGTCTATAACAGGTTTAATGCATGCTACCTGCTGTGCGATTTTAACAATCTTATGCGTTCACAACTTCCTACGTATACTGTTTGACACAATTCTAATAAATCTTGGACATGACAGGAAGTTTGCTGTGTGTGGAGAGCACAACACAAACACAAGCTGACTAAGCGGTCAGTGTAGAAATAATCTTTTTCTCCCCGATACTGTGCAGCAAACAGACGACCTGCCGGCTCCTCAAACTCAGCACTTCTTCACTATAATTATTCTATCAGAGTAACTAACTGTGCCCCGCGGTGCCTGTAGCTGCTGGTCGCTCAGTGGAAATTAGTCTGCTCGAGTGGGCCACCGTTTATTGTTTTGGACGTCTTCCAGCTCCAATGCGACTCGGGCTGAGAAACTCTCTGACTGAGAGGGCGAGGCGAGTCAAGTGTCACGTTCGCGGCATCTGCGAGCCAATAACTGAAGATCTCATGGACTGTCCCATCGTAAAACTAAATAGAAATGAATTAGCTGTAAACTTGTCCTTGTAACTATAAAACGTCTTCAAGGTTTTCCAGTTCACGGCTGAAGACAGCGGAGGAGTTTCCAGTGTGTGGCTTGTTTTTGAGCTGAAGCTGGAAGCAGCGGAGGCAACAAGGCAGTTCGCGGGGGTGACGAGGGAATGAAGCCAGTGACTGGAAAATGTGAAAGTGTCAGAAATTATTAAGACAAAACCTAAAACAAGGAGGATTTTTATTTTTTTTCTCCCTGAACAAAAAGGCAGTTCTTTTGTCACTGCAAAAGCTTATTTGGATGTTTGTCCCACTGGACATTAAGCTTGTCAAATGTATATTAGTGCAGCATAATGTTCCTTAGATATTAATCTGACCAGATCAGTAAACATTTGGCAGATAACCAATATACTGATAATGATATATATCATTCATAAAAAAGAACAAAAAAACATCTTGTATAATCAGCTTTTGTAAATAATAAAAAAAGATACAAGGAGTAAATTTGGACAATCTTTCTATGTTTATTTCAGCGCAAAACAGTTTTTTGTTTTTTTTCAAACTTACATCTATGAAAGATGTCAATTGAGCCATTTCCTGATTGTATTCATCTGCTACTCTCACCTGTTTCCTTCTGCATATTGTGCATGTTAAGCCTAAAAACACACATTGTTGATACTGGCTCACTTCCGTTTAATGGACAGAAATCAAATTTTTCTATTTATTTTTCCACGACTCAAATTGATGGATTCCAATATGACGGCGGATATATCTCGAGTCCGGAGTGAAACGATGTCATGATAACTTAGGAGTAACGAAAACTCCAAATGCTCTCAATTTTATTGCTAAATATATGAATAAAGGTTCAAAATGTCGCTGAAATGTCGTGATTGTGCCACAGTGTTCTTTCTCATGTCGACAAAATCCTATTACTTCCTGGACTCTCCTTTCAGGATAGATTTTTTTTTCTACACAAATCACCCTGACAGTAAAGATCTGATGCTGATGTTAAAGGGCCATTTAGTTCCAGGTCTCTGTTTTGCAAATTCTATTTAAACTGTTCAGCCCTTGGTCATGTTTTACACTTTACAATGTGCTCATGTCTACCTTTTATTAGCTGCACACATGTTGGTGGGTGAGTCTTCATGTGTGGGGCCGACACATTAACGTAGCACAGTCTTTAGCCTTCACCATCACAAACACATCCTTCATCTTAACTTCACCCTAATTGTACCCTCAGCCTAAAAAAACATATAATAAGTTAAACCTTAAGAACATGTGGGCGATTGTATCTTGGCCCTAAAAAGTAGCTCCGGCCCCTTGAGACAACTTTCAAACACACACTCACACTTAAAATAATGTTCCTTAGTCCGACGTTAACCTCAACCACAACCAAACTCTGACCCTTTGCTAACCTTAAACTAACTCCACCCTCAGTCCGACCTTCAAGCACGCCTCAGCTGGAAATTGTTCCCACAGAGGAGACAGGTCTTCATGCTGGGAGGCCTTTTCCACCGTTATAACAAACGAAAAGCTGATCAAATCTCATCAATTCCGTGTGCCAGAGACTTTCATCACGCTCATTTGCGCTTTAGTTTGCCTGTACTGGTAAAGGTAAGACACCGTCATGTGGTTTGAGTGAGAACAACATGACAAAATCATACATTCACTCTGTTTGAAGAATTTGTTTTGGGAACTCATCAAAGATCCTGCTGGGCTGTGAGGGAAGATGTTGCGATTTCTTTTTCTTTTTTTTAATTCTTACTAACACCTTTCAGTTGCTTTCAGTCTGATTCCTGTGTCTCCCTGACATTTGATTAGGAATTTTCTTGACAGATTTTAACACAAAAGGCGTAGTAAAAAGGACAGAGGCCTCATTTAGACGACAACGCTTCAAGTGACAACGCATGACTGTTGTGTTGGTATTACAGAAAACATTCGCCTTTAAATGGCGACGTCTTGAAAGCGACAGGAATGCCGCGAGGAAGAAGTTGTTATCATGTTTGGCCACTAGTGGGTGCTGTTGTTTGTTTTGGTAATGAAACCACACCCATATGGGCGCAGAGATCAGTACGCTATAAACATCAACGACGGCAGCAGACGGACATTCGTATGTACAGACGATTGTGATGAAAAACTCACCATGTCCTTGGTGTCCGAGTCAGAGGGGCTCGACTCAGAGGGAGACTTCTCTTTCTCACTCGGTTCTCCATAAAACAAGGACGTCAGACTGAGCAGAGAAAATAACACAACAACAGGAAGTCATCGCAAAACAACATCATGTATCAGCACTTTGTATCAGCACTTTAAAAACACAGGTCGTGCTTCAATCTGTGTGATCGGGGCTCGTGTGAGTGTTTTCCTCTGCCGACACATCTGCAGCGTGTCAAATTAAGCAGCCTAATTGAATTTACTATGAGCGAAGACACACAGATGCTTCTTGCCCCGGAGTGACGCGAAGCCGCCGTCGGTCGGGCGGCACTAATCGCGCCCACAGTCCCCGGGAGAGGAGATCCAGGTCGAGCAGAAGAAGCACTGCTGCAGAGTCATGCAGACCTGCAGTCATTTCACCGTCTCAAAGCTTTGATCAATAAATATGAAGAGGCGCACGATTAATCTCTGAATGGTACAAATGTTGTCTCCTCTTCAACTCTCACTGTACGTCACCGTGTCCATATTCGTAGAAAATGTGTGTAATTACAAACACTTTCTGCTTTTTGTACGAAGAAACATGCTTGAAAGCAGCTTTGCTTGTGTGATTTGTGATGTTATTTACTTAAAAAAAAAAAAAAAGGCATCTTGGTTTAATGTGATTTTTATACAAACTCCAATAATCGCCAGAATGTTGTTAAGTTCTGTGATGTTCTGCTGGTAAATCTACTAAAATCAGCAAGTCTTTCAAGTTGCTTGAACTTGTTTAGACTTGTAGTAGAAATTAATGCCACAAGTAATTTAAACAGGACGAGATGCAACTTTCAATTAAAAAGAGCTAAAAAAACGATAACAGCACGGACTAATGTGACTCAACACTGCCACCTAATGTACACCAGAGGCATGACTTAAATTGTATAATTGTAGGGTAAATTGTATATTTCTCTTTAATGCTCATTTGCACCACAGGTTTTTACAGGTTGAACCTTCAGAGGGAAATAAAGCAGCGGACGTCAGGCTGAGTGCCACAGGCAGTGTGGGGAAGTCGTAAAGCAGAAAAGAGTAATGAAATGTAGGCTTTGCCTTCTTTACGAGCTTATAAGAGAAAATATTCAATAACACCAGCTTTATGGCTGCGCGTCCATTATGTTATTTACCAGGATCAAACTACAAACCGTAACCAGCTCCAGCCTCTCCTGTGCAAAAATGTTGAAGTGTTGAATGAGGTTTTTTTTAATGGTTTTAGCACATTGTATTTATTGTTGGACAAAGACCACAGCTGAAGTCTTCTTGTTCTCGCTGGACATTTTTTTTTTTTTTAACTGTTTTTTTTTTTTTAAGATTTCCGATTTGAAGTATGTTTATGTTTACAATATAGTTTAAGTGTATGTGAGCCAGTAAAATGTTTCACTCACACACCTTACTTACGTGTTTACTGTCCTGGAACAAAGCCTTATTTTGGTCTAGCTTTTTTTTTTTTTTTTTTAATAGTACTTGACTCTGAATAAAGATATTTTGACAAAAAAATGTATTCCTCCCCAGAATATAAATGCATTGGTTAATTGAAGATCACGTATGGCTGTAAGAAAGACTATAATATATATATATATATATATATACATACATACATACATACATACATACATACATACATATATATATATATATATATATGTATATATATAAAATTACAACCTTATTGACAGTATATGGCAGCATAGCATTAATTTGTGTCGATACTGGACCGACATAATCTGTTTTTATGCACATTGTGCTTAATTCTCCCCCCAAAAATACGTGTAGCCTGTAATTGGAAGATGTAATGAGATTATTCCATTTTAACTACCTTGAAATAAAATGTATTGACCTTATGAATAAAGCCATTTATGAACACATGAACATACATTTTGTAGAGAAGATAAATAAATGTGGACAGGCCCAGCAGCAGTTTGCACTCAGCAGAGGGAGCTGCAGCACCAGAACTCACACCACCGAGCCTATTCACTGCACATTACATGTTGACGTGGCTCTCGGGCTCCAAAGTGGTGAATTTCAGCGTGTTGAGGGGTTTTACCTGTCGTTCTCCATGAGCAGAGCCAGGCGGCCATAGTCCCACGCAGCCTTCCTCAGGCAAGAAAAGATGAGCAACAAAAACTGCAACACAGAGAAAAGAAAGGCAGGAGACGGCAATTCATTTCTCTGAAGGTCCACGTGGAAACAAAAGAACACGTGTGTGGGCAGGACGGAGTCATAACTGAAACCTGTACATTTACCTCTGAATCAACAGCAGCATGTTATGTGGTTTTATTAAGAAGCTGTTCCTGCTTGATCTGGGGAAGATGTTTCAAATTGTAATATTTCAACAGTGATTTGTTTTACACAAACACACACACATGTATATATAGACACACACACACACATATATATATATATATATATATATATATATATATATATTCTATAAAAAAAGGAGTAGTTATCCCATTAGAATATTAATTGTAAGTTTTACTAAGTAATTTACATGACAATTCCAAATGAAAACCCATCATTTTGGCATTTTTGCTTGAACCGGCAGAAAAACTGAAAACGGTGTAGTTTTGTAATAAAACTAGACGTGCACTCAGACAACAATATGCTATGAACATTAACAATGGTGAGGACGTTCATACGGACAGACGATGAAGTAAATATTGTTATGATGGACCGGGAGTCAAGACACTCTAGAGGAAAACATTGTAGTGATCGTCTATCTACTGAGCATGTGCAGAAGAACTATTGACGACAGCTGTTGTGCGCAGGTGTAGTCGCAGTGTTTGTGTCGGGTTTTTTTTTTTAAGTTGCATTTTCTCCCGTTTCCACGGCGATGGCGTCAGAGCCTTTTTGAAAAGTTCCACTTTGGGAGTCGTTTTCAGAACGCTTCATTTTCAGTAGCTCTGAGTACCGTTTTCATGGAAACAAACATACAAAACACAATCAAAGTTTATCTTTTTTAATTCTAAACGTTGTTAAATGGGGCCTGAATGAACTGAGGCCACGCGTACACGTACCCAGGAAAAAAAAGAAAAAAAAGAAAAAAAAAAGATATATATTGCTCTCTACGCTTAATAAAAAATAAATCTTAATTTACAAGGACCACATTTACACCTGGGTCAGAGCTGCTATGAACATGCTAAACCTGTAGGGGGCAGTGTCGCGTGAGGCATGAAGCTATGATAGCCAATCAGAACCCTGGAAAAAAACATGACATCACAAATTGTGACCTAAATATCTGCCAACCTGCCTTTAGATGCAACCGCAGACAGTTTATCCAAGGCTCCACTGTGGCCGGAGTTTTCAAGTATATCGTTTGTGGTGAGTCATAGCTGCATTTATGTGTAAATGCGTGGCCCAAACGCAGAGAAATATCACTGTTTTTTTCAAATATCCATCCATCCATCCATTATCTACCGATTATCCGGGGCCGGGTCGTGGAGGCAGCAGTTTAAGCAGGGATGCCCAGACATCCCTCGCCCCAGACACTTCCTCCAGCTCTTCCGGTGGAACCCCAAGGCGTTCCTAAAGGTACAACCAGCCACCCTACTGAGGAACCTCATTTCAGCTGCTTGTATCCGGGATCTCATTCTTTCGGTCATGACCCACAGTTCATGACCATAGGAGAGGGTGGGAACGAAGATCGACCGGTAAATCGAGAGTTCGGTCTTTTGGCTCAGCTCCTTCTTCACCACGACGGACTGATACAACGACCACAGAACTGCACCAATCCGCCTGTCGATCTCACGCTCCATCTTTCCCCCACTCTATGAACAAGACCCCCGAGATACTTGCACTTCTCCACTTGGGGCAAGGGCCCTCCACCGACCTGACGGGGGCAAGCCACCCATTTCCGGTCGAGAACCATGGTACCATGATCCTCATCCCAGTTGCTTCACACTCGGCTGCAAACCTCACCAGCACAAGCCTCCATTTTCAACTACCCAGTACGTGTAAACGTGGCCTAAGTTACAAATCAAATCTATTGAAGTTCCAGGAATGACATACTTTCTTTAAAAAAAAAAACTGGCACTGGTTTTCCACTCCCAAAACAAATCTACATGCATGTATTCTCCTGTGGGTCTAATGTCCTCCATTCTGTTTGATTGTGAAGCTGAGGAGTCCACAAACAATAGAGTCAAAATACAGCCTCAGTAATGAGCCGAGATGTTTCTTTAGTGCATTGAGTGCGGGGTTGTCTTGGAAACTGCTAAAGACAGGTCAGCGTGCACACATGAACGCACGGCGTGCAGTAATGACACATGAGCGCGGTCAATGGTAAGAATAAATCTGAATAGCCTCCATTTCAACACAAGTGGAGAGCAAACTGAACAGAACAATGAGGGACTAAGAAAAGAGCCCTATTCAAACAAAAAGTCACTTTAAAAGTGAACTCGCCCATTCAAACACCCGCGAGCCGAATCAGTGATGAATGTTGACAAATGCTAATCAGGGTAAAAGTGCTATTGGAGGATTGATTTCAATTGCGGCGTTAAATCATTACCTGATTTGAGTAGAGACGACACTTGGTTTAGTGGGCGGGAATGACAACGGTGTTAATGGGAAGAAAGCTCCCATTAAGGCCGAATGATTCATTCTTTAGCGGCCTGAAGTCGTGCATAGACAATCAGGAAGAGCTGACTGAGGCCAGTGGATGAATAATGAAGCTGTGTTCACATTAGCAGTCAGGGTCTAAACTCTTCAAGAGAAGAATGTGTGTTTTCTTTGCTTCTCAGCTCCTCCCTGTTGTCTTTCTTCGATAATCTGTCTTGATGCGTCGGCGTGCTCTCCTCAAGTCCCACTGATGATTTATTCTGTAAGATGATGTATTTGATGCTCTCATCACCTGGGGAGGGGGGGGGGGGAGCTTTGACTCATGCTCGTCATTACGAGACGGCGCTCAACCTTCTGCGTTGGCTTGACAACCAGGCAGGGGTAAAATAAACCAATTAAAACCAGGGGAAGGCAGACGGGGAGTGACATCAGCTTGACAAGGCCTAACAGTGGAACGGAAACCTGTGACAAGTCAGACTGAAGGACTGCTATTATGTGACAAACACACTTCTCTGTTTGTAAATATGATTATTCGCAAACCACATATTTAGGCCTCATTCACACAATGTTTCATGAGAAATCGCATCGTTTTTGCATTTAAGTTTCAGTAAAGTTTCACATTTACACAACAACGTTTTGGAAACGATGTCTGTTTACATGGCAACGGCAGAAATACTGAAAAACAATGTAGTTAAGCATGTTGGACAAGTAGTGGCTGCTGTTGCTTGTTTTTTGTAATGAAACCACACACACATGCGTACGTACAGGCAGCAATACACTCTTGTTTTTACTGTGGAAACAGACATTTTCAAAACGTTGTTTAAACGCGAAATGTTACTGAAATCAAAACACAAAAACGGTGAAACATTAAACTGCTTGCCATTTCAATCTGATGTAGGTAAGTTATGGCTGAAAATGATTCTGGAGCTGTAGCTCTTTAGGTACCTCTGTTTTACTGAAACACGGGACACCTAGTGGACATTTTAGGAACAGCAGGTGTCTAATTATAAAAATGTTTGTCTTCTTTGTGAGTTTACGTGTCAGACACCCCTCGCTGTAGCTCAGATATGAATGTGAGGAGTAAAGCCAGCATAGCAAAGCTATGGCTTAATTTAACGCTTCTATTTACTTTTGACGATGAAGAAAAGGGAAAATGATAGTAATTTAAAAATATTTAATCATGCATTCACACCTGAAGGAAATTCAGAGAGATCCAATTATCTAAACGCACATCTCTGCACGGATGGTAATGTATGTATGTAATATGGAGTTTTATATAGGGGAAACCCACAGAGATCATGAAAGCCCTGCACTGAGAGAAGCCAAATGATCATGACGTCGTTTGAGGAAATAAAACATAATTTTGCAGATTTTTTATTAAATTAGGCCGTATTTATATGAGTCGCATACATCCTGAAACGATTAAAAAAAAAACATGTTGCCGTGTTGCTTGTAATTGAAGATCCATCTGTCACATCAGGTCCATATGCTGTCTTATCTCAACACGTTGTGTTGTTTATATTTTTGTGATATTATCCTCTTTCCAAACACGCATACTTCCTCTCCTGCTGAGGAACCTTACAATCATACAGTCTGTTAATGGACCTTTGAAGGTTGAAACACTTTAGTTCAGATCTATGTATATCAGTGTGATTTTCCGAGCGAGATGGTGATATAGCTCCACTTCCTGTTATTTATTTTTTATTACTAAACCAGAGTTATTATGATTAAAGCTTCATTAAATAATTCAAACTCATCACAGACTCTCGTGTTATTAACACAGTGTTAAGTAGTAATCTTGGTACATCAATTAGGATCTAAAGAGAATTAGAGACTATACGAAGCCTGTTAGACAGTTTTATTATAGAAAAGTAGATATATCTTTATGAAAAGCTATGTATCTGTTTGACAGGTTTGTTGTACTATATTGTGGTTATACTTAGTCTTCTTTGCATTTTTACAATATCCATCCACTCATAAATTGTGTATTTTATTAATATAAATATTTTTAATAATACATTTTAAGTTCTTGACAAAGAATTGCGGTAAAAATACATAAAATGTCTGATTTAGCGTCTCACCTGTGTGAATCCTAGTATGTTTTCAGCTTTGCCCTCAGACACCAGAAGTGTCTCACCTGTGAGATTTGTTTTTGTTGTGTATTTCAAGATGTTTTCCTCCATCATTTTATTGCATGCTTCGAAAGAAAGTGAGCAATCAACCACAACAACCACACACACTCCCACTTAGGGTCTTAATTTAAGATCACCAATTAATCTCACATGCATGATTTTGGAATTGTGGGAGGAAACCGGGGTAAAAAGCGTTTGACTTAAATATATAGCAAGTCAATGGTCAAGTTTCTTGAACACAAAACTGTCTGAACTGATCTCACACACCTGATGCTGCTGTTCTGGTTGATCAGCATCAAGCGTCTGCAGCACGGTGTGAATCAGACTCCTGTAAAAATAGCCCTCGGACCGAGTGTCACCGCTCGGTGTCTGTTTGTGTCGGCACTCTTTGTGGTGCCTCTAAAGGTGTTGGCAGCTTTTGGAGATATTCAGGAACCTTGTTACTGAGGCTCATCGAGCTGCTGCTGTGTACAAACTACAGATCATCTGCAGAAAGAAAGATGGACTGAGGAGATCTCTGGTTTAAAAAAGGCAATATGCAGAGGATTAACGTAAAGACGTGGAGCTTTAGTCCTTTGCATCAAGGGCTTTTGTCCCACCTGTGATCTGATTGGACACCCAATACAATTTAATCACTGAAAGTATACAGTAGTACTATAATTATTGTGTCCTTGAATTCACTTTCAGGATATTTCTGTGTTTTTCCCTCTAAAACTGTAATCAAATGATTTTGGGAAGCTGCTCAGGACAATAAATAAAGAGAATAATGCAATAAAGGTGAGCCCAAACATTAATCTTGACAACAATTAACATGTCATATTGACAATTAGAAAGAATTGCCTTAGTTAAAAAAAGGAAGATAAAGAAACAGAGATCCTAACAGAACAATTCTGTGTTCAGGAGACTAAATATTAAAATATTAATCAGTGTAAATGCTGATTTTGGTGGTTGGGTTCCCTCTGAACACACCGAGTTTGCATGTATGTATGTAATCTTTATTTTATCATAACAACAGAAGTTAGGTTTCATTATAATAATTAACTGTCATACAAATACTGTAAGCCAGGAGTAAACAGTGTTGTGAACACAACACTGACAATGAAACATTTTCATGAAATAATCAGTATCAATAATAGTGATTTCATATTTTTAAACCCGACCTTTTTAAATGTGAGAATCGTGTGTGTGTGTGTGTGTGTGTGTGTGTGTGTGTGTGTGTGTGTGTGTGCGTGTGTGTGTGTGTGTGTGTGTATACCATCCAGAGCACCACATTGATGGCGAGGACCGTGGGCACGCCCCCGAATGGCAGGCCCTGGAGGACGCTGCTGCGGGAGTGTGAGCTGTAGCATCTCTCCGCTGTGCCGTTTTCCAGCCCCAACTGGCCCAAGAAGCCCAGAACGTCCAGCTCCGGAGGCCTCGGCTCCACAGGGGGCGCTGTCGGCACAAACAGCTCAGACTGCGCCATCAGGCCTGGACCATGCCTGAGGAGGAAAACAATCAGCACTGATTGATCTGGCACAAATAACCAATAGGAAGAAATAACAAATAGTGTCTGGAGAGTTGCTATTTGTCGACACTGTGTCAGTCTCACTTAAAGTGTTAAACATGCAGCCCTCAGGCTGAAACAGGCCCACGACACGGTTCAATAAAGCGTCGATTACACAACAATGTTTTTAAGTGAAAGCAGAAAATCTTCCTAGTATTTTAGGTGTCTGTTTCCACGACGGTGCTCAGAGGCCCTGAAAACGCAACTTTATGCAAACAAACAACAGCACTCTGACTGGTGGCCCAAAAAACCCATTGTTTTCAGTATTTCTGCCATTTCCGTGTCGATGGATATTGTTTTATATATATATGTGGATTTGTAAACGGCACTATCAATACATATTGAATGTATTTGTACTGCTAAATCAAAGACAAAGCTTCAGGCTTCGCCTCGGTTTGAACAGATTGTTGAGGACTGGCGCTTATCGTTGCTTTCTGTGTACTTCCTGTCTGTGCAGCGTGCATGGGATGTGATCATTCACACGAGCATGACCACAGAGTGTAGGCCTGCACCATCTGTCCTCCAGCAGTGCACGCTAATCTCACTCTCAATCAATACAGTCCCGACTCCCCGCTGCTTGGCCCATGTACACACCAGCCCTCGCTGAATAAACAAGCCCAGCAAATGGATCTGCCACTAAAGTGCCGACAAAGCGCTGCGTCAATACTGTGAACTCCGGAGCCTAATACGCGCCGATTATCAAATTTCACGGGAAATACAAGATTGGCAAGTACAAGAAAAAACCCAGCTCTGTGTGAGGTAACTATAAGCCCTCCAAACTGTGATTTATCGC
Organism: Blennius ocellaris; assembly: GCF_963422515.1. Lineage (NCBI taxonomy): Eukaryota > Metazoa > Chordata > Actinopteri > Blenniiformes > Blenniidae > Blennius > Blennius ocellaris. The sequence continues at coordinate 18,535,296 of NC_137666.1, read as the reverse complement.
TGCCCAAATGATGTCACTTCCTGTGATCTCCATCACAGTTTTCTTAGAGGCGGTACCAGTCGGCGCTGGTGGTGCGACAGAAGCCACAGCGGGCTCTCTCTCTCTCTCTCTCTCTCTCTCTCTCTCGTGTAGGAGGCGAGCTGATCGATGGGAGTGCGGCTGGACCGCTTGTACGTCTCACTCCGAGAGGTCTGCGGACAAAAACGCACCCCGGTAATCCTTCAGCGGCTCCTTCTGCACGACTGTCATTCTCATCTTTGTGTCGTGGAATTGTACAGCTTGAAGTCAATACTGAGATCACGTCAGACGCCGAACATCAGAGCCTCCCTGTAGAGATGAGTGCAGGAGAGGAGATTCCCCGAGGAAGGTTCACAACGTAAATCTATACAACATACTCACAATCTGCTCATGTGTTTGTTTGTTTTTTTTTAACCAGAAACCCTAGCGACAGGAAATCACTTTTTCTCTCATTGCCAATGATGAATCTAATGCTAAAAAAGGATACTTTCTTCTGGAAATGGATGAGTAACTACGAATGTTTGGATTAGAGCACTGGGAAGAGACACACCATTCTCCAACAATGTTTTGCAAGACGCCTGCACAGACTGCTGCTAAGAAAAGCTTTGGGACATTTCTTAAATCATTGATTACCGTGAAGCCAAACATTGCTAGTAAATCACCAACATACATTCGAGTGTGGAAAGTGTACAACACTATCACAGAATTGAGATTTTCTTTAATGAGCAAACGTGATTATCTCAGAACAGATTGGGAAATAAATTAAGCAAAGAAGAGTCAAACACTCTATTTTCATATTCACACAAATGACATTTAGGGTTGGGGTTTGCTGGGCGACACATCTCTCCTTCCAATGAATAATGAAGGTTTGAAAGATAAACTCCATCAGTTTGTCTTGCAGTGATTGAATCTATTTCACCAGCAGACTGGAGAATAAACACACACACATGACAAATGTGTTTTGAAATCCAATTAAATTAGATTGTCAACTCTCCCACACCGACAGTAAAGGTCGAACCATTAACTCAAAGCTAAAAGGCTGGAGAAATGATCCCGAGTATCAATTTTTATTGGTATCAGGCTTTCAAAGAAACTTCTCCTTCATTTCCACCTTCCAGCTGTCCCACCCTTATGAAACAAGGCTACATGTATACAGCCGGATAATTTTATGTATTTCAATCATTTCTGATGAATTTAGGATTCAGAGTATGATCTGGATAACCTCTCAAAATCCATTCTCATCTGCCTCTGCAGATAACCAATCAACATATTCAAATGAATCTATAATTTATATATTATATATTTTGAATTCCAAACATTGTCCAGATCTCACCCACAATTAAATCCCTTCTTATTTTGTTAGTTATTCAGTCGAACAAATTTGATCAAAATCCTTCAACAAGGTTTTGAGTTATTGTGTTTATCAACCAACCAACTAGTCAATCAACCAACCAATCAACCAACTGACCAAGTCGCCAGATCAACTGACCAACCAACCACCAATCAATGAACCAGCCAACCAACCAGCAAGCTGACCGACTAACTAACTGACCAGCTGGACACCAACCAACCAACCATGAAGATATAGACCTCCTTGTCTAGATTATTTAAAACAAATGAAGTAATGCTTGCTAAAAATCCTTAAACCCACCCACGTTTGTTCAGTAAAGTAACAACTATTCAACCCATCCTACCATCTATGGATGTATTTCACGTGTCACCAATACATTTCTTCCAATTTGATAAGTCAACAGGCCTCACGTGAAACACAAATGAAATTCACCGGTGAGTTATATTCCTGAGACGAGCTGGTGTAAGCCAACTAAAATGAAGAGCCACTGTTTGAACTGTAACACGGAGCAACAGGAGCGCAGTCAAACAGAGAGGATTTCTTATAGCGAAGAGATACACACCTGACTCATCGTAACCTGGAAACACACAGAGCTTGATCAGCCTGCCCTGCAGACGCTCAAACAGACCTTCATCATCCACTCATCCTGATTGTCCTTTTCCTGCAAAGTGTTCGCTTACGTGGTCTGCTGATGCCGAAAGTGAAACTCTTCCTCTGCAGCTCCGGGACCCGGGCGGGATGCTGAGGAATACGCTCCGACTGTGGTGTGCTTTCACACAACATTTGGACAAACGTCACAGCATGACTCAGCAGATTAATGGTGAGGCTCCACGGTTATTCTTCTCCTTGTCTGTTGAAACACTCAAACACGCTCACACTGATCCCAGGGTGTCCATTTCCCCTCCCGCTCATTCGACTCTGTGACTCTGACGTCTCTCTAATCCATCCCTTCTGCTCGTCTCTCTCTCTCCTTGTTTTTGTACCAGTCCTCCAAACCAAACTGCTCTGAGAAGCGACGTCGTGCCGCCCGCTGGCAGGCAGAATGAGTGAAATCTCATCTGTGAGCTCCGCTACGCACTATTCTAATCACACAAGCTGAAGTCAGCGCGGCAGCCGCAAAGTGGTGATGAAACATACCTGAGTTTGAGTCAGAGAGGCAGGAAAAAAAAAAGGGTGAGCTGAAAAGAAGAAGCAGCGAACTCAGGTCGGCTCATTGCACCAGAAAAACAGCTGAGGTATCAGAGAATGGGTGATGTAGGCTGTGGTCCAAGCCACAGTGGATGGAAACTGCATTATTTCCTCTCTGTGCGTGTTCAGTGAGGAAAGTTATCCTCATGATGACGTTAACAAGTATCAGTGGTCTCGGTTGAGAATTTGAGTTCACGAGGCAACGGCTACTGAAATGTTACAAGATGAAAAGCAACGAATTCCCATCAAACACACCAACAATCCATACATAACTGAAACAGCCCTCGTCGAAGTAACAGCTTCCTCAAAGCAGCTGATTCTCGAGTTTTATCCATTCTCCTCCTCCTCGGTATGAGAGCACCTTTTGACACCATCTCCCACTCCATCCTCCTCCTCCTCCTCTTCCTCCTCCTCCTCTAACTCCATCTTCCTCCACAGAGCCGTCAGACTATCCAACACACCCCTGGACTAAATCAAGTCAGACCTCTCTGGTTGCACACAGTTTAATTAGATGAAATGCTTCACTCTCTCCACTGGTGTCCCCCAGGGCTGTGTCCTAGGTCCCATCCTCTTGGCTATGTTTTACATAAATACAAAGTATACAGTTTCATTGCCATGCAGATGACACCATATTGAACCACAACATGGTGTAGTCTGACTTCAGTAGAAGAACAGAGTAAGCAGCAGCAAAATTAGACACTAAATGAAATGGAACTAAGATGAAGTTGAGGTCTTTGACAATAGGAATTCACTGCTCCCACCCAGAGCACAAAAGAGGAATTACGGTACTCAAATCTTACATACTGCACCTTTCACAACTTGCAATAACTCAAATCAACTCATTAGAAACTTGCTGCTGCAGCATTAATGTCCTGTGAGGCTCAGCCGATAGATTTACGAAGGTAGAAATGTATCGTAACATGTAAACATGTCAGCGGCTGGATCATAATTTCCAGCTGCTTCATAGTTTAATATAGACCATAAAGCATTTGGTTTGTGGCTCTGGCGGAGCTCCCCCTCCTCGCTTCATCAGACATTACTTGCCTAAGGGAATGAGAGAGTGACGCCCTGTTTCACCAGAGAAATGGACCATAAATAAAATGCATTCCTGTTCACTTCCAAATGTCTGCACCTGATCAACTGCCAGTCGCCATGAGATAAAAGACGAACAGCCCCAAGGACAATACGCAGCAATCACAAATAAAAGAACCATGGCTTCACTGCTGCTATTCTCTTTCTTGATTGCAACCTTGATAAACATGCAGGCTTTTCTGACCACTCTTCTGTTTATGCTGGTGAAGGCTGTATGATTTGCACGAGGCAGCAAAACCTGCATCATATGTTTGGTGTTTCTTGTCTCAAACACTCTGCTGATGGAATACGAATCAACTTTCTTGGAGGGTGGGAATGTGCGCCGCATCTTAACCCAAATCGATTAAAATATAAGGTTCTAAACATGAATGCCAGACTATCCCTTATTAATTGCCCCAGAAGTGTTGCCTCTGCAGTGATGGCGGTGGGCAGACGTCTGTGCTGGACGGGCAATGAGACTCATCCTGAGGGAAAGAACAGGGCGGAGATTTAAACACAATCTGCTCGCCACCTGCTCAGCCGAGGGGAAGGGAGGGGGGGCTCAACTCTTTTCAAAACTCACCCTCTATCACGGCGCACACAAACACAGATCACTAAGGTGTGTCTGCTCACAGCTCACGGTTAACGCAGCCTCCCCACACCCTCCCCGGCCTCCCTCCGAAGGCTGAGTGAGCCTGTGTGCGACGCGAGTGAATACTGCACGCACAGACCGTGGTCAAACAAGACAACACCTGCTTCCTTGTCCGTCTGCACATGCTCAGTAAACCCCAGGGGAGTGTGTGTGTGTGTCTTCTCCTGCTGCTGCTGCTGTTCCTGTGGGGACTGAGCCATTCTTCATTAGGACCCATCTGGCACCAGCGCTGCTCCAGTCCAACACAGATGCTGGATTTGGCTGAATCCGACCAGGTGAATAGCCACAGTGTCTGTCTGAGCTGCACTTTCCCAGACTCTACAATATTCCAGCGACAGCTTCTAACACTGGATCCTAAAATCCGGAGGCTCACTTCACCATCGTCGAAAAACTGTAAATGCTGCACGTCGGAAGAGATTAACAGGGAGGAAATATCTAATCCCCATAAGCACCGATGCCAGAGGACGTGAAACACATGATCCAAGGCCATAAAGTGGGCTGGCGACGGGTCAAATCTGTTCCAAAGGACAATGCAAACAGTAACAAAGACTTTACATGACAATTCTTCAATGAAATTAACTTTCATTCCTAATTTGGCCAGTGAGGGATCACAATGTTTAGATGAGCAGCGACACAGGATGGCTTACAATCGATTTGGCTGCACAATAGCAGGTAAACATGTTACCTTCTCCAACAATTGTTGGGGGAAGGTTATGTTTTTGTTGATTTGTATGTATGAAATTTACCAACTTTTCGCAAAATCTATTAACCCAAATTACATTAAATCTTCAGGGATGATTCGTCTTCATCCAAGTACCAATCGATTCAATTTTGGGACGCTAACGGCTGATCCTTTCCAAATAAATCCCCCCAAAAGGCGGACAAATGTCCCAATCAAAGCGGATGAGAGAGGCACCTCATGGAGGAGGTCAAAGGAGATCAGAGTCTGTTGCCATGGAGACACTCCCTGCTCAGTGTTTTTCTTGTCTGAACTACTTAGTTAGCATCAATCTGAGCTAATGGCTAAGATACTAGCGATTCTAACTCGGTTTCGCAAACAACTGTGGCAATGGCGAAGGTCTGTGCCCGTTCGAGTTGAGTATTGTAATTATGATCAATACAAATTCATCTTGTACATTAAGATTTTTTAAATTCTCGACAGCCATGCTCTTTCTCTCTATTTTCCACCAGCTGTGACTGTGACTTTCTGTCAAAAACATTTAGAATTAATCACTTGCAATTTTCCTTCATTTTTCAATTTTGTCATTCGAATTTCCAGAGCATGTAGAACATAGTGCATGGAGACATAATTTGATATAGTACCAGTCAGACCGTTGCAGTATGTAAATTGCATGTTGATATTGTGATAATTTGTGAGGATTTGCATTGATCCATAAGGATCAAACTATCAAATTGCAGAGGTTTTGATTTCACATGTGGCCCTGTCCATATGTGTCCTCGAGCAAGACATGAACAAAGGTACTAATACCATTATACTATATTATATACACTTTACACTATATACACTTTAATGTGTTCCTTGAAAAAAAAAAAGTAAAGAAGACTCTGGACAGGATCTTCAAGGTTTTCATTCCAGAGTTCAATGTCAAGACTCATGACGAGTTGTCAAATAAAACGTTGTTAACAGTCCCTGAGGATCTCTGAACTCTGACTTGCATCAACATGACAGTGAATCTGGTGGACACACACATTCAACAAGGCAAAACAGCAAATTCCTTCAAAGAAAAACATGAGGCAGTTGTTCTCGATCCTATGAATTTGATTTTAAAGGTTTGATTTTGCACATTCCAATTTGATATGTACATGTATATTTAAGCAATAGAACGGCTTCTCTCATATGAGAATCATCGGGCATCAGGTCCAAAACGTTCTGCAGGGTAAATCCTATTTATATCACAACTGCTGTACTTAAAAGTACCAACGAGGACCGAAAGCTTTACATCCGATGTGTGTTCAGCAGCCACAGTGCGCATAAAGCGAGAGAGCAGTGACAGCACAGGAGAGTCTGACACCTCAATGTTTGATGTGTTTTCTTTGTGGGGTCGAAAGCTTATGGCCCAGACAGTTTGTGTACAACACACAGTGAAAACGCTGCGGGCGAAGGGGCTCTGTGGAATCGTAGGGCAATTCTCAGGCTGAATCTCAAATAGCGAGGAGCTTCTTTCCCACCAAAGACACGAGAAGAACAAAGCTCAGCCGGTAGAACACACCTGTGATGGTTACAGGACCGTGTGGAATACAAATCAGGTTTTCACAAGCGAAGCTTTTGTTCTCATATTCTGTTTGTGTTCGATTTTCCGTCAAAAGTGTCTGCCCACGGTTTTATTCAAACCTCGTGATAGCTCACTGAAATACGCCTGTACTTCACGTCGCCACTGCCGCCATCTTTGTCCACAGCAAGACGCCCGTGTGGCGCTACACGAGGGTGTGCGGGCTGTCAGCAGCGTGGGCCGTTCGTCTCAGCTGCTCAGAGCTGGAGAAACCTCATTAATGTATTAATGGCAACACATCAGCCAATAGTAAAAAGCCTCTACGCATCAGAGACATCTGAATGTAAACATTAACTACGGCGAGTACGCGAGATAGTTTAGTATTTTCTCTTGAAAATGTCACGTAAACGAGCCCTAAATTGTTCACCATCCTTTTTCCATACTCGGCTCCTGATTAGCGCTGGAAACTGTTAAGACTACTACATTTTGGCTCCAGGCATCATTACCAACGTCATATCGTGCCACAAAAACAACAGATGAAAATACATCCATTAGCTCAAGACGAGCTTCTCAAATCTGAGACTGACGAACCAACGGTACGGAATTATTTTTCCCCCCGAATAATCTGCTGAAAAGTAAACGTGGGTGAGACACCAACACTCTCTGCTGGGTGGAATTCACACCCCCGGGGTCTTCAGGAGGGGCCACAACAACACCAGAGACAGCACACACCTACAAAACCAGCTGCTCACGCTTGTGTCGCCATGGAGACGAGTGACAAAGCGTCAAACACAGAACGTTTCACCCCACAGAGAGTTTACTGTGGACTCGGCACGGCCCAGTCCAGACCTTTACCGGACTGCAAATTGTTCACTCGTGTTGGATCTAAAATGCCGTGAATGTGAGACGTGATCTGTAGTTGCACAATATACTCAAATGTATTGTAGTTGCAATAATAAAATGAGCAATGTGCCACAAATCATGTTTCGAGGAGCCATGTAGTTATTAATGCTGACTGAGCAATTTCAAAATTAATTAATAAATAGGAATCAAAAGTAAAAGCTAACTGCAAATAATTCACATACTGTATGTGTATATATGGGTTTGTTTAAATATTTTTAAACCACATTTTATTTCAGGATCTACATGTGTCCCAGTTTGATCTTAAGTGGGCCAGACCAATAAAATAGTGCCACAATAACCTTTACATTTAAACTTTTCTTTGTTGTGCCGCAGAGTACACATGATGGAAATGTCTGGTCCTGGTGTTTGGACATTTGCAAAACCAAACAATTACTTTCAAACAATGACTAAAATCTCAACATGAAGCCAATTTAAATGAACCCATCCAGTGAAAAATATGTACAAAAACTCCTCTTGCAGCTGTTGCATTGTGGGTGTTTTGACGGCATGGCCTTGAGGCTAATTCGATAGCGACGAGGTCACGAGCTTTCATGGCATCATCACCTTATGTTGTGTCACGACTTAAAAACTGAAATTTTTACAATTTTCCTGGCGGTTTGGCAGAATGGATTGGAGCCTCTTGTGGGCCAGTTAGGCTCGACACCTCTCGTCTAAACAATGATTTTCCTACGTGTAACAAAAAAAAAAACCTTCCCTAAAACATTCAACTGAAAATGTTCACATATTGAAACAGTCACAAATACAAACATACTGACTAATTTTGCGGAGATAAATGTGACTCTTGATTGAAAAATGTTAATATCTTGTCAACTGAGATAAATAAAGTCACCTTCCCACCACCTTTCATGAAAAGAAAGCTTGAACCTTTCTAGTTCATCTGGCCTAATCCCCGTTTACGTTAACTCTTTGACAATGGGTCCTCAGTTGGAACTTTTTGAAAGCGCTTCATCTCCTTGTAAACAAGGAAGAATGCAATTTTTCTTTTAAACAATGCTACTGTGTATGCACATCACAGCCATAGTCAATAGTTGTTCTGCACACGGGCACTCAGATGGACAATGACAACAATGGTTTCCTCCGGTGTCATGACTCCCAGTCCACCTTCTCTCGGGACCAGCCTGGTCGTCTGTCCACACCAATGTCCGCATACTACCCTTGTTAATGTTTATAGCGTATTGGTCTCTGCGTGCATGTGTGTCGAGTTTCATTACAAAAACAACCAACAGCACCTACCAGTGGCCCAAAATGAAAACTACATTGTTTTCCGTGTTTCTGTTTCCAAGTAAAGGAACATCATTTTCAAAACGCTGCCGTGGAAACGTGAAACTTTTCTAAAAACAAAAATCCAGCATTTTTTTTAACCTGAAATGTTCTGGAATGTTATGGCCTCAGTTATCGACTATAATCAATGCAACATAAACTGAAACCACATCAAAGCTAAGGAGGAAGTTTTACCTTCATTTTAAAGCGCGAGGATAATAAAAGCAATGGGATTCACCAGGTCTACATGCTCAGCCATACATGTCAGTGCTGCCCGTCGCTCCCTGCTCCTCCAGGCTCGCTGTGCTCTGCCCTCCGGCAGCAGAACCCACATGAAGTGAAGCAGGTCATCTTGGCGGTGCGACACTTTCTTCCCTCAGGTTATCAGGGGAAAGCACCGGGGACCGAAAGAAATGGAGAGATGGAAATGTATTTCTCAACCTCTCCTAAATGATTCACGCTGCTTTCAGGGTTTTTAAAACCATCTTTTAGATCCTCCACTTAAAACAGACCTTCCCAGGTCCAAGCTGCTCGGGGGACTTTTAATCTGCCGCCAGTGTTTTTAATGGGCAGATTACTCGAGACAAGGATGAAACCCATTGGGTGTATTGTAGCATTGATTTAGATGTGGAATCTATTCTGCAACCTGCTGAACTGAAGTCAAACAGTGTCAAACATGTGGCCTGTGGGCTCAAAGCAGGCTGGATTTATACAGGATTTATTGACAGGCTGTGTGTATATGTGATGTATCTGTAGCACCGATATCTCAGCTCGGGTCTCAGTGTTGTGTTGTGTCTACACAATTTGAATTGTGACCATTTTCCAGGTGGTTTTGCAGCTGGATTGGAGCTGCTCATGGGCCAGTTTTGTCACCAATGCATTGGATGTAAACATTTTTATTGTACTTGTTTTTGTTTGCAAAAAGAAAACATTTAGAAACGCACAAAAACGTATAACAACTACCAATAAATTAATCCACAAACTGCATGCAGCCCCTGGAGTAAAATGAGTTCTATGAAGTCTATGGTCATAAATTGGAACACCGTTAAATATAGTCCACATTATTCCAGATTCATTGTGAGAAGGTTCGGTTTGCTTGTGTATCTCAATACAGGATTCCATTCTCGCTTTGGACAAAATTATAATGAATCATTCTGTTCAATTCAATAGCATTTATTTGTTGCTCTGGGTTGTGTAAAATTTACAACTGTTGGATTCCCGTTACAATAAAGTTGTGTTTCTGCGATTAAGATACAGAGTTATATAGTTGAAATCATGTTTTTATAACAAAACTGATCCCAGCTAACACCAATTCACATTCTAGACATGTCTGTGTACTGTAAACAAGTCCAGAAATGGCTACCTGAGAGGTTGTGTGGTTTCACACGCCCACAATGTGAAAATACCTGCTGCAGCATTGAGTTCTTCAAAAATTCAGCTGGAAAACAGAGCGTCTCCTACCGTTTGACATTTATGCAGCTCAAATTAGATTTCTTTTATCACATCGCTGCGTGGAGCCGGATGTGTGCCTGCCTGCACCCATTGATAAAACAAACACAGAGAATAAAACTGTGCGCGTGAAGCCGTTTTGTGCTTAAATCGCCTTGAATGGCCTTTAACACGCCTCTCGGTTTCGTCTGTCTGTTCAGCAGCTGTTCCAACCTGCACCATACACACCATACACACCATAAACACCATACACACCACTGCAAGCTCCCCTTTCAATCTCTGCTCAGTTTCCTGAAATATTAATGACTGTGTGATACGTGAGGATGACCATTTGTTCCCTTTCCTTGAGAGAAAACCTTCCTGTTGCAGAGTGGGGTCGATGGTTAAAGTGAAAGCCTATAGAAAATGTATTGATTGGCAAGCACTTGAGGAGGTAAACTCCGGCAAATTACAATCCAGCATCCCACTGGGAAGGGAGCAATTCAATTTTAGGCCTTTTATCCAAGGTAGAAAGTGAAAAAAAATTGTGTCCAGCTGATGAAAATGGGTCATTTAAACACCCGTTACACACTTAAAAAAAACATAAATGTAAAATATCGGACACCTTCCACCGGCTTGTATCAAATAGAGGAATAAAGCACATGTAGTTTCTGTTTTTTCCTGAGAGCGTCACATTTATTCTGAAAACTGACCTTTCAGATCAAAGGGTGCTGGTGAACACCAGAGAGTGTAACACTGTTATGGTAATTATGGATTGTGACTGAAATAAAGCTGTGAATATCTGAGATGTTTATCAACGTGTCTCCAAGAACGAGGACGCACAAACATGACAGAAATCCTCTCTAATTAATGAGCAACATCATCACTGTCGTGTTTGTGTTATTATCGGCCTGATGAGCTGCGGTATTGTCGTCAGACTTTGCTCCAGACATTATCATGACAATCTAGCATGAAAAATACCATTAAAAAAACAAAAAAAGAAGCTCTGAAGTTATATAACAGTTTCTTAGTAAAGTCTTATTACGTATAAATCTGAACTTCCTTAAGGCCTTTTAGGTGCAAACTACAAATAAAGAGTCAAGAATTAATTTGAAAATACGATCGAGAGTTCCTTTAAAGGTGCAGTGTCTGAATTTAAGTACTACAACATTTGTGCACGAGGGGGCAGTAGTGAGTCACTGTAGTGTCGATGATGTTGACGTGTTCATGCTTTGAGATTTCTCTACTCTACGTTGTTGGTTTTGGTCATTGGTCTGCATGCGTCTCATCTCGGCCCTGTGATAACATGATGAAAATGCCTCATTTGATTTTTGTCAACTAATCATGATTATTCACGCTTTTCTTATAAATCTAAAATTCTATCATCTCATATTTGCAGAGCATGAGAGCGCAGTGCTTTGAAACATCATTGATCACAGTTAATCCGGCCTGTTGTGATAAAGTGCACATATTATATCACAATGATACATTTGGGATGTCATGCAGCTCTGATTATGGGTGGCCGAGTTTATTGGTTTAAAATATAAACACAACATAAAATTTTTCAGGTCTGACTTGAAAGGATGTTAGGACGTCCCCACATGTATATTCTGCTTATTGATATCTTGATAATCGATACATTTATGGATTTAAAAGACTGGGTATGTGGTAAGCTTGCTATCAAAAAGATAAAGCAGACTTCATTTTGGGCAAATTCAGTTTCCAGGTTACAGCAATTGTTGTCCTGTTTACACAACAACGTTTCAAGTGGAAACGCATCATTGTTGCATTTTCGTTCCAGAAAAGTTTCACGTTTGTTCACGGCAACATTTTGAAAACGTCTGTTTACACACACTTAAACAGAAACGTTTTCATGTTGAACCACGAGTCGGAACATTGTTGTTATTGTCCATCTACTGAGCATGTGCAGAAGAACTATTTACCACGGCAGTAGGGTGCATAAGGAGTAAAACGTTTTCACTGTTTACACAGAGACAACTTGGGAGCGTTTAAAAAAAAAGTTGCATTCACGCTTAAGGTTTTGTACAAAAGCTTGCTTTATATTTTTGGGTTTCTCTCAACACTTCCAACCCATTCAGTCATTAAAGAAAAAAAAAAGTCCGTTTAATGACACGTTTCACCATGTTTTCATTTGCAAATTGTGGTCATAATTAAACCGATCTGAAACGGAACAATAACAGACACTGTCGCTTTAACGACAGAAGCTGAATGGACTTGTTCAGAATATAAATGACCTTTGTGTGGCAGATCCCCTCAGTGGGACCTCAGTTTACCCCGGTGATAACACCCCGTTGTGGGGCGACAACAGCCAGTGTCTGTGCAGTGAAATGGGAGTGAGAATCAACAGGTCAGCCCAGATGGTGAAATGACCAGATGGGGGCTTTGTGTCTGTGTGGTGGTGGAGGAGACACCCCCCCTCCTCATATGAGACATGATGGGGACCCTCGATTACAGTAAATTAATCTCACTCAGTATTTTCCACCGTAGGAGGAACAAACATGAGGTATCCCTGTGAGGAGACATCATGCACCTGCTATGGGTGTAGTAGTCTGACACGTTGCCAAAAACCTACTCATCCTCAGCAGCCACAACAAATCACACTGCCAACTTTTTACACCTCCGATAATACATGTAGAAATATTTACTTTTTTTTTTATTTTTTAATATTGATAAAATGTGTCTCTCCTTGTCCAATCTGGCATTTTCCCATGTCTGTCCTTGTGTTTGCTGCAGTCTGCACACCCACCTTCCTCCGGATCTGCAACTTGATGAAAACGATTGCGCCACAAACGACGCATAAACCTCCGTCTGCAGTCCGCAAACAGATCCGCAGTGAGCGCAGAGTTTAAAATGCGGCTTCTCTCACCTCACAAAGCTTCCTGGTCGCGGGCGGCTGCTGCTGATGGAGATGCTGCTGATGCTGTTTTTTTTTTTCTTTTTTTTTTTTTCTTCCTTCAACACCAAGAAACAAGAGAAACTCCCACCTTCCCAGGGACCGTGTGACTGTTCTACACCCGCAGCAGACCCGCGGAGGGACCGTCAACAAATAGCAACTGAGAACACTACAGAGAGGAAAACCTGAATAAAAACGGTTCGAAAGCATTTTTTTTAATCACATGAGTAGAAAGTCAGAATAAATTGAAGGTGTATTATATTCTTTAATTGCTGTGAGTTTATTTATGACTTTTTTTCATGACTATGTACTTATACTTTGTACATATTTCAATTCTTTTTTATATAATTTCAGCTTTTATTGACGTAAGGTACTTTGTGTATAGATCTGTGAAATGCACTCTATGAATACATTTTACTGATTCACTTACTTCCTGTATTCTATTATTATTATTATTATTATTATTATTATGTGGTGTTTGAACCCACGACTTTCCCGCTGTAACCACTGAGCCGCCATGCTAACCTATACCATTGTATATTTCTATTTTACATTGAATCAATCAATCAATCAATCAATCAATCAATCAAATAAATAAATATTAGAATCAAATAACAAGTGATAACAGAAAAACACAATTTTTGTCCAAAATATAATTCAAATTTCATATAATATAAATTTAATAAAAATTTCTTTTTGTATTTAAACTACAAAAAGAAAAACATGGTTTGAATCACATTGATTGGAAATGAGACATCGGTCAGTGCAGGAGCTCTATATGTTTTCTATGATGCTGTTTTGTATAGGAAAACAGCAGAACTGCAGCATATATAAACACAATATTATCATTATATAGTTGTGCTGTTGTGGGTTCAAGTCCAGATCAGACACTTTGCATGTTATCCCTGTGTATGTGCAAATTCTCTCCAGGTACCCCAAGTAGTATTTCATGTTAAATTGTATTTATTGAAAAAATGTATTGCTCTGCTCAACAAATACTTGCATTCATGAAAAGGAATTTCCAGATAAGCTGTCGTGTTTCAAGTACGTTTTTGTACTAAATGTATCTCTAATACAAACAAATTGTGTATATTTAGTCAGACTGAAACACTGGAGGAAATGTATTCAGCAGTCTTGTTCAATATGTAAATAAACCTTTCTTGTAACCTGATACTGTCACAATCGTTCTATATCTCACTGAGCAGCCAGCGATCAAATAGAAAATAATTGAGGATGTATTGCCACCTACTGGTAGTTTGTTTCTCCTAAACGTCTGCAGATGCCTACACATCTTGAGATACAAAAGAACAAAACACACAAGCAGTAGAGTTACCATATATGTTCAATGTTCACATCTAAAACAATGCATAAAATATTAAATCACACATAATATTCTTGTAGGAACCCAGACATGATTAAAAATTGTCTTTGAAAATACTTCAGGTTTCCATAAAACAACATTTCAGTGATGTTGCTGTTGTTTCATAACAAATGAGACAGAAATGTGTGTGAACATGAAAAAGGATTGAGGTGCACTAACAAAACATGCATATAGAAACAATATGGACAAACATGTAGGCAGGGGCGTTTCTAGGAAGAAGGACTTATGGGCCCCAGAATGATGATGATTGAAGTCCAGGATGTCAGATCAGTAAAGAAATACCATTTTCTGAATATTAATAGAAAAAAGCAAGAGTCATCATGGGAAACAGCATCTCCCTGATCCCCCACACGTTAAAACACAGTTCTATACAAAGCTCGCAAAATTTGAACTTAGAACATTTTATGTCAAAAGCAAAACTGTGGGGGATTTTAATAACAAATACATAAATATTACAGCAACTTTATCTGTCCAAATTCTTTTCCAATCTTTATAAAACAACCACAAATGGATCATATCAAAACTTTGGACTTTGAACAGTATTTCAAAAACAAGACTTTTCATCAGAGACAAATGACAAATACTGTATTCTTGTAAATGTTTCATTATTTCATAAAATAATCAAATTCAAGGCTTTTGCATGTTTGCCTCGCAGCCAGAATAATCCTGGTTTGCTTTGGGGATTGGGAATTTGTCTGAGAGTTTACATGTTCTCGTTGTGTGAGAGGGGAGTTTCTCTGAGTATCTCAATCCAGAATGTATTTGAGATTACTGGTGACTTTAATTGGAATTTAATACAGTGCATGTGTTTCAGCCGTGCAACCAGGATAAGCTGTCCAAAAAATTAATTATTATCATTATTATTATTATTATTAGTAGTAGTAATAATAATAATAATAATAATAATAATAATAATAATAATAATAATAATAATAATAATAATAATAATAGCCAAATATTATATTTTAAAATATTTTTCTGTCAGTTTTTTTTCATGTGGGTATATCATACTCCCGTAGAAGTCACATGATGGTAAAAAAAATTGAATTCATTTTAATAATTAAATATATTTGATATCAGAAGTGGGGAAGAAGGCGGTAGATTGAAGAGACGCACCGGACCAGCAGGGGGCGGTAGACGGAGCTCGGCTTGCTGCTGGCGGAGAGACAGACAGACAGAGAGAGAGAGAGAGAGAGAGAGAGAGAGAGAGAGAGCGATCGAGAGAGAGAGGAGGCTGGACCAGCTCTCACACTCACACCTCCTGCCCGGCTGCTGAGCTCCTCTGCTCCGCGGTGCTGAAAGGACAGCTCCCCCTCCTCTTCCTCCTCCTCCTCCTCCTCCTCTTCTTCCTCCGCCACATCTGCAGGTAACCAGATGTGTGCGCGTGGGGACTCCACGACGCAGCACATCGACGCATCAGGCATCGTCTGCTCGTGCATGTGGGAGCAGCTGGACTGAAGGCAGGGGCAGTGATGTAGTGATGCGGTGCGGCGAGGGGCTTTCTGTGGCCTTCAGCTGCGACCATCCATTGTTCAGATGCCCTCTAACAGGCTGCAAGTCTGTGTGGCTGCTGCTTCCCTGCCATCCTGCTCTGCTTACTCTGCTGTAGGCAAGCAGATCACAGAAGGACAGGGTATTTTTAGTATTCTCAGTGGCCCCGAGAGTCCCAAGACCCCACTTTGCTCCAGCAGACTGTTATTCTCCTTATTAACATTTCTGCACGAGGCTCCGTGTAATCTGTCCCCACTAATCTGCAGGCGTTAACCTACTTATTCTGATTTTACTATCTAACTGAATTAATCTACTATTTACTCATTTTATCTCGTACTTGTCATAAATATCTTTATACATGTGTATTATAGTCTTAATTGTTCTATTATGATATGTTTCATTATTTTTATTCAACTGATTCAGATGTGACTTACTGTCATTGTCTTTCAGCAATCACTTGTAAAGTAGTCTGAGCAACATTTCCTGCCAAGAAACTATTGAACAATTGCTTGATTAAAGTCCCCAAAATGTGGTTAATAAGTAAGTTATTCAGATACCTCGATGTAATGATGTCTGCCTTTTAAAAATACAAAAATAATATATAATCGTTGATTCACATTAAACTGCAAGTACAAAAACAAAATGTTCATAAATTGTGCAGAAGTTGCTTCAAAACATAAATGCATTTTTTTTAAAGTCTTTCTATTATTCATTTCACGTTCTAGTGCATTTCATTGCACTCACAGAGTTTGACACACACACTGTGAACCCTTTATTCCAATGCTTTGTCTCAGCAGACGTCGTTTTAGTAAAGACCAAAATGTTCTTTACCAGAACGACTTCATCTGAGTATAAAACTGCCAGCAAAAGAGTCCCGACACAGGACTGGAGTGGAGATCTGAGTCATGCATGGCTGCTTTTCTCCTTCCACTGTACAGTCAAATATAAATGCTCTTGCTCATTTGCGAAATGTTATATCTTTTTTAATACGTCTAGTTTGCAACTGTTACACTTCCTCTTGAAATGTCGTATCAATTTCTCTCCAATGCACTCCCAAATTGTTTTACCGTCCACGTTTCCATTGCTTGTGATTGTTTTGTATGAAAAACATTCTAAACATCTCAGATCCACACTTTAATAACCACTGATCACATTTAATTATTGAAGCGCAGTGTGTTTTCTTCGGTTGTTGTGTGAAAGCGACACGTCAGTGATGAGGTGTGTTGTGACGTACTGGAGCTCCTTCACTGTGTGTTTCCACCTCTTTGCGCAGACATGTTCACCCGGATGTTAAAGCTGAGGCTCCTCAACGCCGTGGCGCCGGCCTACTTCTTCACGGCCACAGTCGTCACCTTCATTCTGCACTTTGGCTTCTTCCTGCCGACCATTTTCCCGAACCCGGACCCGTCGCTGCAGGGCTCCACCGCCCTCCACACCGCTCTGTTTCTCTTCCTGATGTTCAACGCCTTGGGGAATTACGTCATGACGATTCGGTATCCCGCCGAAAGTGCCAACGAGACCGCGGTCCCGGTGTGCTCGCCGCACTGCTCCGACAAGGTGGACGCCCACTACCTGCTGAACGGCCGCCACTTCTGCAAACTGTGCAAGAAGGTGATCCTGAAGAGGGACCACCACTGCTTCTTCACCGGCAACTGCATCGGGAACCGGAACATGCGCTACTTCATCATGTTCTGCATCTACACCTCCTGCACGTGTCTGTACTCTCTGGTCCTGGGCGTGGCCTTCCTCACGGTGGAGTACTCCATCTCCTTCGAGAACCCGCTGACCTTCCTCACCCTCCTCCCCCTCTCCACCGGGTACTTCTTCACGGGTGAGCGTCCCCGGTCAAAGAGGTCTTTAGTCCCACGTCAACTCCCTGAAGAACCCTTGGTTCTCGGGGTGCCGGCGTCCTGGAAGGTTCCTCGGGTTTCTAAAAGTAGAAGGGGAAGCGGAGCTCTCAGCTCTCGGGCTCCTCTCACGTAGAACCAACTCCCAGTGTCAGTCAGGCTGACAGCATCGGCTTTAAAGGTTGGGTTAGACTTCTATTTGACAAAGCGAACAGTTACGGCTGGGTCAGAGGACACTGGACCGTTCTTAGCGAGGCTACTGTAGGTTTAGACCGCTGAGAGACTTTTACTGAGCGTCTTTCATTTCCCAGTCACCATCTTTCACGATCACATACCACTGACGTTTATGAAATTGCTCCTTTTTAACTGACAATTTAGTAGCGAAGGATGTTTTTCCCTGACTGATACGTTCCGACGGCGCCACCTGACATGTGATATCAAGTCGAGACATGTTAAGATGTTTCGTTGAGATGACAAAACGCACATAATTCAGCCGTCAACAACATTTCTCTGTCTCTCTCTCACCCGCTGACCTCTTCTTCCTCTCCGCCTTCCTCACAGGGTCCATCTCCGGCCTGCAGCTGTTCCTGGTGCTGATGCTGTACGTGTGGCTGGGCATCGGCCTGGTGTGCGCCGGGTTCTGCTGCCAGCAGGTGCTGCTGGTGGCCCGGGGTCAGACCTGGTGTCAGATGCAGAGGGGCCAGCTGGTGGAGAGCTGCAGCCCGTGGAGGGCCAATCTCAAGGATGTGTTCGGCACGAGCTGGCTCCTCGGCCTCGTCCTGCCCGTCCAGACGGTGGAGACGAGCTCCGACGACCCCGATCCCCCGAAACAGGACTGAGCGGTCGACACACATACCGACGCATCGACCCTCCGTCACGCCAACAAGCAGCACGTCGTAGAGAAAGTGTTTGTTGGGTTTCATTGGACGCTTTATCTTAAAGACATTCCAGGAAGTAGCTCGCTGTTAGTGCACATTCCTCTTAAGGACAGGAGCCATATACACAGATCAGCCATAACATTACAACCACTTGCTGAGTATTACTAAGACATGAACTTCACTAGATGGATCTGCAAAAAAAAAAAAAACAGGTGAGCGGACATTTCTGACAGGATGCTGGATTTTCTTCCTGCATTTTTGTTGTTGTTGAAGAGAACCATTAAAAAAAGGAATGATTTGAGTTTTTAGGACAACATAACAAGCTGAAATAAGCCATAATAACCAACCAAGTGGAACAGTTAGGACATTTGCAGGGTTTATAAAATCATACACAACTGACTTCTTCTCTCAAAACAGAAGTTTGAAACCCGTCATGTGAGCTCAGGAGCCACAAACAGCCTAAACCAGTCAAGCAATAGAATTAAAAACCTATAAACAAAGACACTTTACCATCTCTCTTCTGTTTTAGTGCAAAGAGGGATGAGTACATCCAAAAGAAAGTTGACATTTCATTCAATATATTACTTAAACATATTCACTTGATATTTGATTTTTTTTTTAAGATGCTTTCAGGTGCTTGAAATAGGAAATGTAAGCAACTTGCAACGTCTGTCAACTTTGATTTCATGGGCTGAAATCAGCTGAAATCGTCTCTGCTGCATTTTTTTTTTTCTTTTCTCTTCAGCCGAATGTCGGCTTCTCACTTTTCAGTTTGCATGAATTCTGCAGCCTTCAGAAGTTCACCCACGCAGTTTGGCTTTGGCCACAATAAGACAGCTGGTTTTTCACTGCTGCATCACGGACATCTGGGCTCAAGATCTTATTTTTTTGCACTATGAAAGGTCATTGCACTGGACCCTGTGACGTACCTTTATACCCTTCCTCTAACTAGAACGCCTCTGCTATTGCTTTTAACTTGCCTATGAACCCGGAAAGCTGGCAACAATCCAAAATTTTATATTAAAAGTCCAAAACTTGCTCCTCAGGAGAAGAAAGGAAGGGAGGGGGTATAAATCCTTCAATAAACACTTGAAAATCACCCGTGCATTAAAGACCCATCAGAGCCAAACCTTCTCTGATGATTTTGACCAGTGCAGACGAGGAACAACCCGCTCATCAAAGCTTTCCTTTTAATCAAAGCTGTCAAACACAATTTCATCTCCAGTTGGTCGGACCGGTAAAATAATGCCATAATGACCTTTAAATGTAAACTTTTTTTTCCCCTTCCCTTTGTGTTGTAGAGCAATGAATTATTTATATTTTCACAAAACCAAACAATTACTCCAGAAAGTGACAATAATCTCAACATAAAGCCAATTTTAATGGAACTTTCTGGTGCAAAATACAGTGAACTGTCTAAAAACGTCTATTATAGCTGTTCCGTCGAAAATGATTGGTTTCTTTGAAATGTTTACAATTTGCCGGGTTGTTTGGCCAGATTAGAGCCTCTTGCTGGTCCATTCTTTTGACCTACGGGCCTCATGTTTGACACCCCTGCTTTAAATCTTTACACTTTAATCATCACTTTCTGCTTCATATAAATAATAAGGTGTTATTCACCTCAGTGGTCACAGTGTAATGGCTGATCTGCTCAAGTAATGTGAAATAAGAGCATAGTATAATAAGTGTATCCTTACAGTAGGTTTTTAAGAGGTAATATTAAGAGTTTTGGGGTTTTTCTTCCATGCAGTTTCTCTCCCATCACTGTTCTAAAGCAGCTTCTCAGCTTGGCTGTGCGTTGGTATCATTGGGCAGAAGCCTGCGCCGCGCCGCCGCGCCCCCATATTTATTCAAGTGCATTGTTATTCCACACTTCCTCACGGGATGCCACAGTGTGTGACCTTCAGGAAACTTTGGCTTGTTCTTATATCGATAACTCACTTCGGAGTTAAGGGCTACCAGACGGGGAGAAAGGATTGTGCCCACGGCGCAAACTGCCAGATCTGAGGACTGACATTTTCTACTCCAACTCAAGTGACTCCCGACAGGCAAAGTGATGAATGGGTGAGGGGAAACGTGACGACCACCATATTATAATCCAGGGTATTATTCACAATGTGCCATAAAGTTGTGTCTTACATGCTTATATGAAGGACTCCTCACCAGTTCTGCTGCGGCTACTGAACATTAAAGACGTCTTGGGTTCTGATGAATATACTTTTTAGAGATATTTTTGTCTATTCCTGTTATACCAATAAAAGTATTCGACTCACACAGATCTGTTGCTTTATGTCTTTAATAACACGTTCTGAGGGCGAGAAAGGCCTGAAATGATTGTGAGCAAAGGAGACGTGACGGGAAATAAAAAGAAAGCACAAACATCCTCGTTCTCCAAATCTAATAATTAGAAAATATTGCCACACGAACAATTCCTTTGTTTAAATAAATAGAAGGAAAGTTAAAATCCAAACAAAACAAAAAAATGCACACGTCTTATTACTTTTAAGAATAACATCATTTCTTTGGAAACCCTGAAATACATTCAACTTCCTTCCACATTAAGCTCATGAAGATATACAAAGTCTAAGCTGCTCAAGCGTCGATACGAAGTGCAAACATGTACAGTACATACTCCAAAGGCACGGGCATCCCGACTTAACTTCTTACAGTCACGTCACGTTCAAAACAAACAAAAAAGAAGGGTTTTCTTTTTGTAGTCAGTAATCTGTGCAAGAATCAGTAAAATGACACTAAATTAAAACATTTAGCTGCAGTTTAAAATGTCAAAACGCCACACCACATTGAGGAACTACAATGGGAACGGATACGGCAGAAACAAGTGCGAAGGCGAGACGAGTCGTAAGGCTACGGCACTTCACTTGCTACACTTTCACTAAGTCCTACTTTGTCCTCGCAGGCAGAAGATCCTCAGCAATCCTGGTTTGTCTACGTTATTCGCACAGCTTGAGACTTGGTTGGAGCGGTTTTAATGAATAAATAACACTGACAGTTGAAATGGTTTTGCACGAAGGTCACGCGTCACCGGACGGGATAAAATGACAACAAGCTCGTTGATACAGACGGCGTCTGGCAAAAAACCCCAAAAACAAACATAAAAGGCCAAAAAATACGGAAAAGACAAAACATGCACAATGGAAACGTGTCCATCGGGCGTTTGAATTTGATCTGGAAACAAGATAATTAAGCTTGGATTTTCTCTACAGCTTTTAACATTCAACATTTAAACGTCGTCTGCGCTGTAAGGCGTGTGTTTCTGTGTCCAGGAGCCGCTGCCCTGCTCAAAGCGGCACTTGCTCTTTCTGCGACGGCGGAGGATCGTTTCATTATAGGCGAGGGTTTGAAATGTAAGCATGCCTTCTGTGCTTCAGCTTCACGACAAAGCGGCAGTTTGAAATCTTTCCCGCTTTCCTGAAGATAAGAGATTCACACATACGAGCCCCTGATCGGAGCGTGAGAGCGTACAGTTGAACTATTTCTAAGTTTTGCTCTATCGCTTCGCGACGGATTCCGGAACCGATTCTAGGCGAGCACGCTCGGCGCCTTGCCCCCCCACGGTTCCTTCTTGCTGTCCTGCAGCGAGAGCTGCAGCTCAGTCCACAGCCGCGGGTTGCCGCTGCTCAGGGCCTCCAGCAGCAGAGCCGTCTGCACCTGGAGCTGCTGCAGGAGGCCCTGTGTGCGCTTGTTCTCCTTGATCAGCTGCTTGGTGCGCATGGTGATGCCCAGCAGGCCCGACTTGTTGAGGATGTTGTAGGTGTTGCTGAAGCGCTTCTGTTTGGAGCTGTGCAGCGACTCGGTGTCCGCCTCCTCGTCGCCGTGCATCCCGCCGCCGTCCGCCGCAGTCCTGAGCTCGTCGGAGAACATGGACTCGAACAGGGACTTGTCGTCCAGCTGAAGCGCGATGATCTCGCCGCCTTGTGCTTGGCTCGTCGGCGCCTCGAAGCAGGGGGCGGGCGTGGCCGTCGTCTGCGGCGAGGGCGCCGGGTTCGGGGGGTTGTACGGCCTGTGGCTGTGGTGGTGCCTCCTCGACGAGCTCGACCTCACCCTGGAGGACCCCGACCTCTTGCTGGGCGTGTCCACCGGGTGAGGGGCGATCTTGGGGTACGACTTGAGGATGGGCATGTAACCTTTTGATGGTCGCAGATTCTCTGAGCCACTTTTAAGAGAGCTGCCATTTCCACTGGAGGCCATCGGCTGAAGGAGAACCACCTGGGACTGGGGCATCACTTCCAAGGGAGAAGGAAAACCCCACTGCTTGTCCGCTGGAACCACGGAGGACGGCTGGGAAGCAACAACACATCTGATGTTATACCATCTTAGTTCAAGGCGGGCATTTCAAACTCCTCCTGCTTCCCCGTCGCGACACCTGAAGTCTGAACGGCGCTGCCGAGCTTTACCTGCTTGAGGACAAAGTTGTTCATGATGATCATCGGAGAGAGTCCCGGGTACGAGCCTCCCATCACAGCCACCGGCTGACCGGCCGGATCCTGTCCGATCATCGAGCCGCTCCGTCCCGCATCCTCAGAGTCGGTCAGGTCGACCGCACTGAGGTATCCGGAGCTGGTATCTGAGGAGCACATGAGGGACGAGCTCATTATTTTTTAGAAAACAAGTTCGATGGCAGAACAAAAGGCTGTAGTAACAAATGGAGAAAAAATATCTCCGATCGTCAAACCCGATCCAGGTCGGAGTTTCACATCATGTGTGATTAAAGGTTAACGTATTCATGAAGAGATGAGCATTATCTACGTTTACACTCAACGTTATTCTCACCTTTCTACCCTGTCTGCCTGACGTCTGCTGATACAGGCACATTTTAATGCTAATAACCTGTAATTAAAAAGTTTCAAGCATTTTCAATATTTAATATATTACTTTTAATAGCCAATAATGGTAATTCGGCTTCTTAAGCTGTTCAGTGGGTCACATGCAGCATTAACGACTGATATTTAATCATTTTAATGCTTTAATAACTCTGTTGATAAATTGATTTTTTTTAAACTAAAAATGATGAAAGGGTTAGGGTTGCAGGTTGATTTAATTAGTGCAATTCAGAGACATTAAATGAGTACTTTCAACAAAACCAGTGGCCACCATTCTCATGTTTCTCACTGGTAGAGGGACAGACAGTCACAATTTGGCTCACTTAGTTCTGAGACCATTCCTGTTGTATAATCCGACAAAGGGTGCACCACACAATCGCTAACTGGTTTCTCTGGGTATTAATTCAGCTTCCATTGCATCCAACCAGCTTCTTCTAGTCTCCATTTAGCTTTAAACACAAAATAAAACAAAGTGCATGGTTTTTCAACAGAAATATGCCACATTGGATACGTTGAAAGCTACAAGTATCTTGTTATCTGGCTCGACAGTACACTAACGTTTGAAAACCACATAAATGTGCTGCTCACGGAGGTCAAATCCCATATTGCTTTTCTTTATGAAACAAATCCTCCTTTACACAATAAACCAAACAACGTCTGGTTGAAATGACACTCTTCCTGACCTTCGATTATGCTGAACATAATCTACAGATCTGCTTTGAAAAAGATCTCCTTTACAACGGAAAATGACAACTGATTCTCAATTGACCTCCCTGGTAAAATAAAGGTGAAATAAATACATTTAAACAATTTGAGGGAAAATGTAAGGGAACAATCACAACAAAACACACAGCCAACAACACGTCGATCAGTCACAAATGACTGTTGAGCATTGTAATCCAAAGGATCTAACCTGAGAAGCCTGAATCTCTCTCCAGGTCCTGTTTGGACATCCCCAGGTGTGGAACTCTGCTGAACAGGCTCCTGAGTTGGCCTGGATGGTTAAAGCTGCTCATGATGGGCCTTTCTACAGAAAAAAGAAAAATAAAGGTTAAAGGTTATCATCACAGAGACAAAGCTCGGCCTTCATAGGAGCAATAACTGGTGTTTTTTTTCCCCCACGACAGTGGATGTAACTTCTTATAGTTGTTGTTCATTTGTTGTTTTGAAGACACAGTGATTCCGTTCACGATCAAATCTCTGCTGACATTTGCACGGAGACCAAAGGAGGTCAATGACAACTAATGTTTCTTACAACTCGGACATAAAACCACATTGGTACGCAAATATAATCTCAAATCCGGTTCAATAAAAACATGTATCATAATTAAAAGCATCTGTGTGTCACGAGACGTGAGCTCGCGGGCTAAAAACACGCTAGCTGGTTGTTTACGTGCGCAGCTTTCAACACAGGCTCACTGTTTACGATCACAGCCATACATTTTTATCTCACTGGGTGAAACAACTGCGCTGCAGTTGAATAAAAAAACACCGAGTACAATATTCTCCGCTGAGTATCAATGGTGTTGTTTAATCCATGTTTCCGTGTTAGCTCGACAAGCTCGGTGACGCTACATTCCCTAGCTTTAGCTCGACAACAGGGTCTTCAAACAACATCTATGGGGCACATTTTAGTTTATTTGTATTGAGATTATAATCTTACCAAGATGCTGTTCGTTTGAGAGCGTGATGGCCGTTCAGAACGGCATTAAATGTGTTGTAATTCCGTAGTTTCGACGAGTTGGCGTGGAGCTAACGTTAGCTACGCGTTGATATCAATCGATTGTGCGGTTTTTCCCTCCGTGTGGCCTGACAGGCAAGCTCAAAAACTCGGAATCATATTTTAAATATTTAATCATTGATAAATTGTAGAAATGAGACAGAAGACAGAAAAATAAGTCGACGCTTCTTGAAACCGATGATTATTTAGTTCAGAGAACAAATACTAAGTATCTGCTATAGCTAGGGTTTACATGTCCCTTCTGGGATTCCGTAGAAAAGCATCAAAATGTTCCAAAGTAATTAAAAGAAAATCGCAAACCGTACGGGCACCTTTTGAATATATTTGAATTTTTAAGATTTTAAAATTGAATTTTAGCGAATATGAGCTTGTAGCTCGCCTTTTCTTGTATAGGTCGTGTTTTAGGGATTTCAGGATGCAGATCCTGCAAAACCACGCAGAGGGATCTTACCCCTGCGGTTTGATCGTTGCCAGGGAAACGCGTGTCTTATCCCGGATGACGACCGAAGGGCGCTCGTTTCTCACAGCGGCACGTCTCGCTTTATTTCAACTGAATGACATGTTCTATGATTGTTGTTATTGTGAGACAGAGCGACTGCACACTTTCCGTTTATTCATTATTACTCATAATCAATTTCTGGAGAGGAGAACAATATGGAAAGAAATTCTTTCAATGACAGTATTCTGTTGGTATTGAATTAAATCTCAAGAGACAAGCTGGCAACCATATCAGTTTTATTACAAAATAAATATTCAACTGAAGTAAAAACAGTCAAAAGGGTCCTTTTTACATTATCATAGATTTTCCTTGTGTAGTACACAAAAATAAAAAACAAAACAAACGCACATCATATTATAGAAACACGCCTGTGGGTGGTTGTGGAAAATCTGTCTCTTCAAGGTAGGGACGAATCTATTGTTTTAGTGACTTTTCACAGTTAATTCATGCCCTATCTGAGAACTACTCAAATTGGAGGAAATTGATACGTTATTAATCATAAATACCACATGGGTGTCATAGTGTTGGATGATGACAGCTTGAACCACACTGACCCCCCAACTTTAACACCACACATGCTTTGCCTCACGTTTGCTAAACTGTCTAATGCTTCTTTTCCATTATAATTCAGCGATCATACGTTGGAATCAATCAACAGAAAGAGCTGAAACATCTGGTGAGACCTCAAATCTCAAAGTCTTTAATTTGACACTCATATCTAGAAATACTTTCTAATGATGTTAGGTTTAGTGAGTTTTTCTTATTTATTTTTTTTTAAGTTTAAATCATGATTTCTTTCCAAAATGTGTCGAAAATTTTAACCATCCAGAGAAATGTAAACCCTTTGATTTAAATGTACTTTTAAATCTGGACTACACCCTCTTCTGGCGTTCAAATCTGTTGATATATTACTGAATTGGTGCTGCTCGTAGGCCTGATTCTCCTGAGCTGGAGAGTTTTCGCTCAGCTCTTTTTCACATGAGGGATTCAGCAAGGACGAGACTCCACATGGCAAATGTCTTGACAGGATAATATATCAGTTAAAATAACTTATCAACAAGGTTAGATGGCCATATAATTATTCCATACACTTCAATAAATAAACGTATCTCTGGTTTTGGTCTGAGTTGAAGAAGCCCTTCCACCATCATGCTGATGAGGTGACTGATGTTTAAAAGAAACCCTATGTCTTTTTACATAGAGCAGTTTTAAATAGTTATCATGAACACTGGAGGGAGACATTTCATTCTTACATGTGCGAAGCAGCTGCAGTCTGTGTTATTGTAACAGGCCAAAAATGATCCTTGGATAATGTTTCAAAGAAAAGATGACAAACTTGTTAAAAGATTATTCGTCCACCTATATTTAGCCGTATCAATAAATATAGATATTAAAAATTTTTTTTTTTTAGTGTAGTCACCTTTAAATACCAGGGGGGGGAGAAAAAAAAAAGACAAATTGATAGAACGTATACAGTAATACCGAGCATAAAAAAGGACAACATCAGTCCGTTTGTTTCTACATTGCACTGGCTCCCAGGGATGTCCATGGTGTTCCACAGCAGCGTTTCCACTGATGCGAGCACACGACCTCTTGTTGAACCTTGTCATTACAAACGCCCTGCCGGTCAGCCGGAGAGCGTGTCAGCGCGTCAACCCGGCGGTTTGAGCCTCAGGCCGCAGACACGGTAATGGTGGATAAGTGAAGGAGACTCCTGGTGCTGTCACGGGGCTGGAAGGAAACTGAGAGTCACACTGCAACAGTCGCCGCTGCAGTTACCTGCGAGGGATCTGGCACCTGAAACACACACACACACACACACACACACACACACACACACACACACACACACACACACACACACACACACACACACACACACACACACACACACACACACACGCACACACACACACAAGGCACCAACGCGTCTTTTAATGAACTCAAACAGCTGAGGAGCATTGTGATGATGTGTTGCGCCATTACTTGTCACACTCTTTTGTTTTCTGCCTCTCTTTTCTCTTCCGACCTCTTCCTCTTTGTCTTTTCCTGCACAGAGAGAAAAAATTTATTCAAATCGTGAGCAAACGTTTTCACACTGTCCTTAAAAACCGCAATACTTCGAAGAACAGCGTGTTCTTACCGTTCAACTTTAACAACGGGTTTCCTGATCCTGAAAAAAACATTTTGAAACTTTAGAAATAATATCGGGGGTAATATTATTAGAAAGTACAGCCTGTATTCTTTCCCTTAAAATATAGAACAGAAAAGACATGCTAAGTTCGTAAAGTTTAGTTCGGAGACGAGTCTCGACCCCATTATTGTTGTAATATCACTTTTTACCACTGCAGTACAAGCTCAAACCATTTTTTTTTTACAAAATCTCTATACCTTTATTGTATAACATATTCGCATTGGAAACAGAAAGATTTACAATTCATATGGCTGCTTGTTATTTTCTTGCTTCTCCCTAAGAAATATTTGGCATCTGAGCGTCTTACTATATGGTTTCCTCTTGTTTTTAACATCTACCACCAGACCGTCAAGGTGCTTTGACAAGACGTTTTCAAGTGATAGCTGAAAACGTTCATTGTTTTGAGACGCTTGGAGTAACTGGAAATTGTGAAAGCGGCTCCCAAGGAGGAACTTTTTGAAAACACTCTGGAAACAGGCGAAAAGGCAACTTTTTGAAAAGGGTTCGAATCCATTGCCGCGTTTCCAGAAGAAAATGCAGCTATTCTGAAATGAAAGAGTCGAAATGTTGTCGTTGTAAACGGGTCCTTAAAAATCCATCTCTGAAACAGAACAGTTCCTCGAATAGAATTCTCATTCACAGTACATCACCTACATCTTGAGGAAAGATTAAAAGCTTGATTAGTTTTGAATGTTCTCTTTTTCTGGGAAGGGAAGTTGGAATGGATGGCGTGTTTGGTTGACTCTAACACGTGTTCTCATTCTGGCTTCAAGTCAAATATTTTCTTTAATATTTGGACCAGACAGCAATATTTTCCTAACATCTCTTACAGCTGAACGAGCAGATACAGTGAAGTTGGAACAGCTGTTGTAACAAAACACCCAAGTTAAGCTACTGTAAGCCTGCTGGAATTATAATCAGTGGCAATTAAAAGTGCTGTTGCTGAGAAATCATTTTTCAAAAGGATTGTTTAGATTCCAATCATATTTTTCAATTTTGACAGTTTTCATTTGAATAATACATGTTTGTTGAAAAAAACCCAAAACACTGTATAAAACTGACAGAAGCTTACATAGTGCAAATTGTACTTGGGAATGATTAAAGAAATACTTAAAGAAAAAGCCCCAAAATGCACATTCGTATCGTCCTGTGAGTAATTTCTGACTTCAAGCTATGAGTGTTATTATTATGTGACTTTACCGATACATTAATCAAAAACATGGATACAAATAACAGAAATGCAGAGAAACAGGCTTATATTTGCATATTCAAATATACAGTAACTCTTTTATCATGTTGGCGTTGACATGATTTGTCAGGCGTGTTTCTCATAGCCATGATTCCTAAACTGTTTATGCCATCTGGTGAATTAACTACCAGAAAGCAGCGAAATGGGAGTTTTGCCGACGTACATTTGTCGTCAAAGTGGCTTCTGGGGCCTATTCACAGATTTGTTGCACAAGCTTTTCAGTACCATGAAAACACAAACTAATATTAAAAATGTTAGAAAGTTGAAGTGATCTTGGGGGGAAAAAGTGCACATTTTTCACATTTCAACAGAAAGAAAACCAGAATAAATCCACTGAATTCAGTCACGAAAGGGTTAATGTTTACAAATTTTGGTTTGTTTTCTTACCTACATTCACATGTCTGATGCTCCACAAACGTCATCTCAACATATTCCTGTCCTGGGTCGGAAGGCCTGATTTTCAGCAGCTGGCGGGGGGGTGAAACGACGCAGACGTTATCCAACGGAGCTGGAAATGACACGGGCGCTTGACGTTGTGATTGTCTTTACCTGCATGGTGACGTTGGTGATTTGGGTGGGATGACACTCCAGGTTCTCGTCGCCACAGCAGCCGGCGCATCTGACCAGGGGAACGCAGGACGGGCTGTAGATGTGCTCCACCTCGGTGGGGTACTCCTGCACCACCTCCACCAGCTTCTCGATGGTCCGGCAGAAGCTGCGACCCCACACTTCTTGAAACATCAACACTACGGACAAGAGAAGGACAGTGAAGGAGTTAGAGACAGACTGGCACGTCTTTATTTTGTTATGGGTTTTGCCGCAATCTCATTGTTCAACACCTTTCTGAAAGAAATTCCTCATTACACTCACACGACTACGTAATTCCAGAATTTATATTTTGAGAATCATACCCGCTTTGTTGACGTCTTAGCGTCACGGAAACTCCCGAGGATTCTCCTGGTATTGTGTCACAAGATCCCGTTTGTACACTCGATCTCACTCGATCTCGAGTCGCACTTGAAAAACCATCTACATTTGTTTCGCAACATTTAAGACCATTGCCGTGGCTTTAATAGTCTTTCTTTGAGAAAGTCTGGCTTTCTTTTTTGGGGCTGAATCAGTCAAATGTGGATATTTTCGCTGGAGCTGCTTTGACGTTATCTGACTTAAGTGAAACATAAACACAGTTTGATGGCGACATATTCCCATCTGCTTGTAAACATAGGGACTTTGGCGTGGTCGATTTAGGCAACTGCGGTTTGGAAATTTGTGGAAAAAAGTGTAATGGTCTCATTTTTGTGTAATGGTTTATTCTCTGTGCAGAAGTGAGACATTTTAAGGGAAATGTATTTCAAAGATTTTTTTTTTCTGGTTGAGTAACTTTAAATGGCAATGCTGTAGTTTTAATATAGGACCACTAGTGGCCACACATGTGCACAGACAACAATATGATATAAACATTCATTATGGCGAGTACACAGACATTCAAATGGACAGATCAAGTTAGATTGCTATCAAAGTACCAAATCCGACGCTCTTAAGGCCGCCATTGTTGTTATTGTGTCCCAAGTCCCACACGTGCAGGAAAACTATTTACCACAGTTGTGTTGCACATGCACAGCATTTCAAAAAGTTGCATTTTCAGAGACACTGAGCACGGTTGTCGCATTGATCGACCCAAATTGCAACCAAAATTGAGCATTTTCACTTGAAATTGCTGTGTAAACGAGGCCTTACTGTGACAACTTCCCAAAGTTTGTAGGTTGTGCGAATGTATTTCTTCGGTTGGATTGGAAACGCTATGGAAAAATGCACCAAGCTCGAAACACGTCATTTCCTCTGTAATCCATCAACAAGATACTCGTAACATGTCCTGAAGCCGGTTGTGATATGGCAGTGTGTGTGTGTCCTGTTTGTCTAATGTACAGGAGGCTTTCCGGTGGGAGTACATGTGTGAAAGTGTCCCAGTCGCCGTGGGGGTCTGCAGGGGGAAGAACAGGGACGACCATGACCAAACACAGAAGGAAGAGAAAACAAACAGTGGAAACATGGCCAAGAACAGGACCCTGCCGGGGTCGGAGCTGAGTCGCTCCGGTAGGCACCTCTGGGACTGCGGTGACCCCCGGGGGTCATCGAATGGAGCCCGACACCACAACAGCTGTTTATAAACGCAGGCGGGCTGGGAGGAGGCGGCCGGGGGAGCGTCCACGGTCGGGACAGGAGGCCATGAACCGTGATGTAGTACAGCACAAATGGACAGTTCACTGGACAGTGAGAGCTCCTCAGTGTTCCTCTTCTGATTATGTGGCATGATACAAGTCCTCCTTATCCTCAAGCACTCAATTTACTTCATTTTCTGCAGCTTAATTTTCACGGTGATTTGAAGGAAGAAGATCCCGGAGGAGCCAGTCAGTAGGTAAATAAACTATGCTTGAAGAGACCAGCAATCTTTTTTCAAATAAGAATCAAAATCTTTGTCTTTCTTATTTCATAGAATAACAAATACAAACAGGAAAAATTAATTTTTTTCTTGACATATGAGAGCTAAAATCTCTGTCCTTCACAACACTGGAGCTTCTCAGCTCTACATACCCTGTAGATCTTTGATGGGAAGAGACTAGACAAGATTCCTAATCAGATACTGAGGCTCTACTTTGATCGTTTTGGTCATGACCAAACGTTCCTGACTCTAGGTGAGGGTGGAGAATGGACGCAGCCCAACAAACAGAGCGCTTGAGTTGGGTTCTTGTCCCCCAAACAATCAAAGTCTCAGATTTCGGGGTGCTTATCGACATCCTAACAGCTTCACAAAGACGCAAAGTGTTTCCGTTCTGGAGGAGCTCGTCTGAGAGGAGCAGAGACGACACCTTCTGGCCAAGCCACAAAATGCCCTTCTGATCTTGAGTATGCCTCAACATGCTGTCCATGAAAATGAAAAACAGAAGGACAGACAAACAAACTGTGCAGGGTTCAACACAGAAAGTGAATATAACTCCTACTCCCACAAAACCTCGGGAAGGTCACTGGTCTAAGTCTTGTCCAAATCCACAAAACAAATGTCGGGTGGCTTGTCTATCCCCCCTGTGCCCTTAATAATCTTAATAAGAGGGTGAAAAGTGGTTTCGCAGCCAGAACAAAATCCCCATTGTTCCTCCTGATCCGAGGTTTGACTATCGGTCAGAGTGAGTGTCATTTCCAGAGTCCCATCATGCACGGTTCCGGGGATTCTGAGAAGTTTGATTCCCCAATAATTAGCAGACAATATCTGGTCTCCTCTTGTAAAAACAGAGACCACCTCAACCCTGGCCTGCCGCTCCAAACTGTTATCAACAGATGGCATAAGTAATTCACATTATCTGATCCGCCTGCTGTCGATGAAAACACCCATCTCTGGTAAAAGAGCTGATGGGCAGAACCAACAATCACCGGAACACATTTTCACCTGCAAACATCATCAAGTAGTGAAAGTTTGTCTAAAATATGTATCATGTGCAGTGAAAGAACACAGAATCTCACCTTCCATTGTGCTGTTAATGCTTGACAAGGGAAGACACTGCAAAACAGAAAGAGAACAAGTCATTGTTATGAATGTCTTTTTATATAATCCATCCATCCATCCATCCATCCATCCACCCATCCATCCACCCATCCATCCATCCATCCATCCATCCATCCATCCATCCACCCATCCATCCATCCACCCATCCATCCATCCATCCATCCATCCACCCATCCATCCATCCACCCACCCATCCATCCATCCATCCATCCATCCACCCATCCATCCATCCACCCATCCATCCATCCACCCATCCATCCATCCACCCACCCACCCATCCATCCATCCATCCATCCATCCATCCACCCATCCATCCATCAATCCATCCATCCATCCATCCATCCATCCATCCATCCATCCATCAATCCATCCATCCACCCATCCATCCATCCATCCATCCATCCACCCATCCATCCATCCATCCATGTGACGTGTTTCATGAGAGAACTTGAAAAGTGCGATGATGAACAAGCCCATACAAGATGTTCATGTTTTGCGGTTAAATTGCAGTTTCATTATTTTTTCTTGGCTCGTCTTTGAACATAGTTTTGCAGAGGCGATGCCAACTGTTGGACTATAGGAACCTGAAAAGACAAGTTGCGTTTTGACTCATGAGTTTGGATCTTTGCAGGTTTGTGGAAACTGAAATCTTTGGCACATTGTTCTCTCTTAAAATCACAGAGGACAATAAAGTTCTAATCCGAGATTAGGTTGTCCTTCATCAGGTTATTATCATCTCTTCTTAATTATCGGGTTTTATCTCCTTTTCACCAACACAGTACAACTGCGTTGTTTTCATATCACTAGAATAAACTGGTTAATCATACCAGACCAAAGCGAGTAGGGCGATCCTCCTCTAGGGGGCACTAGAAATTTTAAGGGAGGACTCTTTTTCCACCATGATCTTTCCTTTGTCATGTTTATTCCTTTGCTTCCTGTCATTTTTACATTCAACATACATTTTTGCCTATCTGTCCCAAAAGCAATAAAAAAACTTCTCATGTGAAAAACATTAGACAGTTTGACATTCAATCAAAAGTACAACTTCAAGAGCAAAGATGATCAGAGTGTTATGGTTATGCTCTGTTTGTGGGGACTCATCTGCCCATTCTTAAAAAAACAGGTGTCAAACATAAGGTCCGTGGGCCAAAACTGTCCTGCAAGGGGCCCCAGACCGGCCAAACCACCAATCAAATAGTGGAAATTTCAAGAAAAACATTGATTTTTTTAAAGACATTTGTTCAGACTAGCAGACAAACACAACACTGAGACCTGAGTTGACATATCGGCATGAAAGCGATGTTGCTAACAAACTCGCCTCGAAGTCATGCTGTCAGGGTGAGTTTGTCAAAACACCAAAAATGCAACAGCTATAAGAAACGTTTCTGGACATTTTACTGTATTTTGCACCAGAAGGTTTCATTAAAATTGTCTTTATGGTGAGATTGGAGTCTCATTGGAAGGATGCTCAAGGTTGTTGTGGTACTATTTTACCACTCAAGATGGAATTGGGCTGTTTGTGGCCTCTGAACTAAAATGTGTTTTACTGCATTATAATGCACCTTTTATGATACGTCCTTGATTTCTTCAGAATCGTCTGAGTTTTCTTTTGCTACATACCAGTCAAACATATACATTTGAATTGTAGTCATCTTAAAACCCTAGTGGTCACATCTGGAATTACACCGTGCAGTGGAGACATCTTTCCTCCTGTCAGGCTGCACATCCAGTCACTCCAATACATCACATTTCTCTGTGTGCCCAACTGTTTAGGTTCAAAACCTGTTTCCTGTGGTGTAACATTCAGCTGTCTATTTATTTTCCCATTAATGGTTTCCCCCTCTGTCGTGATTGTTTCCCATCATCTCATGATAAACAGAGTGAATCTCATTCGCCTGGGAAAACACAAAACCTCTGGTTGACTCCGTTTCAGGAAGGGAAATCTCCATTTGATAAAATGCCCTCCGGCAGTAGTGCAGGACGGGCGGTAGACGACCTGCTTCCGCAATCTATCCTCATCGCTTGAGGTTTGGTTTTCACTTTTTCTGTGCCACATATCTGATCACATTCACTCTGTAACAATGTGCGAGTTCACACTGATACTGCTGTGAAATGTGCTGGACGAGACAGTGCGATCGAACAGCAAACACACAAATGAGGATTTTCCTTAAAGGTGTAAAGACGGCAGAGTTTTACACCATCTGTCCAGCCTCTTCCTGTTTTGAATTGGTCTTGGAGGATAGCATCTGTCAGCGCGCTGCTACACTCAGCCTTTTTTTTTTTTGTCTAAACATTGTGATTTAAAAGGAATGTCCTGATTTAATGATGATGATGATGCATTCAGGCTCAGATGAGCATGCCAGGGGCTCGGCCCGTGTCAGCAGGTCTGCAGAGCGCGTCGTGACATTAAAATTAGAAATACCCAAAAGCTTTCAGTCAGCCACTTAGCACCGGTCCTCCCTGCGTTTGGGGATCTGTGGAGGACTCTCCCACTTTCCCAAAGTGTCCGGTCATCTGGCCAAAGTGTACAGCTGTTCCTGTGACAGCGGCGTCGCTCTACAGAGCCGCGCTCGCTGAACCGTGTCGACTGAACAAAAACGCAGCGGGACGCCAGCTCCACTTGCAGAATATTCTTTCTGCACAGTATGGGAAAGCCACAGTTCAGTTTAAGTTATTGTTGAAAGTCACTCGCGCTCTATGGGGAACTGTCTGTTTTTCATTCTCGACAAGCAATGCCAGACTGATAAAATAAACCCTTTTCCTCTGGTAATTGGCATCAGATCTGTTTCCCTCTTTTCTCGTCTGCGAGCGTCGAGGAGCTTGTAGCAAAGGCAGCTCCAACATCACAAGGGTTTTTTGGCTCTCGGCTCGCCTGCTGTTGAGAATGCGGCGAGGTGGGGAGGGTTTGTTGACCTTGGTCACGGGTTACGCCTTGACATGACAAGGAAACATCTTTGGCACCTCTTGATGTGGAGAACTGAGGAGTGAACTTCCCAAAAGGACCTGCCAGATTATCAAAGCCTGCACGAGGATCGTCACGTAGCCCAACCAGACCTGCTCGTGGGCCCGCGGTGTTATCTACGAGGTGAGAGGTGCCTGGAGGTGATTTGGCTCTTGTTGAAAAGAGGGAGCGCTCTACCTCAATAAATGTGTATAAACCTGAGCAATAACTCCTGAAGGCAGATCAGGCAGAGCGTTGCTCTCGCTTCCCTCCCTCATGACCTTTTAAGGTTTTACTTTGTCCTCGGTGAGGTTCTACTATCGCTGTCAGTTTTATTTATTGTTTTCATAATGTGGGTGTTAAAACCTCTGACACCGACTGTGACAAAGGACTGCACAAATAAACACAACCTGACTATAAATTCTCCCAATCCTGGAGGAAATACCTCCACTTTGTTTGCTTTGAATTTGTCACTGTTAAGACAGGAAATCAATCTCATTTGTTGTTTGAGTAACGGCTGCATGCATTGGTTCAAACTTAATCTCTTCTAATTATCATGAAGATTTAATTTAACATTACTTGATTGGATTATCAGAGATTTCACAGACCAGAGGCGTCAAACACGTTTTCCAGTGGCCACATACAAACCAATTTCATTGTGAGTGAACAGAACCCATGAAATAGTGCCAGTAGTGCATTCTTTGTTGTGGTGCAGAGTATACATGATGACAATCTTACTGTTTTCACAAAATCAAACAAATAATTCCAAGAGGTATGCATAAGTGGAGCTTAAAACAAGTATTTGGGTAAAGGCCTATTTTTTTTAATGCTGCAGCTGTAATGAACAGAAATCTAAACTCTAAAAAAAGATATAGTGGAAAAACTGTTGTGACAGTTACAGTTGTCGACTTTTTAATTTGGCTGCTATACTTTGATTTTAGATGCATTGATTTGATTGGTTTTGTCTCGTCTGCTTGAGAAGCAGCTTTAGGCTTCATTTACATGACATTGCCTCAAGTGGAAACACATCGTTTTGGGTTTTTGTTTCAGAAAAACTTTGTCTATGGATGATATCGTTTTCATGTTGGGCCACTAGTGGGTGCTGCTATTTGTTTTTGTAATGAAACCACACACACATGCCCAGAACAATAGGCTATACTGTGGTTATTGTCTATCTACTTGCGCATGTGCAGAAGAACTGTTTACTCCGGGCGCAGACCATTTCCAAAAACTTGCATTTTTACTGGCTCCGAGCACCGTTGCTGGTAAATAGGGCCTTAAACACAGTAAAAAGGACAAAAGATTTCTCCACCCCCCATTATCAATAGATCATCAGAAGAGGAGCTGCATCAATCTTCGAGGCTCAGGTCCAACTGGAGAGTCGCATCCCGACTACACATGTAGAAGGATGAGTAATACGGTGCTGGAGTTAAAAATGTGGGGCAACCCACGGACACATCATTGTGCTCAGCTTATTATGCCGCAGTACGAACACGAACAATAACTGCCACCAGGAATGAAATAAACCCCGTGGGTTATTATTTTTTTGAACGAATCATATGACTGATTTTGAATCTCTCTAAGAAAAGAAACACGTCTCCTTTATTTTCTAACAACAGCATACAAAGATTCTGAGTTTTCAGCGTGTTTGACTATGACACGAAATAATTACAAATAATTTCTTTTGAGAAACTGAGCTTTGCTTTTTCTTGAACATCACGGGTCGGAGTATTCATCCATTTTCAATACTGCTTTAACTAATTCTGATCCCAGCTAATAAAACGCGAAGACTCACTTGAAACTTTGTCATCTAACCGTGGTCTTACACGCACGTGTAAGTTATAGTCTGGAAAATATTGCACTTTTAAAAATTTTGTGTGAGAAAAGAAGGGCTGAGTTCTTGGAAATCTGGTATAAAATGATCAATGCTGTCCATTTGAATGTCCACGTGAGCTCTGTTAATGTTTATAGCATATTGTTCTCTGTGCACGTGTGTGTGTGTGTGTGTGTGCGCGTGTGTGTGTGTGGTTTCATTACAAAAAACAAACAGCTGCACCCACTAGTGGAACCGACATGAAAAGGACATTGTTTTTAGTGTTTTTGGCATTTCCATGTTAACAGACATCGTTTTCACGACGTTGCTTCGAAACCATTCAGAAACGAAAAGGCAAAAACTATGAATGTTCGCCTGGAACGTTGTCGTCTTGAACGCCGTCTATATCTCCAAACATTTTGATCTGTTTTTTGTTTCCAATACATTCTTCAAACTGAAAATTCCTGCTTTTCATTCACCAAAGAGTCATTTTATATATTTTACTGTTTGAGAAATGTGCTTTGAACGTTTAAATGTAGTCAAAGTCGGTTACTAACAATGCAATTTAAAGCAGTTAAAAGTATATTTTAGCAGTTTTGGTACTGCAAAAGTACTTTGAACAACAATAGTTTGACCTGTAATGTACATTAATAATTGATTGGACCTCAACTCCATTATTGATTATCTGCCTGATTCATTTATTACGCTCACTGCGCCAGAAAACCTCTCAGGAAAGAAATCCTTCATCATGACATCGTTAACAAGGTGGAAATGTAATCGTCCCTCCCAGCTCACAATGTGTTTTCAGCTGTTGACATGTGGTCCTGAGCCTCGCCGCTGCCTTTGACCACATCGATTAGCCAGGCAAGACATTTAGCTGGAGCGAGTGTGGATTAAAACGTCTCTTACTATTAGAACTCACATGAATATGGCATTTAGAGGTTTTTTTTTCTTCTTCTGTGTGTGTAAAAAGCTTGTGTTTGAGAGTTGGAATCTGTATTTGTGGGTCGGATCAGAGGACCTGTGGCATCCTCGTCAGGCTGCAGAGGCCCCGGGACTCATTACTCTCCGGTCCCACACAGCTGAACTGCGTCATCTTTAACCCCACTGCTTATCCCATCTGTCAGAGGAAGGGCAGCGTGCGTAGGGAGCACAAGTAAAACATGACGAGGGGACCCGGCGTAATGGTCAGATGATTTTTCATCTTTCGAGAGTGGAGCGGGGGAGGAGGTGACGGGTAATTCAACAGCAGGTACTGTGGACGTCTGCCAAAGTGATCTGGACAGTGGCCAACACGGTCCTCCGAGCGTTTCCACAGACGAACAAAGAAAAGTTCCGCGAGTCGGATGCAGAGTTCTCCCTGCAGTTTCTTAGACTTCTTGGTCGGGACAGGCTCGCCTGGGTGGCGGAGCTGGAAAATGGCAGCTGTTTTGTCTTATGACGGTTTAGGGTGAGGCAGGTTTGCTTCCCAACATTTGAAATTTCAGCTTTCAGAAACCCATAAATCACGATAAAAAGTACTTCTATTTCAGTCCAGAACATTTAACCTCCACAATAACCTGCTGGCACAAATACATAGTTACTGATTGATTGGAGAATGATGGAGTATCACACAACTTGCTCATCCACAGAGACATCATTTCACACTCTGTTGAGTTTTTGGGGATCATATTCCTCTTGTAAATAGCAGTGCAAAAATGATTTGATTTCTACTGCTCAAAATAGAACGGAAAGATATGAATTTCACAACGCCGGCGAGTATTTTCACCACTATAATCTTCAGGCAGTGCGGCTAAGTACAGTCACCACGAGGTGCTCTTTAGGCAAAAAGCAGCTTTCACAACTCCAACGCTGCGAGATGATTCAATGATTTCTACAGCCACACAAAGGAGATACAGATAAGATTAGTTTTTTTTTTAAATCATCTAATTGCCTCTTGTTTAGTTTTGTCTTTTAAACATTTCAACTGTTAAATGTCCTGTGCTGTTGCTAAGGTTAGACATTTCAATAAAGTTAGACATTCATCTGCATCACATGATTGAGTTATGGTCATATCATTGAGAAATATTGTCTAATCTATTCATTTGAACTCTTTTTAACACCTGTCGGTGTGTTTATAGAATCCCTCCATTCATACTCTGCACCAATTTGTCCAAGTCGCGGTTGCAGGGAGTGCTGGAGGTTATTTTTCAATAAGCAAACTGCAGGTTACACTCTGGACGGGTCCATATCAAGGGCCTGGTTCTGGTGGCATGAGCTTGATTATAAGCCTCAACGCCATAAAGCATGTGTTTGCATGAGCCACTGACAAATACGCAGTAGCGTGCAGCGGTGTTTCAGTCAGGGCCAGCAGTAAAAACTTCTACTCACAATTTCCATTTCTTCTGCAAACCGGCACCTTTAAAATGGTCCCAGAAGCAGGTCCGCTATCGTATCATCTGATCTTGCTGTGAAACTAGCCGCCATCACTCCAGATTAGCAGATAATATCAGCGTCATCACCACCTGCCCATGGGCCAATCGGTCAAGCTCATTTCAATGATGACCACCGGCCAGCACTAGAAATTCCACTTGCCCGAGGGCATTCTGTCATAACACATTAAAATCTGATTGGCTGATGACACTGTCACTCAACACTTTAACCCAATAGCAGCGTCCAGCTTCCATCAGAGCGGAGCAATGAGGTTACTGCTGGCCCCCGGCAGAGGAAAGGAGCTGTGATGCGTTTGGAGAACATAGGAGAATTGAGCTCCACAAAATATAAGCAGTCGTCTTCTGGATAAAGTTGCTAAAGCCACTAATTGATTCCAGACACAGATTTCAGAATCACTTTTTAATTGTTAAAAAAACCCAAAGAAAATCATTTGTGACAGGGCGAGCAGTGCTCGCCCTGCGGCCCCTGACTGCACACCACTGTAAATATGGTTTTGTATAACAATTGTCCCCGTCATTGTCAAGGCCTTAAGTGGTTCCAACTGTAGTAAAATTAGAAAATCAAATTCGACCAAATGTTTTTGGGCTGAGTGAAGAAATCTGGATAAAACCCAGGCCTGCTGCATGCCTATGTATTTCAAAATCATGATCATAGATATGTCATGTTTTCATGAATATCTGCTGTTGCTCCTCCTGTTGTGTGTCTCCTCGCTTTCCTCTGCTTGATAGCACACCCCCGTGTCTTGTCTCGCTCTCCTCCCTGCTCCCCGTGGACTGCGTTCCCTCTGTATCGGCCAGTTTTTTGTTTGTTTTGGTTTTTTTTGCAGCATATCGCGTGCATTTCGTCTATAAGCACATTCTTGATTCCTCGTCCAGTCTTGAAAGCTCGCTTTTGGTTTCAAACGCTTCTTATAAAGTCTGTGTGATCTGCATCAAGCTGTGCGTGCCTCTCTTAAAGTGGAAGCCATTTGGTTACACATTTTTTTAATTGTTTGTTTGATTGGCTTACATTTAATTATACTAACTTATATATAAATATAGCTTGGTAAATATCATCTGGGGCCACTAGATGTCACTCTGTGACAACAGACGGTGTTACGTTATAACAGAAAAACCTTAATTATTGTTGTATTTGACTGATGGAGCGAGAAGAATGTCACCATAAAGAAAAAAGCTCGACAGCAGAATTAGCAATATAAGTTATATTGCACAAAAAGTGAGAAAGAAAAAAAATTATGTTGTTTTTTTTCTTTTTTTGACAGATGTGACTTAGGTAAGTTGAAGGTTTTCGTGATAACACAAAATAATAGCACAGTAGAGCTGCTTCCGTACTAAAAGACCCCACCCATCCACAACACAGACTGTTCACGCTTCTGCCCTCAGGCCGGAGGTACAGAAGCTTGAAAAGCAAAACTAATGGACTGAAAAACTCTTTCTTCCCCGTTGCCATCAGACTTTTGAACAGCTTCTGACATGTTTACATTGCACATCTCACTTTATCACTAATATTTTCGCACTGCTATGTTATGTTATTTAATTTTATTTCTATATTTTTATTCTTTTGTGTATATACTTACTTATTTATGTAGGTCGGCTTCAGGGTAGACGGCAAAATAAGAATTTCATTCACTGTGAAACTTGGCTTTTACTGGTGATATGACAATAAAAACACCTTGAAAAAAACCTTGAAAATGTTCGATGCATTTGTTTACACCACAACGGTAGTTGGAGCCTCTGAAAACACAACTTTTTGAAAACGCTCCAGCTTGGTCCCCGTGGAAAGGCTGATGGACAATAACATCAATAGCCTCCAGAGTGTCATGACTCCCAGTCCATATTGTCCTGCTGCCTGTCTATACCAACGTCCAATAACTCGCCATTGTTAGCGCTTGTAGCGTATTGTTCTCTGCACGGTTTCATGACAAAAGCATACCAGCACCCTCTAGTGGCTCGACAAGCTCACTCTATAGGTTTCAGCATTTCTGTGTAAATGGGCATTGTTTTTTAAAATGTTGCAGTGTAAAACGTGAAAATTATCTGAAACCGAAGCTTAAAAAGCTTGTGTTTTCACTTGGGACGTTGTGTAAATGAGGCCTTATACTCACACTGGAATT
The DNA here is from genome assembly GCF_963422515.1 of Blennius ocellaris. Lineage (NCBI taxonomy): Eukaryota > Metazoa > Chordata > Actinopteri > Blenniiformes > Blenniidae > Blennius > Blennius ocellaris. Next base: position 18,493,279 of record NC_137666.1, on the reverse strand, counting down.
TTAGTCTAGAAATCATGGTAAAATCTGGAGAAACGAAAAGAAGGGCTGACTTTTTAGAAAATTGGCAAACACTGATCCGTGCTGGAGTTCTTAAAAGCTGAATATGAGTGACAGCAGAATTCAACAATAACATGAGTGAAATACATACTGTGCACGTTGCTTTGGACATTTCTGTCAACGGAATCGATTGTTGAACCGAGTTTCAAGATTTTTCTCAAAAATATTGTTTACAAAGCAAAAGCTAACAAATATCCAAGTATGAAAGGTGACGTGTACGCCGCGCAGAGGCAACCGCCTCCTGGTCTTACTTGAAGCTTAACTCAACACGGGACCACACAGGGGAGAGAAAGCACTAAAGCAGAACGAGTGAATACAAACACAGAGACAGCTCGACAAGTGAGAAACCAGGCTTCACTGATCTTCATCCATCCTTCACCGTCAGCCAGATTCCACATCATCGACACCGTGACCGCAACATTAATTGTTGGGCCTTTCATGAGGCCTGAAGGTCACCGTATATGTTCGCCGCCACCACAAAAGAAAAGCCGGTCCTGTTTTGTATACACGAGGCAGGTGAGCATACGGGTGACAGCAATGCCATTACAGGACTGACGGCCTCCAGCTGGGTCTCCGGGGTGGTCAGGTCACGGCTCATGATCGCACGACGCAGCCAAAACAACCTGCAGAGCTGCGGCTGAAAGTGCCGCCACGATCCCCCAAGTAATCCTTTGAAATGCAAAGTGAAGTCACACATTGGGAGGCAGTTGATATTTATGCAGAATTAAACCCATAAATTAGAAATAAAACGTGAAATTATGAATCACTCTTTATTATTTGACATAATCTCCCATTACCTCTTTTTGTTTGAAAACCAAAGTGCCTCAAAATGAACATCTAGAGAAACATCAATCAAAATTAAAATAAGGTTATTACAGGCTTTTTAAATGAAGAAAAGCATCTAAATTTTACTTCCAAACTAGTTCAATAATAACTGTGCTTTTGCTATTGATTAACCCTTTAACAACGACAATAAAAGAAGGTCTCAAATAGAATTTCTTCACAACTATTTTATTTATAGCCATAATGCAAAACCCGTACGTGAAATTGTGCCATGGCAGCATTTCCAAAAGTTGCGTTCCCCCCGTTTCCATGGAGACAAAGTGGGAGCATTTTCCAAAAAGTTGGGTTTTCAATGTGATGTAAAGACTCCCAAAACACAAATTTTGCTTTTACACTTGAAAACGTTCCCCGTCCCTCAATCAGGTTGACTCAAGTGCCTTTTCACACAAGCAGTCTGTCTCTACTTCTACTTTTACAACATCGATACCCCAAACTGGACACCGTCACAGAGATCCCGCAGTCAACTGATGAGTAAATCAGTTTAATAAGCCAAACAAACATCTTTCGATTACACAGTGAATTGAGTCACACTAATTGCAATCAGTTTGTCATCGAGTCGTCGTCCTGTCAAGTGACAGGAGGGAAGTAAAGCTCCATGTCAATTTTTGATTTAGATAAACACGATTTCCTCAGCGTAAGTCCATTAATGTACTAATGTCTCCCTGAAGACACACATGCAAACACAGTCTCTGTGTAAACTGTGCTCCCCGTCTGCGCACACACACACACACACACACACACACACACACACAGACACACACACACACACACACACACACGACAGGTCTTGTGATAACGTTGACCGGTGGTAATTGTGGTCTCTATTACAGTAAACGCTGTTCTGTAAACCACAGTAAATTACATCCAGATGGGAGATTAAAGCTCACTGAGGAGACGGCTGCCCCGAGCACTCCTACTCCTCCTCCTCCTCCTCCTCCGCCTCCGCCTCGTCCTCCTCTGCAGGAGGAAGGACAAATCCATATTTCCTGATTGAGATTGTACGCCTCCCCTGGGCCGGGGTATTACAACTGGAGAGAAATACCACAACAACGTAAATAACAGCAGGTCATTGGCACTCCACCGCTTGCAACAGACACAAAATAGTTTTTTTTTTTGTTTTTTTAATGTGTGATTGTCTGACCTGCTTCTCGACAACTTCCTGTTTGATTCTGAGAAAATAAAGCTGCACCTGATGTTTACTGCTCGTGCCATTGTGACAACTGGAAATGTGACGTCACGGCAGGCAAACGCAAAAACAAACAAACATGATCGCAAATGTGTATGTGTGTGTGTGTGTGTGTGTGTGTGTGTGGGTGTGTGTGCGTGTGCCTGTGCGTGTGATACAGATGGTCAGTCTCAAGTATTGTTTTGCTGCTGGTGATGACGTAAAGGAAACACCTGTGTAACGTCATGTCCTCACACATACAAGAGCGGGAACTGCTTTCTTTCTTTCTTTCTTTCTTTCTTTCTTTCTTTCTTTCTTTCTTTCTTTCTTTCTTTCTTCCTTCCTTTCTTTCTTTCTTTCTTTCTTTAGCAGGGAGGCATTAGGAGCATGCTTTATTGGTTAAGTGATGAGTCAAATCGTCTGGCAACATGTCGGGAGAGAAGTTTTCCAATATCTGTTTTTTTTTATGATTTAATCAGAGGGAATGCAGCTTTTGCAAACAGACACCAAAAATTCACGATTGCCTTGCAGAGAGGTTTCAACCAGAAAACTTTACACATTTCTACAAAGGCACATTTTTACCACTGACTATATTGTGAGGGTAATGGAGATTACCCTCACGCACATTGATTCTGTGATAGTAACATGTCTTTTGCAGGGCAGTGGGAACATGATCAAGATGACATAACAGGACTGTGAAAGCATTTTCAAGATAATTATAGCCTATGTCTTTAGAGATATTTTTAAGTGTAAGCTATGAAATACAATGTTATTTGCTAATTTTTCCATTTTCCAGCTGACTTTTTTTTATATAAATACATTTTGTTGTGTGTTTCTAATTACTAAAAGTAAAAAAAAGAAAAAAAATATAACTTCAATAAAATTCTGCTGTTACATATATTTCAACTGAGTGTAAGTTGTGACTTCTAAGCCTCTAACTGACACTATAAGGTTTAATTTTATTGCCTGTGGATTGCAGCAGCCGTTTAATGACAATACCTTGATAATGTAAAAGTATTAGTTGGTCTTAGCCTGAAACGACTCCATGGCGTGAGACTACGCATGTGGACATTTGGGGGTTTAATGGGCGTGTAATGTGGTTTAAGCTCTTTGAGAGGGGGTTCACCCTCCCACAGTTTAAAAACCTCCGGTTTGGATACAACTTAGTGCGGTCGAATAGGCAGCAGAGGCTGGCAACTGTAGGTTTCAACTGATTTTATTGAGAGAAATTCAAGCTGTTTGGTCTTTTGCATATACAATGGATGTTAAATCACACAGGATAGTGGAGGGTGTCAAGGAAAAACACTGTGTGTGAAAAAACACTGCAGAACTTTTGTAACAGTCTGACCGGCAGACTATAATTGTCCAGAGGGGAAACCCAGGTGCTTCCACCCGCGATCAACCATCAACATCCATGCAGCAAATCAAACCCAGAGATGAAATGATGGTTGTATTGATTCCGTGATCAATCAGAACAACTGAAATAACTGCATTAGATAATAAGGATGATTCAGGAGGGATCATCTCTGAAATCACAGTCGTGAAAACAGCATGACGGACGACTATATTATAACAACAGAAGCAAGTTGTTGCTCATTTATGACCCTCCAGTGGTTCCTATGGGAGGCGTCTGCAGCGGAGCAGGTTAATGCCCTCATTGTGTAAGAGAAAAGTTCAAGTGCAGCTGTGGACTCTTGTTCCTCACATCTCCTGTTTCTGGTCAGTGTGGATGGGCAGTGAAACAGGAAGCAGCACAAAAACTCTTGTCTGGTTATGCTTTTCTGCTTTAATCCCATCGTGGGATTCTGAATCATGAGGGTTGTAGAAAAGAACTATAGGTTGGCGTAACAGAAGAAAAAAAGTCAGGTGTGGGGGGGATTCCTTTTTCCCTCCATGTCTCTGTTTCCTCACAGGTGCCAAATAAAGTATACAGGTCACATGATCGACTGTGACGACGCCAGCAGAGAGCCGAGGGAACACATTGTCTCCCTCATGTGTTGGGAATTTTTACATTTTCAGAACTGAATTTATCGCAACTGTGATGAAAAGGAACTGAAACCATAAAACAAAGTGGGGGAAAGTCCAACGACTGACCAAAAACTACTACTTGGCTGCAGTTGGGTTCATCCCACACTCCCACACTTTGAAAGGCCACTGCTGTAACCTTTCGGTTCAGATTTCCTCCTTGTCTTATCCTGCAACGATCCCTGGCTCGGTGCATCAGCCCCGAGGTGTTCTGTGTGTCTGTGGGTCAACGCTGCTTGATTACACACACAGCGTGTAACGTAAACCCGCAAAGTTATTAAACAGTTGAAGAGGACCTCGCCCTCCGCTGGCCGCTCCCCGATGAGCACATGAGTCACGAGGCAGCTGTGGTAGTTATGAGAAAGAATTACTATCACTTATGGGCACATTTTTTTAATGCTAGAGAATGTCTAAGAAATCTCTGCATCAGTCAGTTATAAATACATCCCTTGTCGATGATTATATCAAGTATCCTGTAAACACGACCGCAGCAAAGCGGCAGGAGAGCCAATATCCTCCAACTGGCCAAGTCTTCAGATCCTCTGTGACAGATTGGACATGAAATATTAGGACCGCGCATGTTTACGTTTGCCATCAGTCTTTTGGGGGGGGGGGGGCAGCAGGGGGCATTTAACCTGCTGCATGTCGAGGGCCCTGGATTTTGTCACTCCTGTTTTGACTAAGCAGGCCATGAGCTGATTATGAGGATTAGAAGAAACGCGGTGATCCCATGCCTCTCCCACTCACTCTCAAGTTAGCAGCAGCTGCAAAGTATCCAGTTTGAGACTCGGTTGCGACGAGAAGCTTTTTTTTTTTTGCAAAGCCTGAGTGAGCTGCAGTGTGAAGCATCTTTTCTGCACCGTGGTGTCGGTGTGCTCCTGGATTCAACGTCAAGCAGCAGCAACAGCAGCAGATGAAGTGTGACAGTGGCGGAGAGTAGACAAGAGAACGGCCTGGTTTGCATTAAACATGAGAGCCATCGGGGAAGGCTGTCAGCCGCCCTGAGAGGAAATCAAAGACCGAATAGGTTGAAGGTAGCACGAGTCCAACGGCACACCCTCTTACAAGTGTTTCTGGCCTCTGAATGAGTCCTCACTCTGGTTTCAACTTTGCTCGGTTCGAGCAGATTTCCATTAAGAGACGAAGGCAATGCCAGGCGACTGGGAACAGACCCGCTTTGTACTGATCCATTGTTGCCTGACAGTGATACGACCGGCCTGAAATGACTTCATTCATACACACAGATATGCATGTTTATCTTCCAGATTATCTGTAACAATGCGAGTTTAAATAAAACATACAAAAGAGAAGTAAAACAAAACGTGTGCACGCGAAAATCTGTCAGCATTATCCCATAAAACGTTCAGTCTGTCTTGGGCGGCTGTCACCACGTTAGAGAAAACAAACATTACAGTTTATTGCAAATTACTTAGTTGGAGAGTGTTTCACCAAAAGGACAATCTGTGTTTCTATGATGAAGAAACAAAAGAAAAGAAGGAACAATCCATGTCTGTGAAACTGGCCTTTACACCATAATTATAAGCTCAGCAAGTTTGAATAAATACAACAGTGAGTCACGCTGCGCCGTCACCTACACAGGCAGAGCGCTGCAGTTTGTCACGTTTCATCTTATGAATGAACTGTGCTGCATGGCGCTCATTCAAAGGGGGAATCAAGCAGGGGCGGAGCATCCGTGGTGGCACGAGGGGGCACCAGCACCCCTCGCGTAATCTGATTGGTCACCTCGTGCCCCCAATTCTCATTGGTTCTTAGTCATGTTAATCAGCATAAACTTGAGAGGAATTTGAAAGATGTTGGATGGGATTTCTTATGTCCTTTGAGAAATCCCTGTCTTCTTTTATTTTTGCTGCTAAAAACTTAATTAAAAGTTTTGCCCTGTGATGAAAGGCAGTTTCTGTGAAACACCGCTATGATTATCGAACTTTATTAATAGTTCTCACCACTTCAGCAGTCAAGCTTTTCCCACATTCCTGCACCAATGCCTGGCGAGGTGCTTGACCTGCTTCAGGAGACATTTGTAGTTGAGGGATGGAGGCGTGCACATACGGACAAATGGTAAGATGAGGGTTCGAGTGAGAAGACTAGGTTAATAGAATCTAGCTAATAGAATAGGTCATCTCGCAATTAGAATACGGCAGGTTCGATACCCCATCTTCCCCCTGTTTGAATACCAAACTGTCCTTGAGCAAGACACTCAGAAGTTCAATATAAGTGAAATCTATTGAGCATTTAAAATATATGCAGCCTTCTCACAAAGTGAAAACAGAATACAAAATACAAAAGCAAAAAAAAAAAAAAAGGTTTATTCCAAGAGTTGTGGTAGTGGTTGCCAAATATCTCTGGATTCGCCTCTGGGATCAAGGTGGTGGAGCACAATGAACAATCATCCCTCCTTTGTCTGCCTCTCATGACTCAACATGACCAGAATATCAAACCAAAGAAACAATGTTTTACATTTTCATCACAAATCAAACACGAGGCACAGCATTAGAAGGGCAGATTAATAATGAGTAGAGTTTGAGCCAGAGGTGATGAAAAGTGTGTGTGTGTGTGTGTGTGGGGGGGGGGGGGGGGGGTTGTGTTCATACCTGTGCAGGTGAGAGCAGCAGATAAAGCGCCACCACAGTCTCGATGACCTCACGGAGTCTCATCTCGTGATGTGTGCGCGCGGAGAGACGCTCTTTTGGCTCCTGGTGCGCGCGATCACACACAATCCAACACACGCCAACAGACGCCCCAAACTGTGGCTACTCCCCCCCAAAAAAGAAGAAAAAAAAAAGAAAGAAGAAGAAGCCGAAAAAGAGAAGAAGAAAAAAAAAAAAGATGCTGACCGGGAATTTCCAAGTGAGCCGGCTCGGTGAGGATCATTCGGTGTCACGTTGCTCCGCTGCAGAAACCTGAAAGTGGATGCTGCTCACTTATGGATCAGGCCCCGGAGGCAAAAGTTTGCAAAGAAATAGTGCTGGGCGAAATAGTTCTGGCATGCACCCACAGTGGAAATCGAGCCAACGCTGACTTTAAAGTCCAGCTCAAAGTGCAGTTTTAAAGTTTTGAGGATCTGCGCAGTGCGTAAAAAAAAAAAAAAAAAAAAACCCAAACAAAACAAAACAAAAAAAAACCCAACAACTCTGCAGCTCCGATCTGCGCTCCACACCGCAGAGAGAAACACTTGTGTCTAATTGCCCCCCACACTACTTTTTTTTTTTCTTAAGCTGACCATTTAAATCTCCTCCCCTTCCCCCGGTTCCCTCTCTGCCTCCACATTTTACCACTTCTTCTGAGGCAGGGGCGGATCCAGGGAGTTTGTACAGGGAGGGCCCGGGCAGGACACCAACACCAAGTTAAGAAGAGCAGTGCTGTCACTGACATCTCTTTTTAAAAAACACTACTAATCAGAAATAAGTTCATCCCTTTTCTTTGTAAGTAATAAGATTAAAACCCTGTAAAGCCTGATCCGAGAAGTACTTTCCATTAAATTCTAATTTGTTGACACTGGAGCGTTGATATTTTGGGCATTTTAGTGCAAATTATTGCTTTTTAACTCTAGAAACCTCGACTTTCGTCCAAATAATTTTGGACATCCATAGAAAATGTCTTTCTGGCATTGCACAATAATGTTATACATATATGGCTTTATGTACAGCTGCTGAAATTCACTTATTTCCTTTGATTCTCTTTTTGCTTAAGGTAATATAAGATGAAACGATACGATACAAGATGAGACGAAACAAGATAAGATAAGATAAGATAAGATAAGATAAGATAAGATAAGATAAGATAAGATTAGATAAGATAAGATTTTAAATCTCAGCCCCATATTGCACAAATAGGTAAAATACTTTAAATAGGATAGTGGCACATAAGATAATTGAATATATACGTTTTCAATAACTTTACAAGTTCTTCCTGTAAATATGTGGATTTTCTCTGCGTACTCCAGTTTTCTTCTCCAGTAAAACAAAAGTAACAGCAACATTAAAAAAAAGCTTGCATTGAGGCTAATTGGTGACTGTTTGCCTCGTGATGGACCTGTCCAAAGCAATCCTGAAGTTTACTGGACAGATGTTGTCCTTGGTTTTTCTCTTTAACATCTGCTTCGTCAGTCTAAAACAAGAGCAAGCTGTATTTCATCATTGATAATTACGAGCTAAATTCACAGTTTTTTTTCTTTGTTCTATACAGAAATATAACGAAAGAGAAATCCAAAGGTCTGAAAAAAACCATTGTTTTTTAAGATAAAATTGTTGCCCTTGAACTGAATTGTATTTGACACCCCATGCATACTTCTAGTTTAGTTTTGTCCCGTTTTCAGTTTATATTATGCAATAATTAAGAATCTCTGGCAATTTACACATTGATAAACTCTACAAACTAAAAGTATGTCCACAACCAGTGTTCAGTCAGATTACAGGAGGGAAAAATACCCACATTTAAGCTCCACCCCAGTTGTGACAGTAATTTATATGATGCCTATCAGCACTTATGATCATGTTATAGATGCTTTATTTGTGAAATGCAGGTTATACAGCGGCGGTGATTTACACTACAGTGTATACACAGGCGGGCTGCGAGCACTCCTGGCATTCGGTGGGAGTTTTTCACGGCAACGTAAACATTTAGAGATCTTATTCACCGGTGGCGACATAGTCGACTCACTGCTGCTTCCAAGAGATTTTCCTCTGACGCTTCGCCGTTTAGTGGAGTTTGCAGAGACAGAGAAGGAGATTCCATTTCTGTTGACACATGGACTTACTCTTCAGTGTGGGACTCCGTTGTTTGCAGAAAGCCTGGAACCAAAGGATTCCTTGTGGGCTTCCACACATTCCTTCAACAGCGCTGAATAGCTTGCTATTGAACAGACCAAACTCAGGAGTGTGGAGTTTCTAAACATCTCAGAAGCTTTCGCACCCCCACCTCATACCAATTTCACCCCGGCATCAGTGAGCGCAAACCAGTTTCAGAAATTATGAAAGACATTTCCTCTCATTACACCGGGAGATATCACGCTGGGCCTTATCTGAATTTGTCTTTTCACTGAGGGATGGGCATTGAAAAAAAAGGAACTCGACTCTACAATTACTTAGTTTTTAGTCTTGTGCTGCTTTTCTTTCTGCGCTGCCATTGGCTTTATAACAATGTCGATATCGTGTTTCTGCCTGACGGCCCAGAAGTAGGTTGTGAATCTGACACCTCTGTCTGGGAAAAAAAAGGTTATGTAACGTTGTCACAATATCAAGTTTCATGTTTTGTTTTGAATACACTCCCAATAGAAAGAGCTAAAGACCTTCACTTATTCGCGCTGCAGCAGCAGCTTGACCACAGGACAGAGGCAGACTCTCACCGCTGCCTCGCCATCTGCTTCGTGATCTATCTGTGTCTTCTGACGGTGCACCAGCTGATAAGGACCAACAAGAGCGCTCAGTTGTTTGCACTATAAATACACGCTGATAAGGTGAGCGGGCCTGGTCAGAACGATATTGCGGGGAACCCCGAGGAAGACGGATCTTCCTACTGTCAGAATGTGGAGCGTCTTTGAGGCCATTGTTGCTTTTACCAACACGACACAGCCTGAGAGTGTGAACCACATGTCTCCTCGTTCACTGTTTAACTGGATGGATTGTCTTTAAAGAGTTATCCTCAAGGGATGCTGTTTATTGAAATTATTGGGGGAAAACATGCACAATTTGTTCAAAAATATTCAGAATCAATCCAATCGAAGATGTTCACAGCTTCACCTGTTGAATAATCAGAATTTAGAGACGAGTCTACGGCAATAGGAGACCCACATGTCTCACAGATTTTGCCATGTTCTATCTATCCAGTGTCCCTCAAAGTGAGCCAATTTAAGATATAGTCCGTGTTGTATGTTGGTAATGTTCATGGACCCTTCACTCTTTAGTCTCTTTGTTCATAACTTTAATTAAAATTGACACATTTATGCTCAAAAAGAAAAAGAAAGGTGATCAATGAAAACCACTGTGATACTGTTCTCCCGAGTGTGCAGCGTTTTTCTCCACGTATTTCCTCCTATTGTCCAAAAACATGTGTTTTAAATGCTCTAAATTCTTGTGACTGTGTGTGTGACTCTGTATCTCTGCACTGCATTAGACTGGGGACACATCCAGGGTGAACCACGAGTTGGATATGGAGGCATAAGAAGAGGGATAGTTGATTAAAGGTGAGCTCGTCGCATAAACAAAATTACTCACATTTATTACTAAAACAGAACCATACACTCGTGTTCCTCTTTCGTTCAGTAAAAGAAAGTTAAAGAAGGTAGATGTTTTGAAATATAGTTTCAGAATGTGAACATGTCTGCACACACATAGAGTCTAAAAGTTTAATTAAAGTCCTTTTATATTATATTTCTCCTTTTTGTCCGGTTCTGCAGAAATTCTCCACCCCTGAGCCTGGTTCTGCAGGTTTCTTCCTGTTGAGAGAGACTTTTTCCTTTCCACTGCCTCCTCCGCTGCCTTAAAATGACATTGTTTTATTTGGTACTATACGACTTGAAGTGAATTGAATTGAATTTTATGAAACACCTTCTCTCCCAGTGTTGTAACATAATTAAATTCAGTTATCACCCATGAAGGTCAAAACAAGTAAGTCGTAAGCAATAAAGGTGAAAAAAAAAAGTTCTCCAGGATACACATGAAGAAAAAAAACTACTTTAGTGTCCTTACTTCCTACCGCTTCAAATAAAGAAGTCGTTCATGGTGCGTTTTGACGACACGAAGGCGAACTGGGTGGCTCTCAGGAGCCGGAGTGCAAAAGTGCGTAACACTGACCTCTCGTTTTCCCAAACTGCAGAGTAAAAAGTGAGCAGATGAACACCGTTAATGATGTCCATCCATCATTGTTGGGGCGGCTTGGGTTTCCTCCACAGTGGGGCCTTGAAGAGGAAGGTGCCGCCAACTTGAAAGGATGTCATTAACATCAGTTGGAGACCATCAGCGAGGCTCAGCTGAAGAGAGAAGCATCACCGTGAATCTTAAGTAGTAATTTATCAATTATGCGGATCGAATCTGACCACCGGACACAGAGAGCCAATATATGCGATTGTGAAGAATTGTGGAAGATGATGTAATATGATTTGAGTCATGATGGAGCACCTGGACAGTCAGACCAAACAGGATGCCGTAATATCTGACACGAAAGCCCCGTCTTCCTGTCATTAATTGGACGTTTATGAATCACGTATGTTTCTGTACCATTGTGAGAAAAACGCTATATTTGAAACGAGGAAATGCTTCGGCTGTGAGTGAAAAAAAAGCCTCTTACCCTCTCATGAGGTGATTAGTATTATATCACAATCAGCTTCTTTCATTTCACACATGTTGAATCCTGTTTACGCGTCCACCTCCATTCACATATTTTCGTCTGGGACACATTTCTGTCCCAAGGTTGTCAGGTGTCATCCTGTTTTCATCTCCTGTCCGCGCTCACATGTGCATTGTTTCGCTTCTCGTCGGAAACCGGTCGACGCGTTCACCGGCCAGTGGAAGTTATTTCAGCCCGTGTGCTTCATGAATCAGTCACTACACAAACCTCCAGGCACGCTTTGACTTTACACAGCTGCGTCTTGGACGGCGCCACGTCAGCCGGCTCTGGAGACCACCAGGATGAGTGAAGACTCATTCGTGGTGTCGGGGGGGATGTGAATCCATTAATCCTGTTTACTCTGAGGAGCGTTCACAATAAATCGCGCTGCATTCGATCGGTCAAGAAGAAAATGTTTTCATGGTGGTAGTCCAAGTAGAGAAAGTTACAAATATTTAGATGAAGAGCAATATGTCCAAAGCGCAGGCCCATCCTCAGGCCGTGGGTTACACAACCTAACATTTTTTCTGTGAAAACACAAACGTTTCATTGCGTTTTGGGGGTCTGATTATTCAACGATACTGTTCGGAACCACTGAGTGTGAAACTTTTTGACAACGTCACATGGATGGATGGATGGATGGATGGATGGATGGATGGATGGATGGATGGATGGATGGATTGGTGGATGGATGGATGGATGGATGGGTGGATGATAGAGGCAGGTTAATAACCAGATAGATGTTAACAGGAAGAGTTAGCATACACTCCCAAAACACTTATGGAAATAGTAAATTTAATTCTATACTTTTTGAAACAGTCCGTGCTACGACTTCCTTCGGCCGTGATGTGCATGCACAGTAGTAGGATTTCAGAAAAATGACATTTTCCCCCCTTTGCAGAGTCAGGGTGTTTTCAGAAATGTGTGTTTTCGGCCATTTCCAGTCAGAGTTTGTTTTTTTAAATTCCACTTTGCACTGAAAGAAAAAATTCTCAGCCATTTCCAGACTTACAAAAAATAAGTTGTTGCATTAATGTAATTTAATCATGTCACACATTTCAATCTATTCACATTAAGTAGAGTGAATTCCATGTATTCATATTATCTGAACAACATGTATTAGAAAGAACCATTTAACAACAAGAAACTCAATATGCTCATGTTAATCAAACATATTTTCTGATATGTAAACTGAAACACTGCATAGCTGATTTTTTTTGGAGTGTGAGAGCCTATTTCAAAAAGTTGTGTTGTCCATATGTGCCAAATCCTGAAAGGTCTTGTGTTTCCTGGCTGATAACAAAGAACATTTTTCTTTGTAAACAGGCCCTCGTGCTTTTCTCCAACACTCATTATTAATTACATCACACAAATAATGATTTTGAAATGTACCTCTTAGCTGCTTTTTGAATCAATATTCAAACCTGTTGATCTGAGTGTTTCTAGCTAATGAGTTCATTAATTCAACAAAAACAAAAAAAGATTTCGATCTAGATGTGTTTCACACTAAAACAGTTAGAGTGAGGGTGTCAACCATAAGGCCCAGGGACCAAAACCAGCCCGCCAGAGGCTCCAGTCTAGCCGAGGAAATGATCAAGCAAATAGAACACACTGCAAAATTGTAAATACTACAAAATAGAAAATACTATAAAAAGAAATACTGCAAAAAAAAAGAAAAAAATGTCTGCAATAATTATGAAACCTTTCACAAAAACATCCACTTTTTCAAAACCCCCACTCCAGATACACACGATTCACTCTTGTGGCTCCTGAATTACAAGCAGTTTGACACCACTGATCGAGAGTCATTTTCTATAATTTATTGAGCCCAGATGGAAACAAATCCAGAGCGTGCTCCTGACAATGTACTTGAATTTTGGTTAAAAATGAACACGCTTCCGCTTGGAACAGCGATGCCACTGGAGTGTAAATTTTCCGTCTTCTCCCCCACCCTCGGTGTGTGATTGGCTCGTGTTGGCTCTCTTCCACAGACGGCAGCAGCAGCAGCAGCAGCAGCTTCTCTGAGAGGAAACCCAGTGTTTGTCCAAGATAAAATTTCATCACCCCCAGAAGCTGCAGGCGAAAAAGGCTGTGAGCGAATACAGAGTGAGGAAACAACACAGAGAGTGAGTTATCACGGCTTCTGTCGTTGCCCGCTGTTAAGAGCTGTTGGCTTTATAAATGAAGAGCGGAGCGGTTGTGCCTGAGCGGAAGTCGTCCCGCAGTCAGAGAGCGGGTTATAACTCAGGCCTGCACCAGATACTCTAAACTCCATTAAGAGGTCCCACATGTGGAGCACGTTCATGAGTTCACCGGTCCACGCCGTTGGTGGTGGTTGAGCCCGAGCCATTAAACAGATAAATTAGATGTTTTTAACATCCCCCTCATGTTAAAACGCTCCCTTCAAATAATAAGCCCCAAATTAGGCTTAATGTAAATATAATCTCCACTTCTTCAAGCTGCAGCAGGTGTACTGCTGCAAGCCTCGGTTTTCTCTGTAAACAAGCTCTCTTGTAAACGTTTCTTCTGTTGTCTGGCATGTTATTAAAAGAGATGAAGGAGCCGGGCTCGGAGACAGCCTAATGGATTCTATCTTTTAATAGTGAATATGGTATTGAGATTGATTGGCAGGGAGATTAGATTTAGTGTTCCTAGAAGTGGGAGACCCTTAAGTAAACATGAACTCAATCAGGCAACAGCATTTACTGGACTGGAATCACATTTAGACTCTGCAGTTTATTTTTTCAGCATGCCGAGTGTTGTTTTTGAGCCTCAAATTAGTTTACCCCCCCTCAGGGTCTGTGTGTAAGAGCTTTAAAAGGCTTCCACATCTGTCGCGTTCATAAAGTAGGTTAAACCTCAGTAAACTGACAGCAATATTTGTATGCACTTGATATTTTTTTCCATTTATGTTCAACTATAACTTTATGTTAAAATAATAGTTGGTGTTTCTGCGCGGAAACTGAACTTAAAAAAAACAAACTTATATTACTTGAAAACTTGGCATGTATGGGCATCATTACACGCCACTCATATAGAATAACATTTTGTGCTGTGAAAGTGGGCAAAATTACATATTTTACCATTTAGAAAAATCTCCAAATTATATAACATTTTAACTGGATGATTTGAAAAAGCTTTCACGACACAGTTCTCTCATCGCAAACATTACAGGGTGTCAAAAACATTTGAGTTCAGGGGCTACAAACAGCCCAAATTCACCTTGAGTGGGCCGGAATGATAAAATAGTGCCATTATGACTTTCAAATTTTAACTTTAAAGAGTTTTTTTGTTGTTGTTGTGGTCCAAAAATGTCTATTTTTTCACTAAATCAAACATAAAATGACTACAATTTCAACACAAAGCAAATTTTTACCATATGTTTAGTCGTTTGGTCCAGTTTTATGCCCACGGGCCTTATGTTTGACACCCCTGCATTACATGGTACCAGTATCCTTCAGTAAACCGTGGGAAAGAGTTAATTTTCAGATGAGATTACAGTTAAGCTCTATCTAAAACTCAGAGGATGTTTAAATGTTGCTACTGCACTGCAATGTACATATCAGAAAGTAACAGTCGAGACCATCCTGAATATATTTAATGTCTTGTCTCCATTAAGATATTTCTCAAGAAGAATTGAAACTTGCATTTGCAATTGCATCACAAAGTTTCAAGTGAAAACATATAGTTTTTGCATTTTCATTTCAGAAAAGTTTCATTTAATTTAATTGAAATGTAAGGGAAGACAGATTTCTAAAAATGTCACCCACTTATTCATCTGATAGGTGGGTGCATGCTTGGATCGTGATTTAGAGGATTACTGGAAGAGATGATCATGTTTGCACAAAGCCTGACCTCCAGAATATCAGCAACAATCAAGAAAAACTGAGACTTTCTCATCCGCTGCTGATAAACACACACAGACTGGAAGGAGGTAGAATCGTCCTGGACTCTGGGAGGAAAAGCAATGAAGCAGGCCGTGGCCTGAGCAAGTGTAAGGTGAAGTTCATTTGTGTGCGATTGTTTACACAAACTGCAGCCAAGCAAAATTGCACGCTGAGATTTATTTATGCGCAGACGAATACATTTACCCAAATAGCTATAGCTTGTAGAACAAGGAACGAGGAAATGGGAGCAGCACACGGAGCGGGCGGGTGGAGGTCAGAGAGCCAGGGAAAGTTAATAACTGGGAATAATAAATAGCACATCCGACTGATGGGAAATTGGCAACAGTGCAATTTATTTAATGGTTTCGTCTGCCTTGTTAAAGTGCAGGAGCATTTTGAGAAGCAAGTTTTAATTACTGGAGACAGCGTGTTGTGTGTTTGATTCCCGCGATTAAGCGTCGCCTCTTGACGAGATGGTGGAGGCAACTGATCTCAGACGGGCCTGAGGGGGCAAATAAATGAGGACCACCAGGGTGGATGAAACAGCCAGACAGTGACACTGAGTCTGTGGGATGAACATGTTGACTTAAGTCAACGAGAACGTGGAGAGGTGGGATCGACGCGTCTCTGTTCATTTTGCTCTTTTCAACAAATGGACTGAAAATGGTTCGACTTCCTCGGTGGCTGAACTGTAACTTTCCATTACTCTACGAAAACAGAAAATAAACAAATAAACACACAGTTTCCAAGATGCTGAGGCTGTGAGAAAGGGGATTAGAAGAAACCCTTTCCTTGTTCTGTCATTTCCCATTTAAATGTCTGTGCCACAAGAACAAACCCATATCTAATCCACATTAATCGCTCAAATAGTATTTATAAGATAATGAGAGATAAAGTTAATTCACTCAAGTGATTGGATCCATATTGATACAGAAAATGATCGCAGAGATTCCGGAGATCCTCGCAGCCCTCAGACCTTTACAGTTCTGTGTGATATTTGCAGAGATTTCAATAATCCTCCTTGTTTAGCTGACGGATCTGTTCGACAATTGAGATGTTTGTCTTTGGATACCGACTGTGCGGTCCGTCCTACATACATCTCTGATGAAGGACAGAAAATCCATCATGTCTATCAGACTGTAACATACCAGAAATATCAGCTGTGATTACAGGCATGGCTGCAGTTAGACTATACAGACGGAGGCTGCCGATGCAGAAGGCTCTTTCTGGGCTCGGAGAATCGTCACGGCGTCGGCTCTAAACCGGGGGATTGGATGCGAGGTGTTGGAAGGGTGATGGGGGGGCGGGGGGGGGGGGGGGGTGTTGCGCTGTGTTGTGATGAGCTTTGAACCAGAGTGGAAAGAAATGGCGTTGAATGAACACAGACCACTGACTGAGTCCCCACACCCCGAGCTGCGAAGGGGTGAAACTGTGCAGCGCTAATCAGGGGAAAATAAACAGAGCGGCACCCTCAGGCGGCCGCGGCGGCAGGAGAAATGAGAGCAGGATGGCGAGGCCTCGATGGCGGCGGACACGGCCCTCTCGGTTGGAGGCTGGTTTTGTTCTCTGAATTATGGAGAAGAACAAGCGCAACTACACTGATTATTTCATTGTATGTGTGACAGGATTGTTGCGAGCGGAGACTCACTCCGATGGATTATTCTGGATTAAAGCCAACGAGGCCCGAGGGAGTCTGCTTACAAATGGTGAGCCCCGGAGGAGCCGCTGCGCTCCGTCTGGGGGACTCCGTCCCAATCTCCACAATCGGGGGGGAAATTTCCCATAGAGATGAGAAGCAGATGTCTCCGTTTCTTCTTCTTTTCTTTTTTTTTCTTCTTTTTTTTTCTGTCTCACTCTCTGGCTGTCACACAGACTCTGCTTCAGTCTCCCGCCCTCGTACAGTCCAACCTGGCCCTCCTCCCCCCCCCCGGGGGATAGGGGGAGGAACATGAGCACCATGGGAAGGGTGGCCGTCCTTGAAGCCCAATCACATGACGGAGGAGCCCGTTTTGTGGGAGGCACTGCCTTGAGGTGCAGAGCTGTGAGCACATGGAGCCGGTCCAACAGCTCCCAACTTTCTCATGGAAAAAGCCAAACACGACGACTTGATAACAACGTCATGCTCTGACGATCCCCGCTCAAAAATGGACAGCAGCTGGCCGCCGCCGGCTTCTTCTAGGTGGACGGGAGTTAACTTTGACTTCGTGTTTTCGTTCCCAGTGTTGATCTGGGTTTGCGACGACTAACTTCTGCCAGTGGGAGAAGTGAGGCGGGGGGGCGCTGGTTGCATT
Source organism: Blennius ocellaris (assembly GCF_963422515.1). Lineage (NCBI taxonomy): Eukaryota > Metazoa > Chordata > Actinopteri > Blenniiformes > Blenniidae > Blennius > Blennius ocellaris. Next base: position 18,475,670 of record NC_137666.1, on the reverse strand, counting down.
CCTCGTCTTCTTCTCATCACGAGTCTGACGCTCTCAGAGAAAATCCTCTCCCGCTCCGCCTCGTGCACCTGCAGCCCCGCAGGGTCCATATCTGCAGCTTCCCCAGAGTCCCAGCCTTTGGCTCCCGCGGCTCAGTACTGACGTGCACGCTGTGTCTTACAGCGTAAACAGACAGAGACAAACTGTGGACCTATCAGTGGCTGTTTGGTGATGGGCTGTAAACAGATCAGCAAGAGGGGGAACAGAAACTCCCAGTGGAGATGAGAGCAACTGACTATCGTGAGGCGGGAGAGCGAAGGGACAAGATACGAGGCTTAAGGCTGCCTGGTGAATGTCTGGCTTTCCGTGCCAGCGTCCTGAGATAAGGCATTCGCTATGGGATTGTTTAGTGAATCGGATGGCTCCGCGGTTTCCAAAGTTCAGCCTTCAACCAGAGGTTAGAGGCCCAGATTCAATGGAACTTTAACTGCTGCAGTGTCTTTGAGCAAGACACTGAATCCCTGGAGGCATTTATGAGGCTGCTCTTTCACTGACCCTCCAGTCTGAGATAAGGGAAGAAGGCGAAAGAGATAAACCCACGGGATATGAAATAATATCTGGTTCAGCACAAGCCATGACAAAAAACAAACGTGTTTAGTTCGATGTAATTAAAGGGAACTTCCACCGATTTTACACACTGGCTTTCTTTCAAGTTGTTTCAGGATTAAATACACTGTAATATGTTCATTTTTTTATTGTTCTTCTGCATCGGTTGTGAAAATCTCTGAGCGGTGGTAAATTTTTGGAGAACTTTTTTACTAGATATAAAACCATATTATTTATAAGCATAGGAGAAATAAAAAGGGGCATTTTAGGACATCAGTCAGCATTTTCAGCAGGATGTCACAGAACATCTGCAATGTCAATGTCTTGGTTTACACGCTCACTGATACTGTTTGGAGTCGTAACTTGGAGACCCCATTTACAACCCTTATCGACATCTGTGCTCAGAGTGCTCCTGGTTACATTCCAATAAAAACTATGTAAATACACTGCGCCTGTCTTTTCTGCAAGATCAATCAATCAAGCCTATGTTCGAAAGAAACACATGTTTATAATGTCGCGATGGAAGGTTTAAACTCTTAAAAAATGAAAAAAATGAAACCGGTCCAAATGGAGGGAAACATTTACTATAAACTTTGCGACGGTGCGGCGCGTTGTAAATGAGCAGGGAACATCTGAGGCCTAGGCTCAAGTTGTGTTTGAAGGTTATTGAGGAAGATTACGGAGTCTGGCCGTGTTAATAAGGCTGTGTTTACATTCTGTGTCTCCGTGTTTAAGGAGACCTGAGTGACCCCGGGATTAGAAGGAGCCTCGAAGTGACACGTACACACACACACACACACACACACACACACACACACACACACACACACACACACATACACACACACACACACATACACACACACACACACACAGATTTGTGCATCATTAGTTGTGAAGCACACCCATTGACATAATAAAGGGGGTTGTTGGCGGGCTGCCGCTGTGGGCGCCAGACAGCTTTGGAGGTGGTGGTGGGGGTTTTAATAAATGTAATGGAGACAAATTCAAATGAAAGAAAGTCAATATGTACCCCCCCCCCCCCCCCCCCCCCCCCACACACACACACACACTCACACTTTACACAGATTTAAACAACCAATAGTTTATAGTGTGAAATAAATTCGAGAGTATGAAACATGAACCAAAACTTTACTACTTTGTGAAAGACTATTAAAGTTACCAAAATCCACATGAGGTAAATCAAAAGTTTATGAGCCAGTTTTAGTTGTTGATGTACAACTCTAATTTGCTGTCATTACCTCTGTAAAGGAAATTTGTCATTATGCTCATAAAAAAAAACCCAACAACATATTTTCAGCATTTAAATTTCGTGGAACATACCCAGGTTTGTTGACATCTTGCCGTCATGGAAATTCCCGAAGATTCCCAAGGCAAGATCCTGTTCGCATACTTGATCTCGTAAGATCTTGGTTTGCACTGGAAAAAGTATTAACGATCAGTTTGTTTCACAGTATCTCATACTATTCTCATGGCTTGGTGAATTGTGTGCATCCCCTTTAACCTGACACGAACCCAAATCATAACTTAATTTTAAGCAAACCCTAAAACCACATGTTGATTCTTCAGTGCACATAAAACATTTGGTGACCCAGTTACAATGGATGTAGTTTAGGTGGGCGACCTGGTTTGACACCCAACAGGCTTGGTTAAACTAAAACACACACTGGTGGACACACACGCACACACATATGTGCACATACAGTAAACATTTCTTTGCTTTTTGTCACGAGTGTCAAACTCTGTTCATTATAGAAGTTACATAGTACATAATTTGATGTCAAATGGGCCAGACCAGTAAATAATAGCATTATTATGAATAAATAACTAGATCTCTAAATCTCAGTCTTTGTTTTAGCGCAACAATATATTATGAAGTTCATATAAAAAAAAAAAATGATAATAATTCTTGTACAACACATAAGGAGCATGAAATTGGAATAAGCTCACAGTTTGTCCGCTGTGATTATGTGTGTGTGTGTGTGTGCGTGTGACTTTGTATGTAATTTTTTAAATGAAATGTGCAATGAAAAAGAAGGATAGGAATAGAAGAATAGAAACAAAACATGCAAAACATCAAGAGCTAATGGGGCTCTCAATAAAATGAACAAATGAACAGTGGATTTCTGTTGAACTATTTATATCTTCAAGGGCAGAAAACATTTGGCCACATGTAGCTGGAACTCAGAAATATAATAACTTGTCACATTCCAGAAATTATCTCCATCTGTGCAGTAATCCTCATCACCTGAACTGACTCATTACATAACACAGACTAAAGTGGAGAGAGAATAAGTTGCACCCGAGTGCGCCCCCGGTGGTCAAATTATATATAGCAGTTAATGTCATAACTTCTCACAGCAGGCAAATTTCCTCTTTTGTGCCGGATTGGACTCTTTGGTTGGCCTGTTCTGGCCTTTGCCTTATGTGTACAACACATTGATTGTTTCCTGCAGATTCAAACTGCCAATTGCCTAAACCAAACTTGTTTAATGGCCGTGATCCTGAACACATCCTATCCCATGATGGGAACCTTCCTTCTGCTCCACACAGTGACACTAGTTCACATTGGTTTCTTTTGAAATGAGGTTCAGGTCCCCACTAAAAGAGCAAGACAGAACACACACACACACACACACACACACACACACACACACACACACACACACACACACACACACACACACACACACACACACACACACACACACACACACACACACACACACACACACACACACACACACACACTAAGGTCAAGATGTAAAGAACTCGTTCATATCAGCAGGAATACCACAGAACTACTCCCCCAGCAATTAGCCGAATCACACCCTGCTCATGCTGCACAGAGATTGTCAGGCCGGAGTTTTACGGATAAGACGTCTCCTGACAGACGATCTTAGTCATGGACAAGTCGGAGGATTTAAGTGAAACGCTGATGAAGCTGATGAAAGTATCCTTCAATCCACGTACCTGTTCCTGTCATCTTAAAACGATCAAACCTCGATGCTTCAAACGTTTAAAGGGTTCGATAAGGATCAGACGTCTTCTCCAGTGATCAGAGAGGAACGGCAGTCTATTCTTAAGAGATGGTTTTTTTTTGTATACCCCCTCCATTCAAAAGTGAGCACTTTGTCTTGAACTCATCAGTCATCTTGACATATTTTGAAACCGAACAATTGCCACTCCGGTCTAATGTTCCGCTGTGGCCTCCGGCGGGGCTCCGTTCTCACTCTGCTACACCTGGCAGTAAAGAAACACCAGCCCAGAGGCACCTGCGCCTCCGGCAGGCTGCAGATGGGGAGATTAATCACGCCGCTGATGAAGGCAGGTGATTTATGTGAAACTGTGACACTGGCGGTCACGACGTGCCGACGTGTATATGCGGGATAGCCTGAAGAAACGGGACAACAGAGCACTTACACGGGCCACTTTTTGGAACTCAATGCTGGGACGGGAGCCAAAGGGGGTTCCTCTGTGTCCTAACCAGAAGAAAGTCCCACATCTGCTGCTCTTGATGGCACAGATACAAGTAGTCCCCCTCCCTCCAGACCTCCTCCCTGTGGTTTTCCTCCTCTTCTTACTATTCCCATTTCCTCCCAGGAGGATCTATTCCCACAGTGCGACCACAAGAGGTCTGGCTTTTTTCTGTCGTGACTTTGTCCACTTTCACTGTGGAGAAAATGGGACAAATCTGCAGAGATGTTAAAGGGACGAAAGGGGGTTTACCGGCCCAGGGGACGCCACCACTATCCCATCTGTCCTTTTATAGAACAGATAATGTCTGTAGTGGGATCTGCTAAGTGGGTTTTACACACTCAAATGATAGCAGCAATTACATATCCCCTCCCCCAACCCGCTTCTTGCGTCCCGCGTCTCCTGAGACAGCGCTTATCAACGTGAAGAAGTCACCGAAGGAAATGCCAACTTAAGTTGAGGAGTCTGCACATTGCTGTTCATCTTCAATCTGCAGTGACAGGGAGGCCCCGGCCTGGTGTGTGTGTGTGTGTGTGTGTGTGTGTGTGTGTGTGTGTGTGGGGGGGGCTCTGGTTCCAGGCATGATGGACGTGGCACGCAGCAGCCGGAATAAGGCCGAGCGCGCAGGGACTGGAAACACGCCCGTGAATGGACAGCCCTTCGCTACTCCGGGCAGGAAGCACACATCTGCAGATGTTGAACAGCTGGGAGACATCGGGAAGACATCAGCATGGGAAATAGCTAATCGTGAAGGATGGTACACAGTTAAAGACGGCCGTGTTTCTGAGACAGAACGCTCCTGTACCTACCGTCACTCTGAAACAAACTAGTCCAGCGAGCAGGGAAAGTATTATTCACCGGCTCTTTTTTCTGAGGAATCGTGCTTTTAACTTAATTTCTAACCCAGCAAGTGGAACAACTGACAGCTACATGGCATCCCCATTTCCTGCCCCTGGCAACGACATGGAAGTTGAGGAAAGTGGAGCAGCGGAAGAGACGAGTTCTCGTCTTAATTTCAAAGATGCAGCCGAATAGAAGCTAAAATACTACGCTCACACTGTCCCGTCCACAGCAGATGGTATCTGAGATGTTGTGATGCCTGCAAGCCAAGAGGCGAGTCTCCCGAGACATGTGAGTGAAAAACCACAAATTAAAAAGAAGAAAAAAAAATGGTCAGCCCCAAGAAATGACTCACAAGGAACAATCTGATGCAATTAGTGGCTACTGAAGACCTCGTCTCAAATGAAACTACAATTTTTGCAGTTTCGTTTCATAAAAGTTCCACATTTACACGTAGCAACGCTTTGAGAGCGATGTTCGTTTACACAAATCAGCAGAAATGCTGAAAACGATGTAGTTTCTAAGTAAATGTTGGGGTGCACCCCCAAATGGACATCGTTTTTAAAACATTTCAGTGTAAACGTGACACCTTTCTGAAATTAAAACTGCATTTTAATTAAACAATACACTATTGGTGTCTTATTTTCTATTAATGTCATCTTAATCATGATTTCGTCTTGCAAATCAAACATTTAAATCAGAAAGGAGCATAGTATGTTTGGAAAATGACTTACCTGCCACATTTAAAAAAAAAACTCAGACTGAAAAAGTAGTTCAACATACAACAAACATTTTCCATTGTTAACAATCAGAACCAGGAAAACACTTTGCACTAACTGCAGGTCACAATACGAAACATGTATTAAACAGCACAAACAAAGAAATCAAAGGCTTGTAAAACAAAAAAGAAAAAAGGGTGCTTTAAAGAAAAAAACATGAACAAATAGATTGTGGTAGCGTTGTTTTTGTGTGTATATTCTGGTGGAAAAAACCCTGAGAGTGCTTAACTGAGATATTTGTGAGGTTTATCAAATAATAAGCATCAGTCTCTGGAGCGTGAAAACTAAGTGGTCACAGCAGAAACAACAACTTTCAATTACTTCAAATCCTTTCAAGGCAAAGAACCTTAATGTGACCTTTTCACATCAGTGAAACATTTTCTGCAAAAACAAATGTTGATCTTTAATTAGAATATTCAGGTGCTGTACATGAATAAAATGTCAAGTGAGGATACACGAGTTTTTCTGACTGAAAGCTGCCTGTGATGATGATGATGATGATGATGATGATGATGATGACGATGAAGCGCTTTCACAGGTAAAAATGTGTCACGTCTTTGTTTCTGTTAGTTTGGATACCAACTCCACGACCACATGCATAAATAGAGATCTGACTAATGATATGTCATTAATCCTTATCTTCTTCAGCATCGACCCATCTGTGGACAGCCACGTCACAGAGCAAAGATTTATGGGGGGGTTGTGAAGCCATCTGGATCTGTTTTTTATTGTCTTTTTAACAGAGTTTTATTGGGTTTTTTTGGATTTCACAAATAAGCAATCATGCCTTTGTATCATGCTGCATAATTGAAACAAAAGAGAAAGCAGGACAAGAAAAACAAAACAAAAAACTAAGGGTATATTAATTATTTAACTGAAAAAGTTAAAAGAGAAAGGGGAAATAAATGGGTAAATGACAAAAAAAAATACAGCCACTGTTCTATGTCATACTATCAAGCAGGTTGCGATTGAGGTACAACCTTATTTTGTCATAAAAAAGCAGTGTCAGCGTTTAATTCATTTATGTCACACACCTACTAAGTATTAGTGTTTTATGTTAAAAGGGTATCCAACTCACAATACGAGCACAGCCTTTTTCTTCCCTTCTCCTCTTGTCGTCTGTCCATTGCTCCCCTCGTCCTCCTCCTCCTCCTCCGTCACTGTGGTGGAGCACTGCCCTCACTGGCCGACTGTGGCAGACCACTCAGATCCAGTGGACGTCTCACTGACACTAACACAAACATCAAAAAGAAGTGACTAAGACGAGATGTGAAATTGAAAAAAAAAAAAAAAAAGAATAAAAAATAGAGAGAAAATGTCTCATGTTTGGATTGCCTAATGAGAATTGAAAAATTGCACGGTCATGGTTAATTACAGCCTCAGTTCACTACTGAGTATATTGACCCTCACCCTGGATGTGTTCCACGCAATCATCTCCGTCTGTCAGAAGTGATATTGATCATGTCGAGCCGATGAGTTTGTTCCATGCTTAAGAGACAGATTGTTATCACTAAGAAAATTGGAGTTTGGACAAATTTCAGCTTTTGAGATCTGGCAGTCATTCCAGCATCTGAAATTGCTCCTAATCTCGGTTCTCAGAAAGCTGATGGGAACCGCGGTTTGGCCGTGGATTTGTGAGCAAAGTACAGTGTGTTTCTGTGGTAATACCAGTGTGATAACTTTTGCCATGTGTGTTGAATTCTGGTGTGTTCTGATGGACACCGAGCCGGCAGGCTGACACACGGTGGGAACCGAGGAAACTCCTGATTATAGGAGTCAAATAGAGGTTTTATTTCATTTCAGCTTTGCCCCTTTTTCAAGCCAAAAAGACGACGAAATAAGCCTCGTTTGGTGACAAAGTTGTCTCTGTTGTAATCAAATATGCATAAACGATCCGTCTGCGAGTCGTCGTCGTATGTCTTTTCCAGGCAGTGAAACATCTTGTGCATACTTTAAGGGGACGTCATCTGATTTTTCCCAAAATGCCTGAAAGGATGCCACGGAGTTCTAACCCGAGCAGTGCAACTCGAGAAAGTATCCAGCATTAATACACTGACACAAGTGAACATTAAATTTAATAATTCATGGTGTTGATGTGTGGAGTTGTAGGCAAACATCAGTCAAAGCAGAGAGTTGTCCTTTAATAAACGGTGTGCCCCCCCCCCCCCCCCCCAACCGGGAAAAGCCATAATCTTATGAACAAAGTCTATAATTACGCATTACAAACACATCAACAACCTAATCCTGGTTTACTTTTGCTGCATCTGACTCACATGGCCTCTCCCTGTCATTCCTGGAAATGCCTCTGGGAAACAGGCCCCGCTTGTGCTTGTGGCATTTTGACCAGAGGGGGGCGCTCGAGTACCAGCTGGAAGTTCTGGCAAAACTATACGATATTGTATGGCGGAAAACTTTGTGACTGGCGTTGCACTGCATGTTTAAATAGGTCAAATTTAGGCTATTTTTTCTTTAATCGTGGTGCTCAACAGCATGGAGTCAAACGTAGATATTATTTTAGACAGAAATTGTGTGATTCTGGTCATTATATAATGTCATTGAATAATTTATGGCCTTCAAATTATTCAAATATGATTGGATAACACTGTGTGGCACTTTAATAAATGTCTTGTGAAGGGTTAAGAAACTTAATATCTATCCAATACAATGGACAATTAGGTCCATGGAGAAAAAAACATAATCAAAGAAATGTTATCAAAATATGTAACTTTGATTAAGCAGGTTGAATTACTATGATGTTCAATAAGAGATCATAAGACAAAACTGACAACTATAGTTTATATGCCATGTCTTTTATATGTTTATTGACTCCTTTCCCAGACACATCAAGCATTTTATTCAAAATGTAAGTTTAAACAAAAATATCTGTTTTGTTCAAAACACATTTCAGAAGAAACTGATTTTAGACTATTTTAGAGCATGGATAGATAAACTTCTGCAGATGAAACCAATACCTTTCACTGTAAATCACAGCATCATTCCTGATACTTTATTGTACCACGGTATGTAAACACACAGTTTACATACAGACAGTTGAACTCAAAGAGTTGCAAATTCTATTGACAAGCCATAAAATATATAATAAAGTGGAAACAAGACTTGAGCAGATGTCACCATTACTACAGCTACTATGTGACTCTGGCTTCTGCAAGCTTTTAGCAGTTATAACAATGGTTTTGCTGAATATAACTTGTATTTGTAAGAACCTGAAAGTTAAAAAAAAAGTGTCTCCAACTGACAGAAATGTGAGATACATATTGTGAGTGTGTCACAATGATACAGTTACACCTTTCTTGAGTGAATTGTTTTCATAATGTCTCTCCAAATACGTTTGTTGTCATTGTCAATGTAACGCTGCAGCTTCTGTACCTAAAACCAAGTATTGATGAAAAGCTTCGGTAACAAGCTTTATTGGTCAGTTCTTCATCGCCAAGCTGGAGCTTTTTTTGGATGACACAACTCCTCTGGGTCGTGGCGATCAGCGAGAAACGATCCTCTGTACATTCTTCTGTACCGGGACGATGACCAGGAGAGGGCGTGTGACACTTCGCCTCCACAGCTGGATGACCTGGATGCTTTAATCAGTCTGGGCCTTTCGGGAAAGAAGAGCCGTAATGGTTGGTGCTCATGTTTACATCTGGTTTGAAAGGGGAGAGGATCAGCATTTCAAAGAACGATGTGGATGTGGAACCTAAGAGGCCATAAAGACTCCAATCCGAGACAGATTTGTAACCTTGGCTCTCAAACAGTCATGAAATAGCTTGCTTGCTTAAAACATCAACAAATGTTTTTAATCTCCTTCGCATAAAAACAGATATATGTAATGCAGTTTTGTCTGAGAAAATTCAAAAGTATAGAAAAAATTATAGTTTTGTATTGAAGAACATTGTTTTATTGTGCAGCAACTTGTTGTTGATGGTGTTTTTTTCACCATTAAAAGCCAGAAAATATTGATGTGCGCATTGTGTGTGTCACTGTGACCATTAACAGACTTGTCTGGATATCAGATTGTTAAACGTTGTTAGGTGAGGTGCTTCATTGTCAGCAAGACCCTGCAGCGCTGCACCACAATGAAGGTCTTGCTGGCCTGGCTGTCCGACTGACCCCGATTATGAGATAGTGACCTGCAGATCTTTGGAGACGGGCAAAGCTCTCTATATGCTAATGTACGTGGTGCAGAAATGCAAATCAAGTGATGATCAGACCCCCGTCTCTTTTCTAAAATAAATTTGTTTTTTTGTTTGCCGTCAATCTTCCAAAGCTCTGGGGATGACTGTTGTGTTTTGGGGCTTTGTGAGTTCGGTTTCTCATGCTCATGTTGTCTTGTGTTTCTTTGCTTTTGTGGTTTTAACATTAATATGTCAAGTTGATTAAACTTTTATGTTTCATCTTGTGGCTGGCTGGGCTCCTCAGGTGTGTGTCTGACTTCTGTCTCGGTCTTTAAGTCAGGGGTGTCACAAATGAGGCCCCTACTCCAAAACTATTTCTGTTAGTTTGTTCCCAATTTGTTTAAGAGTAGCAGAAACAATACAACACTGGGACCTGGAGCTGAGATATCAGTGACGATCGATCCCGTTACTATCAAACCTAGTGTCAAAGTCATGTTTTCATGGGGAGTTTGCAAAAGCACCCATAACGTAACAGCTCTAGGAGACATTTTTTGAACATTTCACTGTATTTTGCAGAAGAGGGTTTCACTAGAATTGGCTTTATGTTAATATTGTAGTTATTTTCCGTAGTAATTGTTTAGTTTCGTGAAAATATTGACATTTTCATCACGTGTTCTCTTTGCCACAACAAAGAAAAGCTCTTAAACTTTCATTTAAACATTCTCATGGCACTATTCTACGAGGCTACCTCACTCAAGATGGAGTGTAAGTGACCCTTGAAATTCTGTTTGACGGCCCTGGTGTCCAGGTATGTTTCTGTTCAACCAGATTGGTATCAAAACGAAACGTGCAGAATAGCGCAATCCCTATTACGCTCGTTGTTATTGAAACCATCCTGATCTAATCTGGATTCAGAGCCGGTGAGGGTGAGGCGGACTCTGAGCATGAACATTACTCCCCCGCCTGCATCGGTCAATCAGACTAAACGTCCCCTCCCTGCTGCTGTCACCCAGCCTTTGCTCCTCGCCCTGCTCACACCAGAGGCCTCATCCATCATCCTGACTGCAGCCGAGAGGGATGCTGCATGCCGGAGAGCCACACGGGGGGATTTAACACGGTTACCTCCAGAAACCATAAATCTGCAGCTGCTGCATCTCACATCCAGCAGGTGAGATCAAGTAAGGAAACCCGCTTGTAGAAAAAAAAAAAAAAAAAGAAAGCACTAAGCACTGTGTCATTTATATATTTCATATTCATATGACCACACAAAACATAGCCTGAAGGCTGTCGATGTGCAGTAAGAAATAACAGTGTCAGATTATACACGTATCGTGATATTTTCCTCAGCGAGACATTTTTGATGTCCTCAAAATATTTCAGACCGAAGCAGACTGTTAACACGATATCATATGACAAACAATCCAAAATTCTTGAGGTTTTTTTCTTCTTTTTTTTGTTTCGGTCTCGCAATTTCTGAACTGTCCTCACTCCTCTGCAAATACTTTATATATGAGTGCCGTTTACATTATGTTTGACTCAGAAGAAGTGATCTTGCACAGATTCATAGAAAGAGTTTTTAAAGTACTCCAGTGGCTGGCAGCTGATGAGATGGAAGTGCTTACTGCAGTGTTCAGACTGCTTTTGATTGGTGCATTGATCGATTGTTCCTTTAATATGTATTATGAGGTCAGATGCTAAGTGCTTCCTCATGGATATGAGCCACATGTTGAAAACATCTTGTGATTTCCATATTGCTGACTGGGGGGGGGGGGGGGGTCCAGTCAACATTTAATCATGTGTTCCCGCTTTCTACTGCATGGCCACATATGGAGCCAATGACCTTCAGTTTAAGTGGACACCTACACGCATGCTAATGAAAATTTCATGTGCTTCTCGTTAAATGTATCGGGCATGTGATCGCGAGGCAAACTGCCCGCTGAGTTACATGTGACAGTGGTGTGAACTACAGCGGTAGCGTGTATTCTCAATTCACGACCTGAGTGTCTTCCACTAAAAGCATGCTCAAACAGGCGTGAAGCAGTGGAGGAATAGCTCCAGTGGGTGGGCTATTTTTAAAAATGCAGTCTGGTCATTGTATATTTTATTTATACATGGACTGGCATCCTTAAATGAGAGCAAGCAGGCTGGTTCCCTGATTGCTTCCTCCAGGCAAATCAACTTTTGTTTCGGAGGAGGAGGAGGAGGAGGAGGAGGAGGAATTGCTATAGGCGGTCTGGTGCTTTGTGTAACTTCACGAGCAAGCAACTGTGTTTTCCTCCGCATGGAAACAACAAAGAAAGGTCAGATGAGGCTTCAAAGGACATTATGATATTTTATCTGGTGCAGAGCTGCAACAGATGAAGAGGAAGAATCCACACTACCTATTGTTGTGAGAGGGCGGTCTCATGGGAGGAATGTCAGGTTTTAGAAAGAATAAACAACATTCAGTGCATTCTTACTTCACACGCAGAAAATCCCCAGTTTGAATCCATCCTTTTTCTCTTGAATATGCATGTTCCCCCCCTCATAATACTCACATTACTCCCATGCTGCAGTATTTAGTGGGATTTGTATGTTTCAAGTATGTAATTTGACTGATACTTGACTGCAATTTACATCAAAAAATCTACTAATGAGTCACGAGTCACAACCCCACCAGAATTTGAATAAATAATAAATAAAACTTTTGACGATGTTTTTTGAAACAACTTACCACATTTGCTAACTTTCTAATTTCTTTCAAACCAGCAACGACGTGTTTCGTTTGTTTTTTCCTCAGAAAAAGCACCTCTTACACAAGAATGGTGCTTGTTTTTGGAGAAAAAAATAGATCAGATGTTACAGGTTGGGAAACCATATTTAATCAAGTGACAATAGATTTAATCAACATCTGGAGGATTGTGTTTTTAAAGGTCATTTTTTGATTGTATTTTTAAAGGTCATTTTTTGAAGACTTTAACATGCCTTGGATATAAATTGATCCTTTAAATAATATTCAAAAAATCCTTAGGGTTTGAATGTTTTTTTACTATCAAGGTTTCTACTCTTTCTATTCATGTGGTTAAAATATTAACAGCAGTACTTTACTGGTAGTTGACTGCAATTTAATCCATTTAACAGTGGTATAAATTATTAGTACTCCTCTCACCTCTGGTAGTCCTTCCTTTCTTTCTCCAATTAAGGCCATTCATCAGCACAGACGCGTGGTGATTCTGGCATAAAATATTTACCAAGCTTTTAAACATGACCTTTGCAGGCCAACACAACATGCAACCACAGTATTCAAATGACAACCAAACAGCCCCGTTTCTCTCTCCCCACCGTACATGCCAGGTTATCTTTAGTGCGCATTGAATATTTATACAGCAGGCGGCTGGGGAGTCGGTCACTGATCTCTAAGGTGACTTGCTGAGGCTCTGTGGGGGGTGCTGATGTGCCGGGGGGGCTGGAATTCAGTCGCATGGCACATATTGTCTCCTCTGTCTGTCCTTTTAGTCCACTTACAGGCGAGGGATTATATTTTATGTTCAGCTGCCTGCAGAGGAGCCAAATGAATATCATGACTTTAGCCTGTAAAAAAAAAAAGGCCAAAAATACACATCTGTCTGCATCAAAAATCAGGATCTAAAAATAGAACCCACACATTGCTGCACACGCTGCTGTGGAAAAGCGCGGCTGTACAGCAATAGTAAAATCCCTCGTCACCCCACAGCTAAGGCCAATAGCGGGAAACGTTGGAGGAGCTCATCAACGCGATAATTGGAGTTTTCAGGCTTTAATTTCTCCTCCTGCGGTAGTAGAGGTGAGAGGAAATGAAGGCGGGATGATGCTCGTGGTGCACGGAGGATTCTTGTGTGGAGATGCTGTGAATGATAATCATGTTGTCTGGACTCGAACTCAAATCAGAGGCGATATTAAAGAAAACGATGTGAGGATCATCCTTTAATGACGGCTGTTTAAAAAAAAACTGCTGCAAGGCGTTGCGTGACTTCCTAGTAGACTGTTTTTAAATCTGATAACCCAGGACTTGCGTTGTCGCAGCTCGTGCATAAATTGCCGTTGTGACGCGGGTTATAGCTGCAAAGACTTCTAATCAGTTCGCTGCTGTCAAAGAGCAATTATCCCTTTGTTGTTATTCGTTGTTCGACGTGAGCAGCCGGGAGAAAACAGTAACCTGGACGAGCACCTTGGACATCAAAAAGAAAAAGTGTTTACAGTCTGCATTGCCTGAACTATAGGGAGTCGAAACAGACGGAAGCGCCACAACAAAAGTGAACAGATGAAGAAAACTTTCTTTCTTCTTTTTTTTTTTTTTTGGAGCGCGGCTGCACAGACTTGTAAGAAAAGTCTCCAATAATAAATTAGCGATTCTCAAAAGGCGTGGAGGAAGTTTCTGGGCATTGGCATTTCATTGTTGTCGCCACAAAGCTGTCCCCGAACTGAATGTGTGCGATAAGTGCTTCTGGAGCGCAAACAGACTGAAACAAAGGAACATGAGGTGGAGATTGGTTTAGTAAGTAAGACAGGGGGGAGGAAGCACTTCTGCCGTCCAAGGGCATCATAAACCCCGGCATGTGTCTGCACAACAATGCCAACAGGGGCACAAATTCTCCACACGCTGGGAATCAATTTCACACAGAGAGGGGAGGACTTGGAAAGAGGCGTATCAGAGAGACACTGAAATACTGCATCTTCTCTTATTGGATTTAAAAAAAACTGTTTTTCCTGAATTTTTTTCCACAGCATCCGCAAGCTGGGGGATCCAGTCAAGAAGCGGCTTCAGCGAGCCAGCAAAGAGAACCTGTGGCCAGCTGAGGAAAAGAGATTGTTCTGGGGTTTACCTTAGAATAAAATTCATAATAAAGGCTTGAAAATAGTAAGAAAAACCTATATCTTGTATGGCATATTCCTATGTGCACAAACTTCATAATCTGTGAGCTTTTGGAGAACATTTCAAAAAGGCGTGGAAATAGAAATAACACTTGTGGCCCACGTTCAAATGTAGAGGAGTCGATAGCTGGGAACCAGCGTGCGGGACAAAGCTGCGTTTGTTTTTCAACACACATGCATATTTGATAGCAAACAACAAATGGAAGCATGACTGGGAGGTTCGGCACGAGTCCAGAAATACGAGCAGGCAGGAGGATGCAGAAAATAACATCTTAAAAATAAATTCTGATTTATTTGCGTGCATGAGAAGTCGATATCTATTTATTCTCTCCTTGGACTGGCATGTCGATATTAAAGAGTGCTGCAGACAGAGGTTCCTGACTCATCGGCTTTCATTTTCAGACTCTTCAGAAACTGAGAAAGTCTGTCTTGAAGCGCACAAAAACAAAGTACATCCCAGGAGAGGTATCGCAAGATGGAAATAATGCAAGGCTAACAAATTAGCAAGCTCATATCTCTAAGGCCTTCTTCGCTCGACAACGTTTTCAAGTGAAAATTCAAAACTTCCACTGTGTTTTTTTGTGTCTGTTTAAATGACAGCGGTGCTCGGAGCCACTGAAAATTTGATGCAATGGCTCCCAAAATGGAACTTTTTCAAAATGCTATGTTTTCTCAATCTGCAATCCGGTGAAAATGCAACTTCTGGAAACACCAGTCTGAGTGGATGGTAGAACTGCTGCTACTGCACATGCTCAGTAGATCAACAATAACAACAACGTTTCCTCCAGAGTGTCACGACCTCCAGTCCATATTCTCCGGGGGCTTGGTAGTTTTATAGTTGACAGTCCTCTACATGCATGTGTGTGTGTGTGTGTGTGTGTGTGTGTGTGTGTGTGTGTGTGTGTGTGTGTGTGTGTGTGTGTGTGTGTGTGTGTGTGTGTGTGTGTGTGTGTGTGTGTGTGTGTGTGTGTGTGTGTGTGTGTGTGTGTGTGTGTGGTTTCAATTCAATAACAAACAACAGCACCTACTAGTTGCCCAACATGCTAGTTTCTTGGCATTTCTACAGTTTCTGTGTGAACTTACACTGGTTTCACATTGTTGCCGTGCAAATGTGACACTTTTTTGTTGCGTAAACGGGGCCTCAGTAAATATCACTGCAGCACAGGAAACAAAAATATGTTTCATGTATAACCCATAGTTCCTGTTTTAAAATGCTTTGACGATATATTGCACATACTGCACATGTAAAAGTTAAAGAAGCCTTTATGAGATTGTGACGATATCACAAGAAAGTGACACTGTGTTAAAAATTTTAATATACACTCTAATTTAATTGCTGTTAAAATCCTCAATGACAAGTGAAAGCACAACAACTGAAATTCAAGCGTGAGCTTTTCTAACTTAAAATAGTTTGATATCCCCCAAGTACACGCAAGAGATAACTTTGTACTGGGATACAGAGTACAGATATTGAGATATTTCCAACATTATATATACAATGAATGATTCTGACAGCACAAAGTAGAAAGAGGTTAAGGTGAGAGGCAGAACATTCAGTTTCAGTTGAGGAGGCTGACAGTCTCTACTTTTAAAGGCTTTTTTAGGCTGAAGACTTTTCTGTTTTGATAAGGTTACACTTAGAGCTGGCTCAGGACCAAAAATATTGTTGATAATGAATGTATACATACATATGGATGTTTACAGAGTATCAATAGACGAAACTTTCTGAACAGAGGTGTGGTTGACTTTTAACTTGTGGAATATGAGCTCATTCTTACAAATGTTTTCTTGATTAAGTTGAAAAGGATATGTCATTGATGCAGGCAGTAAATGTTCCCCATCATATTTTCACAGATAATATACCAATGTCACTCTTTCTGGCTTGTCACTCATATTTGCGTCATTGTACTGTAATTAAGTTACACTTGACATGTTTGTAATCTACTTTTCTTCAAACATTTTCTTCAAGCATGTCACTTGGCTCTTACTTAAATACAATTTTCAAAATGAAATTCTGACTACTTTGCCACTTTCAAGATGATAAGTTTCGCGGTAACTGCTCTCAAATCACAGTACGGTTATCCCCTGTTTGATCGTGGGCAGGGGAGCCTGTCTGCGTGGAGTCTGCATGTCCTCCAGTTTATTTATGAAGTACATTTAAAAGCAATAAAAATGAAAAGAATCAGGATTGGGTTTTTTTCTTTAAAAAAAAAAAAAAGGACAACATTTTTTATGTTATGTGAAAAATCAGTGAGTCTAATTCATCTGGGGCTTAAAGCCAGTGTGAGTTTCCTCCCACAGCCCACAGGCCTTCATTGAGTGTGAGTGTGTTATGACCTGTGATGAACTGGTGATTTGTTCCTGCCTTGTCGTGCTCCAGGATAAAGCAGTATAGAAGATGGATGGATGCTATTGGAATTAATAATCCTTCTCATTTTGATAATCCCCATAAGACCAACTGATCTTCAGTTTGTCAGACAAATGGTTTCTCATTTCAACAGAATAAACATATCTTGGCTGTTGGGAACTCCTACTGGACTCGTTTTATGAATGTGAAAAGCTGTTTAGCAATATGTCTGATGTGTTCCCGAAACAAGTTTGTTAATTAGCGTCACACAGGAGTGCCAGTGGAAATAATAACCCAAACTGATGTTTGGACCATCAAAACTGTTTCTCCATATCGTTGGAGGGATTTTTTTTTTTTTAGTGTCCTAATGTTCTATTCAATAAAATTTTATGTCCAAACCGCCAAATATGATGTCAAGGCACTTTTACAGGGAAAAAAAAAAGACACAACAATTCCTCATGAACAAAAGGAGGTGAAAGGAAAAACTCCCTTTTAACAGGAAGACACCTGCAGAACCAGAGATGGAGACTTTCTGTTCTGGTTTTGGCACCGCCATCCGGCCCTCACAAAATGAAATATGTATATCAAAATACCAGACTTGGTATTTCCAACCGTTATGATCTAACTTTCTTTTCCGTGTTCAGGAATTTGCATTTATGTGACGAATGTCTGCAGCGAAGTTTTCCTCTCTGATAAACTGAAGTCAAACATGTGACAGTAGCAACACGCCGCCTAGTGTTTGACGTGTGCCAGGAGTTTGATAACCTTGCTCTGCGTCCTGGAGCGTCACTGGAGGAATGTGAGTGTGGATTTGGATGTCATCGTCGTCGTCGTCGTCCTCCTCCTCCTCCTCCTCCTCCTCCTCCTCCTCCTGCTAATTGTTGATGCAGCCCGACGGGTCCCTCGCACGGCGATAAGAGCTCGTCCCGGTCTCTGGTGATCTCTGTCCGCCCGGACCGACCATGATGAGCGCGGAGGAGAGCGTGCTGGAGAGCGCAGGAGACGAGCCGTGCATCCGCCTGGAGCCGCTCAGCAGCGCGCACTTGCCAGGCAACAATGCGACGCCGACCGGCGGCGGCCGCGCGGGCACCGTGGACAGCGGCCACAAAGTGACCGCCAACGGGGTGCACGACATCGAGGACCGGATTCTAAGGATCACCGGCTACTACGGCTACAACCCGGGCTACTCCAGCCACAGAAGTGAGTGGGACCGAAGCGGGAGCGTCAGTGGATGCGACACTTTTACGCATTTCTTTTCCAGGTGTGAGGTCGTGCGCATGCATGGTTACTGTGACAGAAAGAACTGCTGCATTAGTAATACTAACACAGGAAGGGGAAAAAAATTGTTTATTTTATGCATTTAAAAAAAAAAAATCAATTAGTTTTCGTCATAGTTAGGCCAAATTAGGAGGTTTGATGGCCATTTGGGAGCAATCTGGTGTCGATCATGATTTCACCTGGACGCTGGTGTGATCCCTGGTAACAGAGGGTAAAATACAACGCCGATTTAACACTGCTGTATTATGCACTTACACATTCAAAGTCTGAAATCATATTCCCATATTCAAACTCAAAGTTGTGGCTATATGTTGTCCTCCCATGTTGCCTCAGTCCGCAGTCACTCACATTCCGCATGGCAGCTTGATGGAGAGTTCGTGCCACACGTTTAATTAAAACCATAAATTTACAGAATAACACATCTCCCTCTGCGATGCACGCAAATGCTGTCGGCTATCTCTTGCACGCCTGAGGTATTGCAGAGCCTCCATATGTTCAGCTCCTCCTATAATTTCCATTTGTCGATGTGGTTTTGACTGGTGGGGCAATAGTGTGGATTTTGCTGATGCTGAGACAATAGCAGGGATTGAAGGAGGGAGCTGATGGTGCACTTTGATTTGAGAGGATCTGTGAAAACTTTGCCCTCCTGTTCTGCCAAGGCAAGGGTGTCAAAACTAGGGCCCCAGGGCCTAAACTGACCCATTAAAAGGTCTAATCAGAGCTAAAGGATGATAATAGTAAAACTTACATGACACAACAACTTTGTTATGACTATGAATATATTCAGCTGGTCAGATATTTTCAGAATATATGGGTGCGTAATTATCACAATAACTAACTTTTTTTTTCTTTTTTTTTAATCTGTGATTGGATTGTTACTCTGTCCTGGTGATCACAATGTTGGCGTAAAGCTTTTTCATTGCTCTTTTGAAAAGATTTAGAATTTTCTAAATGTCATAAACCAGATTCCCCCAGATGTGGCCCTTGTCCTCATATTGTGTGGACAAATATAAAGATATTGATATTCAGTTAAATTTTATTCAAATACAACTGTTGTTTCAAGGCCCTTTTAAAGAGTAAAACCAACAATTCCCCGTGAGCAGACATGAGCCACGACGGGAAGGAAAAACCTAGAAAAGATGGAGACCAACAAGCAAACAGACATAAACACTCACTGCAAACAAAGCCATGCAATATAAAGATAAGATATTGGTTTCACAGATAATGGTACTATGATGACATTTTTAAGTATATTTGAATGAGCAGTTAATTGTTATGATCACATTATTTGCAATATAAGTCATGTTTTCGGGGTCCATTTGCATGGTGACGGTGCTCGAAGCCATGTGGTTCCCAAAGCGGAACTTTTTGAAAACGTTCAGACCCTCCGTGTGCAGGGTGAAAACGCTGCTGTGAAGCATGTGCACTAAGGTTGTAGTAAATAGTATTTCTGCACATATATAATAGTATTTCTGCACATGCTCAGTCGATGGACAATAACAACAGTGTTTTCCTCCAGAGTGTCGTGACTCACAGTCCATGATCTCCTGGGACTTGGTGGTTTTATAATTGAGAGTTGCTGTAATAACAGTTCAGCTTCATGATCTGAATTAAGTGTTAGTCGATAGATATAAGGCATGTGGATGTTTTTAGATTTTATATCATAATTGTAGTCCAGTCTATTGAATGCGATTGTATGCAGCTTCTGCAGGATTAGTATTGAGACAAATTAATTTTTTTTCTACGATTGGCCTGTTCATTTCATATTTTTGTCATTTGTACGCAAAGATTGGACATTTGTTTTGTAAATAAATCCTCACAAATTATAATCGGCGGTACTTGCTCCTGTCTTGAGGTTGAGATGCTGAAATCCTTCACTACAACTGAGTTGGACTTGTCACGTAAGCTTCCCAAGCATCTCTCTCTGGTTGTTACATAAAAGCACAATAACACTCAAAAAAAGATATGTTGGATTTAATTTGTTTCAAGTTGTTCCACATAACTTTGTTAAGTAGATAATAATAAACCAGTTTTCATACAATTTACTCAATGCTTTCAAACAACACAACTAACTCTCGATATAAGAAAAGCATGGTTTTTGCGTAACTACAACACAATACTGTGTTTTATAGCCAACGACAGTGGCATTTCCTGTTTTTGAGTGAACAAACTCCTTAACGTACAAACACACACACTGAGAAAAGACGTGCACTCTCAACATTTTGGCTTCCCGCCGCAGATTTACTGGTAAAATCTGACACTGTGACAAAAGGCATCAGCTCGACTAAATGACTTACCATCTGCAGTCGATTAACCAAGACAGCAATCAAACGTTTCCTTTGGGAATATTGCCACTCGTCCAGATGAATCTGGTGAACGAAGACCTGATTTACTTTAAATTGAAGGCTGATTGAACAGCTCAATGGATTCTGAGACAAACAGGGTGACGTGAAACAGCACCAACAGTTTGGCTGAAATCCTGAAAACAAAATTGAGTGTTTCCGTATTTGTTTTGTGTATTGTGCTAATTATGTAAAAGGAAAGGTTTCTGAGGCATTGCGAAGCCCTCTTGGTTTTCAGGAGTGTAACTTTTTTTATATTTTGAAAATATGTGAGTCAGCATTTAATTTGTTTATGTCATTAAATTATTCAGATGAAGTGTTTACCTTGTGTAAGCAGCACGGGGAAAATGGTGGCGCATCAGGCTGTTGAGAAGCACGACTCCGTCAAAAATCAGAAAACAGTGTACTAGAGAGAGTTACATAGAATATAGCTTCATTTGAGCGTTGGATGAAATTTGAGCTAAATACATCTTTTGGGGTTAAAAACTGGAGACTAAAAGTTTGAAACAGTTAAAGCTGAACCAGTCCACCAAACACCCCAAAACACCCAAAACGTTTATCCTCAGAATTTTGGGTCCCAAAAGAAAATGGGTGGGAATCATTGGTTTAGATAATCTAATATCAGTTTAAAGTAGAGAAAAGGATACAACGGAAAATATGGATGGTTTATTGCAACAAAATGTCCAAGAATATTTAAGTAGAGGAAAGGCTCATTAAGAGGACTGTTCATATTTGAGCTCGGTAAAATGTACATTAAAGTACAGTGTGATTCTGTTCTGAGAGTTAAACTCTCAGTGAGGAACAAATGAAGTAGCTCGCTGTCAACGGTCAAAAACACTGCAAAATACAGAATGATTAAGGGTTAAAATTCAGAATGAGGATGAGAGAAAGGGAATATCATTAATCATGTTATTCTTATGTTTTGTTCTTTTGGACCTTTCTTTTGTTTTGTTTTTCTTTTTGTTGTTGGTTTTTGTCCTTTTGGACTTTTGTTTGTAAGTTGCATATATTCTAGGTTCCTTATCTTGGTCAGATAAAGTGGATGGTATTTATTGGTGTTTGTATTTTTTATGTGTCGATTTATGACCAAAAATAAGCCATTAATTTGTACGTTCGTTCATTTGTTCGTTCATTTGTTCATTCGTTCAATGTAATTCACTGAAATGATACAATACTTAGAAGTACAGATCATAAGAGCAACATTTCTAGACTGTGCAGTATATTAAAGGTCCCATATGATGCATTCACTTTCTAATGGTTTTCGAACAGTAACATGTCCCCATAGCCAGTGTCTGTCCGAGAAGCTATTTAGACATTTTCCCTTCATGACATCATGCGGGGAAATAACCTCTGGTTGTGGATACTCACTTTGACCCTCCCATAGGTAGATAAAATCTTACAAAGATTATTGATACACTGAATAAATTCATCATGATATGAAAAGCCATAGCAGTGAGCCTTACAGTTAGCAGGAGCTCGCATTAGCTATTTCACATACTGTATGACCAAACTAAGTATCATATTTGGAAATGTAATATTTTAACTAACTGTTCGTAAATGTCCTGCTGCAGCCGCAGAAAAAAAATCACCAAAACAGCGATAAATCCAGCGTAAACATTAACGCATGGTGCTACCGGGTTGCCAGATCTGACTCACCATTTCCAGCCCAAGCACAGCACAAATGTATCTATCCTTTTAATTCATCTACTCAAAACATGGATAATAAAAGATGGCGTGTCAGCTGTATGCACTGCAGCTGTAAGAAGCAGGTGTTGGTTGGCAACAGAAAGCTCATAAAAGTTATCGTGTCTGGGAGCGGAGGGGTTATTGGATGTGATAGAAAAATGCCATCTGTGGCCCCTGTGGTTTTCCATCCTGCCATCAGCTGAATGTCAGTCAGACAGAAGGTGTTCCTCAGGGCAACATACTTATCATCATTATCATCATTATTCTGCTTGCATGGCTATTAAACATGCTGTTGCTGGTGCTGTCACTATGAGGAGGCTGAGTGAAATACCTCTGCAGACAGTTGTCTTCCACTTATTTGCCAATTTTTAGAAACACAATTGTGAGAAGTGACTTTCCTGACGAATGATTTTCTGTCTGAAAGTATCACATTAACATCAGTTTGGGGCACATACAGCATCTTTGGCCAAATCATTAAAATAATGAGTACATGCCAACAACTACATTTGTTCTTTTTGTTTATGTGCACATAGATATTAGTTCATAATGGAAATTTTTTTTAACATTCATTTGAATATATTTGCACAAAACCTGATTATATTCCATTTTTAACAAAGAAAAGTGAATGCAAATATTTGCATGACATCATTTTAAATTGACGCCTCCTGGTGCAGAATATAGTAAAATGTCTCAAAGAGTCAATTTGCAGCACTGTGCACATTTTTTCAAACCCATGCAACCAGTTCATCATCAGATCTTTCCATCTATTCATCTTTATACCACGTAATCCTGTGCAGGGTTGTGGGGCACGGCAGTCTTTCCCAGCTTACTATGTTTGAAGACATGATACATCTGAACAGATGACCGTTGTTTTAAGTTTCTAAAGCAAGAGAATGAAGCACAAACTGAAGTTACTCTTATTGAAAATTATAGTTAGCGGTCCCATATTGTACTTATCTTTTTAACCATTTCACGTATTGTAGGTGTCAGAGGTCCAACAACATTGACTTCAAAGTGTATTTCCCCAAATTCAGCCTTGGTTCTGACTTTCAGCCAGTCTAAAAGTCCCTCTAGTGAACTCTACTGAGAACAGGCTGTTTCCTGGTTCTGTTTTCCAGTAGCCTTGGCCAGGAGAGCAACATGGTGCCCACTTACAATTTTAGAGGGCAGAGCTCATCTACCTGTGGGAGGGTCAAAATGAGTGTCCACTACCAGAGGGACTGATTATTTCCCCGCGTGATGTCATGAAGGGAAAATCTCTGACTTGCCACAAAAAAGTGGAGCGAGCCAGTGGAGGAGAAGACATTCTTAACACACATGCTACGAAGACCATTAGAAAACCATTAGAAAGGGAAGTTTGCCCAATATAGGACCTTTAATGTTTTCTGTGTAATATTTAACGTCAACTTGCTCACCTGTTGGCCTAGATCGAGTCATTTATTACTTGGATGCCATGTGCTTGACACCCCTTGTTTCTCAGCATCATTTTCCATAAACTATGATTTAATATACAAGAGCACCTAAATAGAGAGTCATGCTGCCAAGCCCCTGGGGTAATGATAAATTTAGTAAGATCTTGTTGCCAGTTTGTTGTTTTCGCCACTTGCCATCTGTGGTAAATTGGAAGATGCCTCAGAGGGGGATTATGGACTAGATTTAGAGGCAGGGTCTAGGCTGTCAAACACACAAATACGGCCATGATATAACGGCTTATCTGTTGTGAAAAAGACACGATTGTGAGTAAGTGAATGCCACTCTCAGAAAGTAAAGTGCACCATTTCCTACCCCACCACTCTGGGTAAATAACCACACAAAAGCGTGCTCCAGAGAAAAGTTAAAATCAAATTGACTTTAAATCTCCGGCTCCTGGTTGGAGCAGAAGACGATAGTGTGTGCCATGACCACTTCCTCAGCGTCTCTCTAAAACGAGCCCGTAATCTCCTGTGCATCTTCGTGATGATGTCGGGTGCGTGCGAGCAGCTCCAGTGCAGGAGACGTGGCAGGTTCTCCCAGCGTTGTTCCCTCAGGTCGACACACTCAGAGAGAAATGATGTTTGAGGAGCCAAAAAAGGCAAGCGTTCATCACAGAGGAGTGTGTTTTATATGTGCACTTCTGTCTACCAAAGGGAGCTGATGTATTTGTTTTCACTCAGATTCGCAGCAGGTGAATCTCTTCCTCCTCAGATAGTCTGTGTGCGCTGATACTTATTTTGGACTGTTCCGTTCCCATGCCTGCTCACCCGCCGCTATTTTTAACTGAGCCCGACCGAATGGGATATGAGGTTTGCCTGAATGACTCCTGGAGTGCTGTTAGTCTTGCGCGCTCATGGGAACGAGCAGAAACACCATGCGAGTAATGGAAGCATTATTTCTCCTCTGGAGTTGCAGAAGTGCTGACCTGTGCTCCTGCCACGCCGCAGTCGGTCAGACATGGTGGTACTTGCATGTCAGGTGATTTTCCTATTTTGCTTGGACCCAGCAAATTCACTTTGTGAACTTTTTGAAAAGTAATATTACATAACAGAGGGAGTGTGAGGGGAGTTTTGTTTGTGGCGGCTTCTCTCTGCAGCTCCAGCGCTGGAGGCACATCCACAGCTTAACACTGTCCTCTTGTGGTTTGGAAATCTAATAACAAGAATAGATACACCCGTTAGATAACAACACAGCACAGTGGAGAAGTGGTTAGTACTGTCAACTCACCGCAAGAATACTCCTGGTTCACATCTGCTGGTCTCTTTATGTGTAGTTTATTATGTTGACTTTAAATCAGGGGATGATCGATTGTCACATTCAATCTTGGCGATACCTCATCATAAAAACTTGCACGTTGCATTGATTCTATTTAAAGCCTCTGTTACTGCGTCAGTCAGGTTTTTCTGTATTTTGGTATGTTTTGTCTGCAGACAGCACACAAAACGCAAAATGTACACATTGTTACATGCATTATGTGAACAAATAGTTAATTATACCACATGCAGGACAATCAGAGCTGCTTCACTGGCGCTTGTCCAGCTCTGCTTCAAACAAACCAGCAGAGTGATTTCAGAAATTGCTGTGACTCTGCTTGACGATCGATGACCTGTTGAGGGTCTATAATGGAATTCAGTCTCCGTAGGAGCAGAGATTCCATTGTGTAAGATTACCATCCATCATTGTATCATAGGAGCAGAATTGATTAAATACGTGAGCAGGAAGTTTAATATGTGTGTCATTATGTTATTCATTTGACTTTCAGGATAAAAGTTGACTCGGAAATCAAAGTTACACTATGCGATAATTGAAACTGGTAAAACTATTTTCTTCTTGTTTTGCACCATTAAAGATCCTTGTTATAAAATATAAATATATAAAATATAGTTTCTCAAAATGCCTCACACGTACTGAGAGAGTGTGGATGTTTATGTAAAAGTCCAAAAAAGTGAATTTATCCACATAAAGTCTGTGCTGCATGACAAATCATACTACTGTCTTAAAAGGTGTTCACTAAAAAGATCAAATTTACTCAAAATGCATTTTAAAACTTTGACTTTATCAACCTTTTAGTGGTGTCAAACACATTTTAGTTTATTTTGAGTGGGCTGGACAGGAAAAAAGTTTCATAATAACCCTAAAATTTCAACTATACAGTTTACCAAGCATATTTTAGTGGGAAAAATAACACATGCATACTTTTCCCTATTGAATTTTTTGCTATATTTCTCAGATATTGGTCCTCAGGTTGTATCGATGCCATTTTTTACTTCCCTCACACTGATCAGCGCTGCACCTTTGGTGCATCAGATCCTGTTGGCCACTAGGTGGCCTCATCTTCCAGTGCTGTCCACACTCAAATTGACGGGATGAGTTACTGTCACAGGAAACTCAGCTGACAAGGAGAGATTTATTCAGAGGTTGTCCGATGTCTCACTGGAGCTCCAACCGGACGCTGCTTCCCTCCTCCGGGTCCTAATGTAGATATGATGAGTAACAGAGAGGAGGTTCAAGACAAAGAGACAATACACCGAGGTGCTCGTTGTTCATTTAAATGACAAAAGCGAGTGAATGGGTTGAGTGCGTCAGTGTGCACAGGAGAGGCGCTGTTGCTATGGAGGTAAACAGGAAGGCTGCTTCCATCTGAAACACATGTAAACGAAGCTGTCACACAACATCTCCACCATTTGGTTTGAGCTTGTCATTTCGTTTCATTTCGGTTTTTTGTTGGAAGAAGGTTCTGATTGGACTTTTATATTGTGATTCGTTAAGAGGTGATGTGACATGTGAATCTGTGAATTGATATTTGAGTAGAGAGGAAGAATCGAAACTTTGAGCCTTATGTCTAATATTTGAGATTGACATCCCCCCCCCCCCCCCCAGTGTCTGTACTCCAGGTATTTCTCCTAATCTGATAGCGATTACCGTCCTGGGCTGTGCTGACACCGTCTTTTCCCTGCACCCTCCTCGAGTGCTTGTTGGCTCCTCTCATCAGCAGAGCTATTTTTAAGTTTAGCCCTCCTCAGGGGATCCATACCCCCCCAGCTTATCCCTGCTCACACCTGATCAAACATTATTCACTCGTGCTTGTCACAGATTTAATGCACAAACATTTTAAACAGAGCACATTCTCGTGACAGCGTGTAATGCTTTTTGCATTAGTGTCACACTCATTCTGTCTCACTGTGTAACCACAGTGGCATTGTCCTGAAAGAAAAAAAAAAAAAAAAATGACATCAGAGAGCCGCCTGTTCAAAGTGTTGAGGCAGAATTAAAACCTGCAGTTTAACACTGCTGTTTTACTGGAACGTGGCCTTATTTATTTATTTATTTATTCTCGTCCATCGTAACAAACAGCCAAACGATAACTGAGCTGTTTTCGTTTCTCTCTCGGCCTGAAGAATGCACAGAAAGCACTCTGATCTGCTATGCTCTTTGTAGTTTCACCAGGATTTTGGCTGATGAGCACTGGAAAGAGGAGACAGACAGGAGAGGAGGGGCTCGGAGTGATGCTGACGGAAACCCAGCAGCTTACACACGGTGGAACAGCACTCGTGAAGCATTTCGTAACAAACCAGCCTAAACTCCGTCGCATCTTTTCGGTTTTTAACCTCCCCGGGTTCACTGTGCTCCTGTGTTGTCTTTGACGTATAGATTTTACTGGTGAGCATACTGCATAACATTGGCTATATTAAGATTAAATTACTGGCGGTCCGGCTTCATGTGTCTGACTGCAGAACCGTCGATATGTTGTTGATATAGAGGCCCAAGCAATATCGAAATCCATTAAGACGTCAGGCACATAACGCTCAGCTGGAGATAGAATGACCTGAGGGTTTTCCTTGAAATGGAAACTCCTGACCACCATCCTGGAGCTGACTGGCATGACCCAGACCGACCCTCCGCAAAGTCCACATGGACGCTGATCGCTGATGGGAGGGTTTCCCTCCACTCTGCAGGAAAAATGCATTCAAGTAATACAATTATCAAGGTATCAGCACCACAATGTAAATATTTAATGTAAAAATGCTCCATTTACAGTCCGAGTAGGAATATCTACAGTACCTGAAATAAAAGTGCTTACAGTAAGTGCGGTATGTTGGGTTAAAGTGGGAACAAATAGCTTGTTCAGCTGTCTTAACAAATTTTTCAAAACTTTCTACGATTACGTTTGTCACATTATGGATGACAAAGCATTGCTTTGGCAACTTTGCTAAATTCAGTAGTGCCAATAATGGTGAGTAGGATTGGAATATAAGAGAATGTTAAAAACACTTTAGACAAAGCATGTGTGGTCAAAAGATAGGAGGTCTAAAGCTGTATCGGGAGGCCTTTTATACCACAATTTGAAACCGAGCATTTTTGCTTTTACCATGTTAAGCTGCATAAATTAGGAATTCCTGTGGGCCGCATATTAGAGCAATATGGAGTTATGGCGCAGCAATGTGGGCAGAGAGGCCTCTTATCCCTCCTCTGAAAATCGAGAGCACTAATATTACCCGTCTACTTGAAAGAATTCATATCTAAGGGATTGTTTTATGTGCTTGATGTTCGCAGCGAACGTCAGTTTCAGACTGTAACTCAATAGAGAAAGAGCCTTAATAATAATCTGACTCAAGGAGTCGTCAAGAGCAGGAGATGTGCCGAGGGAGGAGAGTCATTGGAAGACAGAGGACAAGAGCGTGTGGAGAGTGACAGGGAGGGAAAAGAGTGAGGAGAGCCTGGTCAGGTGGACATGGAGGGAAGGAGGGAGCACAGCCAGCACAGCATAATCATCCCGGGCTGCTTGGTTACCTTCCAAACAAAGCTGCTGATTTGTGGAGCAAAAGAAGAGGAGGGGTAAAAGCGCGTGAGTCGGAGAGAATGGAGGAGGAGGGGGGGGGGGACAGAAAGAGATGAGGGGAGTGATTGCACCGTGCCACACACACTTGAAGCTCAGTCTCCCTTGGAGACAGAAACAGCGCCGGATCGCAGCATGACAGCGCAACAGTAGAGTCTCCACTCCGCTGCACTTCCACTGAGCCGTCGGCATTCGGCCGGGTCGCCGTCCACACAGACAGGAGGCAGAGCGGCAGTCAGACGGGCAGCGCTGGCCTGGAGAGGAGGGGAGAGTGTCTGGACCGGAGAGCCGGGAGGAAGAGTGAAGAGTTGGCAGTGATCTGGGAGGAGAGGGGGGCGGGGGGGGGGGAGGGCCAAGAAGAAGAAGAAGGAGAAGGAGGAGAAGCAGCAGCAGCGGAGGAGTCAGGAGTCTGAGGATGCTTGGCTCGTGCTGGAAGAGCTGCTGAGCGTGCAGCACCCCAACACATTTCTACCCTCACACACACACACACACGCACACGCACACACACACCTTCAGGGGAGGACAGTGTGTGGTGCCCCCAGCGGAGGATGAAGAAGCACTCGGCCCGAGTGGCTCCTCTCAGCTCATACAGCACTCAGGTCCTCACCTGCCCCATCTCTGAAGGTAAACCTGAGGAACCACGGAGCTTCATCCACATTCGTGTGTGTGTGTGTGTGTGTGTGTGTGTGTGTGTGTGTGTGTGTGTGTGTGTGTGTCATGATCTGAATCATCAGCATGCATGAAGCTCAGAAGAACTTTTATCTTAGTTTAGTTTCCCATAATGCATCACATGTCCCGAGAGGAAGGATATTTCTATTGAGCCACATAAAGTATGACGATGAATGGACTCGGAATATCTGAAATCAGAGACTATGATGTCATACAGGTGTAAAAGCAGATTAGCTTTGAATCTACAAACAGATTCTGAATGTTTTTAACACACGTGTGCAGGATTTGAGTTGCTGTGTCTCTTGTTGCTGAGAAAGCAATTTGTGGCCAATCAGTAGATGAGCATTCCAGCTCTCAACTGTGTCATGAAATCTTTCCACTTCTTGTATAATGAAGATTATTGAACCACGCTGCTTTATTCGCTACACGCATGATCACAAATGTACGGCAGCAGTGATATACGCTTTCAGCCAATCTAGCAGGTGTGATGGTACGGCCAAAACTTCTCTAATCAAGAGAGAAAAGTTACAAATAAACTTAAAATATGTTTAGATTTTTTTTCAAGTTAGTTAAATAGTGAATGCATTTGACCTGCGTTAAGCTTGACCGACACTGCGGACGTGAACGTGAGCCTGTCGTTGGGTTCAGCAGGGCTCCATCCGTCACTGTCAGTGTTGGGGATAAAACCAAGAATGGATTGAAATGTGAGGTTCAGGCACTGCGTCACACAGAGTGGATCAGCTCAGTTAACGGGCAGAGGATCCCGTACCGCACAGTATTTTCTGTAATGAAATGCTAGCACACAGTCAGCTACTCTCTCAATGACTTATATCTCAATTTCTTAAAGGTCTGTAGTTGTAGTAGGTAACTGATTACTCACATTATTCTAATTTAGTTGACATTTTTTACTTTCTTCCCAAAACAACTAGTTTTAAATCATGTTTAAGTACTTTTCGTGGAGTCCTACGTTACTTCTGTGTGAATTCACATTTTCTATCAATATTTGCCTGCATATCTATCTATCTATCTATCTATCTATCTATCTAGCTATCTATCTAGCTATCTATCTATCTATCCATCTATAAACAACCCATATCCAAAAACACATACACCTATACATACGTATATACACGTAACACAGATATCTAATTCAATATGCTTGTTAAAAGTAAATGAATCAAAATATTAAAACATCCAGTAAAAATTTATACTCTTGAGACAGTAATTTAACCTTTTTTTTATCATTTATCATAATCTAAGCAGTGTAACAATAGTTAAAATACATACTTCCTGTGCTCTTTAAGCCTCTGTTGAATCAGTAGTGATGTATGTATATGAGATACCTTGATATTACAGGGAAAATGTCATTGCATGATTTTTAAATAGTTTGAGAAGATATTTCATCCAGAGAAACTAATTTCAAAGGTTTCTAATGAAAGTGCAGCTACAGTGTCCGGTTTACTTTCACATGAGTATTTGAAAACAATCCAACGACATTGTGGCTCATATACAGATGGAAATCTTTATACGTTTACTTTTCATGCATATAGAAGTGCTTTGCTGCACGGTGATCTGCAGTGTGACTAATTATCAGAAGAAACACCCACGACTCATAATGATTGCCGAGGTAGGAGTTACTGTAAACTATTTCTACAGCAGGACTGCTGATTTTGAGCAGTTTCACAAAAACACAGGGTCCACTGACATTAGTACTTCCAAGCATTCCTCTGCAGCATTCTGCTGTCAGCCTGTGTTTTTCACTGATTTATTGTTTCCTTTGCAATTTCTTTACCACCGTGATCAGTCAGCAATAACACTGTCTGTTATGAGAGCAGAATTGTGGCCATTATAGCTCCTTTAAGGGACGGGGGAATAGTAGCGTTATAATATTACTGCGTCTTGGCAGCGGCTGAGCCTGTAGTGGTTTTTACCTCAGGACAAGTGGGCTCCCATCCAACACTAAAAGCTTTAGGTTTTTTGTCAGTGCTGTGAAACACTAACCGCCTCGCTTGATGGACAAGAAAAAGCAGACAAGAAAGGAGGGGAAAGGAATAAAAGTGCTGCCTCTCTCCTGCAGAAATATCAGATCTCAGTTTTCCAGTTAGCAACCAGCGGCCTCATTAGGTTGATTAGGAATCCTTGCTGTGACAGAATGTAATTAGACCGAATCCCTGGATGATCCGGCAGAAACAAAACTGTATCAGTGTTGAACACTTTGCTTCCACCGCATACTGTCGAACCGCTGCCAGCTGGGATTTACTGCGAGGTTAAACATCTTGTCTGAGCTTTTTATTCACAGTTTTTCCGACAGCATGTTTACAGAGGAACTGAAGTGGAAAAACAACTTGGCGCGGGATTTATTACAAAAAAAGACTTTCATTGTCATTTACAGTTTTAGGGGTTGTTTTTTTTAATCCACCAAGCTGGACTCAGGATTCCTGTTGAAAAATGCATTCAGTACAAAGTAATTGAATACTTTTACTACTGTTCAGCTTTACTATTTGCACCACTTTTATCTGCCAGCTCTGGTTACTGGACCCTTTCCAGATCGAGATTTCATATCAAAACAGACAAGCATCATATTTCTGTTGTCAGTGAGCAGTCAGTGCTTCAACCAAAGACAGATTCATCCATCCATCTTCTCGGTTGCTTCATCCAGCGCAGGATCGCAGCTGAACCTGAGTGAAAGGCAGGATACAACTATGCTGTGCTCTGTGATAGAGGAGCAACAACTCAATAGATATAAAATGAATGCCATGATATAATGCGGACCAAATAAACCCTGAGACACAAGTTAATAAGCACGTCTTTGGTCTGTGAGATGAAATCTGAGAACAGCTCAGTTCAATTCTATTTCATATCTGCAGTGCCAAGTACAACACAGTCATTTCAAGGCACTTTGATAGAGAAGCCCCAACAATTCCACTTGAGCAAGCAGAGGAGACGGTGGAAAGGAAAATAGCTCCCTTTTCTCAGGAAGAAACCTGTAGAAGGACTCAGAGGAGGAGACTTTCTGGCATCTCGTTAGTGTTAAGAGATAGAAGGAAAGTGGAGGATAGAGAAGAGACAGATAGATTGAGAGTCGAGATTCAAACCCTGGTTTGGGTAGAAGATGCAAACTAAAAACAGAAATAAATCCAACTGTATTCTTGCAGTGAAGAAAATGTGTTGTGAGGCTCAAAGTCACATCCTTGCTCTATAATTCCAGATTATGTCTGGAACTGGGCAGAGCATGGAATTTAGAAACTATTCTAACATAGTGAAAGAAAATAATATGATACTGTATGACTTATAAAGTTTATTTGTTTTCCAAAATAAATACAGTTTTTTATGAAATCAGTCACATTTCTTTAGGAAAGTTGTGAAGCATTGTTCCATTGTACTTATTGCACCACTACCTTGACTTTACAATCACTCAGGTACATTTGAAGACTCAGTTTAATTAGGCTCTAGTGCTACGATCTCGTACGTCAATTAATTTTTACACCACTTGCTTTGATTAAATTTTTTTCTTTTCCCTCCTTGTAAATCAAGAAATATGTCAGATAACACCACAATGAATAAACAGCTCTCACTATTCCTGGCACCGGTTGGTTATTTGACCAGAGTGTTTGTGCCGTGCTCCGCATCTTTCCTCAGATGAAACCAAGATCTATGTGCCTGTGTGTACGATCCTGCTGAGGCCTCTGTGCAGATAACTAACAAAATACTATGAGATGTAATAATGAGCACCCCTGAGATGGCTCGGCGCTGCTGCTGCTGCTGCTGCTGCTTTGGAGAGAACGACACTGTATCCTGTGCAGTGTTCCAGTGTTTGGCGGGGCTCAGGAGTCTGTAGCCGTGGTGGAAATGGTAGAGATTCACGTGCTGACTGAGCAGAGGGAGCACAGGCCAGCCAACACCCTGCACATGTCATCTTTTATTCCTGGCCTTGTGTAAATTGATCACACTGTTGAGAGGAAAAGAACGGATCTGAGCCCCTCTCCGGAAATGCTCGCACGCACACGCACGCACACACACACACACACACACACACACACACACACACACACACACAGACACAGCACTTCACGTATTATACAGCAGAGTTGAATTGTCCATTAGGGCACCGGGCCAGATCGGCCATGCGTCACTGGCATAAGATTAAAGTAAAGCCTCTAAAACATCTATCTATCTATCTATCTATCTATCTATCTATCTATCTATCTATCTATCTATCTATCTATCTATCTATCTATCCATCCATCCATCCATCCATCCATCCATCCATCCATCCATCCATCCATCCATCTATCATCTATCTATCTATCTATCTATCTATCTATCTATCTATCATCTATCTATCTATCTATCTATCTATCATCTATCTATCTATCTATCTATCATCTATCTATCTATCTATCTATCTATCTATCTATCTATCTATCTATCTATCTATCTATCTATCTATCTATCTATCTATCTATCTATCTATCTATCTATCCATCCATCCATCCATCCATCCATCCATCCATCCATCCATCCATCTATCTATCTATCTATCTATCTATCTATCTATCTCTCTACCTACCTTTTCTCGGTGAGGATCAAGGTTGTCATGACTTTCTCGTGGAAAGTCGTGTGCTCAGGTTTACTCTGGCCTTCTGGGCGTCGGGTTTCTGTGCACACCTGCCTACGACGAGTGTGCAGTGTTTGCTGCATCATGAGGCCACCAGGCTATTTCTGACACACGCACGGCCACCGTGCTAACCACACACATTTTAAACAATGGCCCTGCCCCGTGCGTTAGTGCCTTTACAGCAAGAAGGTAGTGATCACTGAGGACGATCGGTCAATAAATCCTTATGTGCTGGACTCCATCCAGAGAGTCACCCTGCAGACAACATCGCAGGAGCACATGGTGAGCTGACACATCAGATGTTTGGAGGTAAAACTAGAGCTGGAAGCAAGTTGAAATACATGTTGAAGTGTATTTCCTGTACCAATGCCATCTGTAAATTTTAACAATGTTAACCAATACTGCCAGTAAGTACAATATAATCTATTTAAACAACAGTAAAATCTCTGATTTGACTCTGTTTGAGAAATGTACTTTGAACGTTGACGTTATTACAGATTCATTGAATCTGGTCTATATGGTCTATAAGTCAAAGGTCAAAGGCACTTCCATAAAACAATAAAAAATCAAAACTGATCCAAATACAAAATGTATGACGTGTAAGTAACATTTTCATGGAAGTAATAATGACCACATGTTGTGCTATTGTCCTCTCTGAGAAAGTGAGAAACACCATTAAAACAGGAAAGATGTAAGTACACATATACAGAAATGTATGTAACTAAAAGAATATGTTGTGGCTTGCACTTTTACAAGAGAATATGTCCTTGTTGACCAGGGGTGGCAGACATGAGATATCATTGATGCTGCTATGAAAGATAGCAAACTCGCATTAGCCGAGTGTGTAAAAACACGCATAATGAAACAGGTAGAGGAGAAAATTTGGGGGAAATTTCACCGTATTTTGCACAAAACATTTTGATTAAAATTTACCTTATGTTGAGGTTGTAGTCACTTTATGATGCAATTGTTTGGTTTGTGACATTTTCATCACACATTACTTTGTGTCACAACAAAGAAAAAGTTTAAGTCTAAAGGTTATGATGCCACAATTCTACCGGTCCGACCAACTCATGATAAAATTGAACTGCATGTGACTCCTGAGCTAAAATGTATTTAACAACCCTGGTTTATGGTCTTTCTGTGTGGAGGTTCTCCCAAAGTGTAGATTTGTGTTTGAAGGTGAATGAGTCTCTGCGTCAGTACAGCCAGTTACACAAGGTTGCGGGTTTGATAGCCCATCTGGCCCCGTCCATCACCAAAGTGTCTTTAAGGAAGATGCTGAGCCCGACATTGCTCCCAATGGAGTTTAATTGCCATATGTGGTCATTGTCATCATTGCTCTGTGTGAGTGTGTGTGCGTGTGTGTGTGTGAATGGGTGAATGCCACAATGTAAAGTGTTTTGAGGCGACTGAAGTAGTGAAAACAAGCGCTCATACACCGGGATCAAACCTAAAGTAATTACATGTAACATGGTGTAGTTTTTGAGTACTATGTACCTTCATGTGAGAATTCCTTGAACAACAGTACTGGCATTTCAGGCTCTTCTCATCTCTCGGTGAAACTCATCACGGTGATATTTTGCTCACAGCATCATCACAACCACACCGATAGTTTCAGGCTCCGGATGCTGCAACAGATTGTCTTACATGTCCTGCTCTCCTCTGCCTCCTCCCTCTCATCAGGAGAAGATGGTTCAGAGTCTCACGCAGAGACGCCAGGCAGCGAGACCAGCGGAGAAAGCCGCTCCTACCAGACATGTACCAACACAGCTCTGAAGGTGCTGGGAGGTCTTCTGATGGTGCTGTGTGTTTCCTCCTCCTGGGTGGGCACCACGCAGGTTGTGAAGGTGACCTTCCAGTCATTCTCCTGTCCCTTCTTCATCTCCTGGTTCAGCAGCAACTGGAACATCCTCTTCTTTCCAATCTACTACTCCGGTCATGTGGTGACCACACGCGAGAAGCAGACGCCCATACAGAAGTTTAGGTAAACTCCTTCAGAAACCCTTCAAAGTTCCCGATCCACTGCGCACGTCAGCCTCTCTCAAGTATGTTTGTAGAGAAGATTAGATAATAAAGGGAGCCTACTGAGCAGATTGTCAGTACATCTTTATGGTTATTGGGACATATATTTCTGTCATCTTGGCATTTGGTGAAGTGGTGCTACTCATTTTTGTCTAGAAAAAATGGCTGGGTCAGCATTTAATTCATTTACGTCACAATGCTACTAATTTTAAGCGATTGTATAAAAAGTCCATTATCCATTTAAAAAGGTTTTGTGAGAAGAATCTAAAAGCGTCTGCTATATACACTGAAGTAAGCACGCAATTGGCGGCTCCGGGCTAAAGAGAAAGAATAGACGGTCAAAAAGAAAAAAAGAGTTTATCAAGAGAGTTACACAGAATGTGGCTTCATTGAAGCGATGGACAAAATTTAAGCTTCAGCTTTTGCAATAAACAACTAATGAATGAAACTGTACAAGCTGAAGTGCCACCAGACCAGCAAACACCAGAGACGGAGTGTTTACAGTGAGAAACATGTGGGTCCCTCAAGAAAAAGGTTGTAAATTAAGCTCTTATGTCTCGATACCTACATGCTCACAGTTTTGCTTTGTTTCTAATGGTAAACCTCAACATAAAGACAAGACACATTTGCTTGAGATCAGTACAGTATCTGCTTGTATGTACCTGCAAACACAGAATTTTAAATATTATATTCTATATTCATGTTTGCATCAGTTATCATCATGTCATGCTAACATGATTCACACATTTTCACAGTAAATCCAATTCATGCTTCACTCGTTGTCCCAGGACGCTTTCCCGCCTTTTTATATTCAGTTGGAACAGATTGAAAACCACCTGATTTTCCACGAGGAAAAGCAGCCAGGCAACGACTGGCGTCGTGTGCTTCCTCGATGACGACACAGGCTGACGGGACGGCTCTCTGCCGGCGTTTGTTCTCTCTCTGTCAGGGAGTGCAGCAGACTCTTCGGGGAGGACGGAATGACTCTCAAGCTTTTCGTAAAGCGGACGGCACCTTTCTCAATCCTGTGGACACTGACCAACTACCTGTACCTCTTAGCCTTGAAGAAACTGACCGCCACTGACGTCTCTGCACTCTACTGCTGCCACAAGGCCTTTGTTTTCCTCCTGTCATGGATCGTCCTCAAGGACCGCTTTATGGGTGTTCGGGTTTGTCTGAAAACACACATGCAAATTAACCTCATGTATAGTAGGCCTCTTTTTCTCTATGATATACTCTCATTTTGAGAGCATGAGATTTCTATGTTATAGCTGCCTCCATATGAATACAACAATTATGTTGAACATTAAATCTAACCCAACATTTGATGATATGCATTGTTTAAGACAAGTAACAGGGTGGCTGTGGCTCAGCTGGTTCAGTGGTTGTCTTTCATTTGGAAGATTGTAGGTTTGATTTCACATGTTGAAGTGTCCTTGAGCAAGACACTGAACCCCAACCTGCTCCCACTGTATGTAAAGTGCACCTTATATGTGGCAGCCACATCCACTGGTTTAAAGAATTTCCCTCTGGGATTACTAATGTACTTCTACTCTAAAACAAGTGTGTTTAAAACATGCCAACAATCCAAAACACGCACAACAGCACATGAGTAGTAAGGATAATTTATTTGATGAAAAAGATGGAACTCATAGGAAATGTATAAACTCCCGCTGACTTGCTTTTACTCGCTCCGAATCTCTGTCTCCAGATAGTGGCAGCCATAATGGCCATCACAGGTATTGTCATGATGGCCTACGCTGATGGTTTCCATGGTGATTCCTTCGTGGGTGTGGCATTAGCCGTGGGCTCGGCCTCAACATCAGCTCTGTATAAGGTCAGACCACGAAGCCTCAATGAATTTTGGCTCGAGTGTTGGCTCGAGTTGACGCTGAGTCTGGTCTTTGTTTCCTCGCCGTCCAGGTGCTGTTCAAGATGTTCCTTGGCAGCGCCAACCTCGGGGAGGTGGCTCATTTTCTCTCCACCATGGGCTTTTTTAACCTCATCTTCATCTCCTGTGTGCCCCTCATCCTCTACTTCACCAAGGTGGAGCACTGGGGCTCGCTGTCCTCGCTGCCCTGGGGATACCTGTGTGGACTGGCAGGACTCTGGCTCGGTGAGAGTCAATATACTTCAGCACAGGCTTGATCTATGAATTATACTATCAATATTCCCCACGGCTAAAGCTGACCTATATTGATCATGCTTGATAGAAAACACATGATCTTTATTTCAATATGAATCATAACATCATATTTCAGGAACCAATCATGCATCTTCACTACTCTTTAAAGAAGCAACTAGTAAATGTAATAAAATGCTATTTTTAATGACTTGCATTACACTGATTGCTTCTGTGTGTGAAACTGACGTAGCATTCGTCGCGCCCCATTTCTTGAGTCGCATAATTTCCTTAAGCTTTGGTTCAGTAACATCTGTCATTGATTCTTTGTTGTAAAACTTTTAATTACCCGCAGCTTTTTGTGCGTAGGAGTACAAATGTCAATTTTTGCTAAAGTTTTCTCTGAATGGCATTCTGGCCTGGTGATAACAATAAGGACACTTCTATTATTTCACTCCAGTGCCTCTGTTCCACCGAGCTCCAGGTTATTGTTTTTTTCTGTGCAGTTATTCAGCTGTTACTGACTATTTTTGGGGGAGGTTTAGACTTTTGGAAATTAAAAGAAAAAAAAAGAAAAGCTTTGTGCTTCGGGGGTTTACA
Source organism: Blennius ocellaris (assembly GCF_963422515.1). NCBI lineage: Eukaryota > Metazoa > Chordata > Actinopteri > Blenniiformes > Blenniidae > Blennius > Blennius ocellaris. The sequence continues at coordinate 18,436,954 of NC_137666.1, read as the reverse complement.
AGGCAAGACTGCTCACATCACTTTACTTCCTCTGTGAGGGTGCGTTTTTTCAGAGCGGCGTCTTGAGAGGAATGCTAATGTCAGCGTGTCAGAGTAACATGACGCTCTCTATTTAGCTGCCATTACTTTTTAAAGTCAATTTAGTTTATCTTTTGAACATCAGAAATGCTGGAACAAAATTTGAAAATAGATTAATTGACCAATTGTTTGCACTCACCTGCAGTGTTCAACATCCTGGTCCATGTCGGTGTGGTGCTGACTTACCCCATCCTCATCTCCATAGGTACACTGCTCAGTGTGCCTGGTAACGCAGGTAAGTCGTCCTTTAACTTTAATCTTAGAGCCTGGTCAAAACATGCATGATGTACATTGCAGATTCTCTCTGAAAGCAGCCAAGCTATGAATTAACACGTATGGAATTATGTAGGAAACAAAAAAAAGTGTCAAAAACTGAAAATATGTTTAATATTTCAGATTCCTCAAAGTAGCCACCCTTTGCTTCGTTGACATTGGTGCAAACCCTCTGCCTTCTTTCAATGAGCTTCATGAGGTCGTCACCTGAAATGGTTTTCACTTCACAGCTGAGCTTTACCAGCAGGGTTCCTTTGAGGAATTTCTTTTCTGTCTTAATGGGGTTGTGACCATACGTTGTGTTGTGGAGAAGTGAAGTTGGTACACAGCTGACAGCCCTGTTTGAATTCATGTTATGGCAAGAACCAATCAGCTAAGTAAAGAGAAACAATAGTCCATCATTACTTTCAGAACTGAATGTCAGTCAGTCTGGAAAATCTTTGCTTGTGTCCCCAAGAGCAATCGCAAAAACCATCAAGATCAGCCCAGGAAATGAAGACAAACGTGTCGCCACTACGGAGGAAACTCTACAAACATAAAAGATTTGTTTGGACCAAGTAGCACAAGGAATGAACATTAGACCAGTGGAAACCTGTGCTTTAGTCTGATGAGTCCAAATCCAGGCTGTTTGTGTTACGGCTTACTGTGTGCGTCGGGCCCAAAAGCTGACAGGAGACAGACTGCAGTGAGGAGAATAGTTTTTAATAGGATGTCGTGGCTCACAGGAGTGGTTTGAGTCCAAGCGGGGGTCAGGCAGCAGAAGTCCAAAACTGGAGCAGCACACACAGAATCTACACAAGGGAGGAAAAAACAAGACTTAGCACAAGGAGGTCCAAAATGACACAAAGGTTTCCTTTCCAAAAGCTGAGCTGGCCGAGCATAGTACCACTTTAATAAACGGACGATCTGACGATGAGTGAAGAATGATCCAGAGGCTTTATGGAGGACGTGATGATGCCAGCTCTCAGGTGTGCAGCCCAGCTCCAGTACATGGCATGTTGGCTCCGCCCACCACACACACACACAATGGGGAGGGGAAACACTGGAAAAGAGGAAAATAGAAAAAGGCACGGCAGAAGACTGTGACAGTTTGACTGAGTGAAGGCAGAAGAGCCAACAAGTGCCAGGCATCTGTGGAACTCAAGACTATTAGAGAAACAATTCAGGTGACGACGTCATGAAGCTCGTCCAGAGAAGGTCAAGAGAGGGCAAAGCAGTAATCAAAGCAAATGGGGACTACTTTGAAGAATCTAAAATATAAAACATGTTTCATAGTTTCGATGCCTTTAGTGAGAATCTATAATGTCATGAAAATAAAGAAAACTTTAAAAGCATTCAATGATGAGGTGTGATCCAACGTTTGACTTGTCGTGTGTGTATGTACTGTACGTACGTATGTGTGTGTTTTATGCTTCACTGCAGCACAAATTGCCCAACAGGGACTACAAATAAAAACTGAACTGCACTGAAGTCTTTCACACAATGTACAGAGGGTTACTTCCTGATCATTGCTCTGTAAGTAAATACGATTGTGTGAAAGAGACTAAATGGCTGCACACGCTATGGGGCCGTGTGGAGAGGTCAGCACTCGGGGCCGCTGTGACAAACCGATTACACAGCAGGTCTGCCCCTCTTGTCCTGGAAACCCAATCATCAGTGTGCCTCCACAGACCCTGCAACTATCCCCTCGCTCAGGGAGGATCAGGTTGCCAAGGCGACACTAAATGCCTGCAGACAAACTCTTTTCTTTAACCATGACGGACTGTATGAAGGTCAGTGGGTTTGAGCCACTTGTCCGCGGGTCCAGGCTGCAAAGACGGAGGATAAAGTGGATCGCTTGCGCTGATTATAAGCCGCATTTGCTAAACTCATCCCCTCCAGCCGCAGTGTCCTGTGGTTTATCTTACTTTATGTAATTAATCTCAATTTGTTTGTGTTTTTCTCTCTCTCTCTCTCTCTCGCCCTCTGCTCACCATGCTTCCACATGCGGCTCTTTGGCTCCCTCTCTCGTTGCTGCTCCGGCGGTAGCGGTGGATGTTTTGAAACATGAGGTGATCTTCAGCGTGGTGCGTCTGGCAGCCACCTGCATCATCTGCCTGGGCTTCCTGCTCCTGCTGCTGCCCGAGGAGTGGGACTCCGTCACGCTGCGTTTCCTGGCCGCCATCGCGGACAAGAAGTCGGAGGAGCACGGCGAGGAGCTCACGGACTCCAGCGTCCAAACGCGGAGCCGCAGTCGGGCAAACGGCACCGTCTCCATCCCGTTGGCGTGACGCCGCCCTGAAGGCCTCATCTCCTCCAGCGCCCGTCCAGGAGGTGATGGCGGAATGCTCAGCCCACATTCATCAGGAAGACAGAGCTTTGAATCTGTGTCTCTGTCGCCTCACACCAGGAGGACGTCATGAGCACATTTGTGGTTCATGCAAAACGAAAGGCTTGAAAGTGTTATTTACTTTCTCGAATACTTGCCACGCTCAGTCCTGTCCCTTCGCACGCACCCAAACCAAGAGCTGACTGGCTTCCCCCAACATGCGGACTGTATTCTGTGAATATCAATATTGGCAGGGCCAGTTTGGCTCAATCTTATATGTATTTATGATATTTATTTAGATCTGTATCGATAAGAGTATTAATTTTAAGTCCAAATCAATAGTATTATATACGAGAATGATCATTATACTATGCGTAATGTATAGACTCTTTTGTTTTTATAATAAAAGACTTAAAACCTTCAGCTCCAAGTGTATGTAACTAAATCTTTTCTGGGAATCAAGTGTCATGACTCCCACTACATATTCTCCAGGGATTGTGTAAGGTTTAAAGTGTGTTGTTTTCTGTGCCCACGTGTGTGGTTTCATTACAAAAACAACTAACAGCACCCACTGGTGGCACAACATGAAAATAATATCTTTTTCAGCGTTTCTGCCATTTCCATGTACACTGATATCGTTTTCAAAATGCTGACGCACAAACTGAACTTTTCTGAAACAAAAATACAAAAACAATACATTTACACTTCCACTTTCCACCAAATGTTGTCACATAAATACAGGCTATTTTCCACATAAAGTACCTGATGTTCCTGATGTTTCCATTAGGGGACGAGCTTATTATAGTTTATAAAGATTTGGGAATCTCTGGCATCCATTTTAATGAATCTATTTTTTGGCCTTGAGATATTCCATTTATTCTTATCCCACTGAATTGTTGTATTAAGTATCTTATTGTCCTTTTAATTATTATTTCCTTTTATACTTTTTAGTAATTTTATGAGAGTTATTTGCTCTTTCCAATAATGTAAATAAGTCAAGAAGAAGAAGAAGAAGAATACAGCAAGTAAAGATAATCCCTTTGGTGAAATTTTTTTCAAAATTCTGCCAATTAGTTGAAGAATAAAATCGCAATGTGGATATTTTAATGGTCTGTTTGTTTTTTGCTCTCAAGCATTGAGACAATTGACAGTATTTATAGTTATTGTATCAAATTTAGGTGTACATGGCTAAATAACCTCTTAATCAAAACACACATTGTGTTATGTAGCTTTAAAGATGAGTCAGATTCTTGTATCATGCTCAGGTATTTTTATCAGATGTAAGTGGTTGTGAGTCAGACAGTATTCATAATCTGTAAAGTGCATTTAGCATCAATGACTTTGCAAAATTTGTTTCTGCATTAATACACTCCAAAGTACTTTTATGTGCTGCACTTAATGCTCATTTACTGATATGAACTATGCATAAGGGAAAACTCTGCATTTACTGTAGTTTGTTCTTTTTCACAGACACAGAGTCTGGGACAGCTGGGTAAATACAAATACTGTATCCTGATGGCAGAATTCAATCTGGAGCCAGATGTTGACACTGATGATGATGATGATGATGATGATGATGATGATGACGGTGTCACTGGAACAATTCCGGTGGTTTTGGATCACTCTTTGCTCCATACACTCTTCCAGGAGCCCCTCACAGGGCCATTATGGTGGAGTGCAGGTAGCTGAGAGAACACTCTCACTGCAGTGTCATGAAGGCATTTTAACATATTCAAATAAATGAGGTGCAAGATGTGAAGGAATGTATAAAGATAGAATCTCATTTCCATAACAGAGACTGCAGATACATAAATCAGGCTTTCTGTGGAGTTTTCTGTGGATTTCTGTTCGTCACGACGCGGTCGCCAGTGTGGGACATAAGTAAAGGACAAAGTCCACTTCTGTCTTCTGTGACTCTCCCAATCACTCTGTGTCTCTGTTCAACCTGCTGATGACTCTGAGCTCCGTGGACACTCTTCTTCAACTTCCTGTTTGAAGCTTCAATGTTGAAGAACTGTTGATCAGTTATTGATTTAGGTGTGGTCTCTGTCTCGTGATGTCAAAATGTGATGGATCAAACACCTCTTGTGAATGGTTCCATGAAGCTCCGACAGCAAGAACTAACTTTAAGCCAATCACAGAGCAAGTCTGGTGATGGACAGTTTAAAAAGCGACCCAAGTCATGGACTTCAGATTGGTTTAATTTTATGTCACTCGCTTATATTGTTGATCAGTAATTAGTGAAACGCTAAGTAAACCCCTAGCTGCTTTTGACACATACATGAGGAAGAGAGAAATTAAAAAAAATAAAAAAATCCACTCTTTAATTGTAGATTATCTGTAGTAAATAAAGCATTTCAGGATCCATTGTTGGTTTGTCGGCAGAAACTTATTGGACGTTATTACAGCTAATCAATATACTTTTCTTTACTTTCTCTCCTTCTGGGTCCGAGAGGAGACGGGTCCCTAGCACCCTATATTGGCCAGTTGCCAAAGGGTCAAACATTTAGAAAAATGACACTACAGCATTATTCAGACATGCTGAAGTGCTGTTATTTAGTTTGAATTGTACGAATAGTTCAACTTATTGCATTTTGCTTACACAACAATGATTGGGGTGACTGAAAACACAACTTTTTATAAAATTTTTGACTCCCTTGTAGGTGAAATCAACACTTTCTGGAAACAGTCTGAAATGAAAATGCAAAAGCTATACCTTTTCACTATAAACATTGCAGTGTAAACAAGGCATTAGATTACTTTGCTAGTTGAGAAGCATTTCAATTGTGTGTGTACGTTCAGATGTCAATATCAGCCCTCTTTTGTGGCCCTTCAGGTATTTGTTTACATTGCCTCCCCCATAGTGAGACCTCTGGTTGACAAATCAGGCCACTTCAATATTAAGATCTTCCTGTATCTATAGCTAAATATGTGAATAAAGAAGAAATCGTTATTGTTAAGGTGTTTGTTTCTCCCGTGTCTAAAGTTAAAAGTGATAATTTTGCTACTTCCCAACAAACATGCATCTCTTCTGTCAGTCCTCCAAGCTTTCACTGAGCAAATGGAGGTTGCAGCAAAATAGCAAGTCCTTTCAAGCATTAACTTTTGAGTTACACAGTAACCTTTAGGGGGGAGTTGCCATGGAAACCCAGCTCATTATAATAGAGTCAACTCTGAAGGCAGCGATGGAGTCTGCACCTTCTCTTTCAACCACTACCAAAAGTGTTTACTGCATCTGTAGTTTGGCATCAGACGGCGAGGCTCCAGGACACATGAGGCTTGTCAGCGGGGGACCTGTGGAGACCTCTGGGGGCAGCTGGAAGCAGCTGGATTACATGAGGCAAGGTGGAGAGTGAGGTTATTCTGCAACTCCTACGAGACAGGCCAAAAAGCCAGAAGGATTCATCATCTACAAAGGAAGTGATGGAAGTTGCACCGTGAGTTACAGAAACTCATGCGCACAAGAGGAGGCTAAAGTGGAACTTTTATAACAAACTCCTCATATGAAACTTTCTGAAACACTTTTACTTGTCAGCCTTTTGGCGCAATAGCAGAACAATGGGCTCCACAGACTCCAGACCCAGACAGGGTAAAGTTGTCCCACGTTTAAATCCACAAGGACCGAGCCAGACGCCCCGGCCACAGTGGACCCTGCCTGCTCTGCCCATCACAGTGGAGTGACCATCGAGACCTCTGAGAAGGACAGCCCTGCCTCCACTCAAACAGGAAATCACTCTCTCCTCACTCTCAGGTTAGTATGTGACGATGTGGAATATTTGGACTTCAGTATCAGTGCTATCATATTTACCTTACTCTGTCAGCTGACTTGTGTTTGTATCCTTTGTAGCTCTAATCAAACGTACTGTGTATGTAGAAAGTCTGACTCCACATCTTTGGAAATTCCACAACATGTGAACCATTTTCCCATCTTTTGTTTGCACTGAACATCCACATTGCATTAGTGTAGTGATTGTGTGTGACATATGCTGCGATGAATAACTGCGCTCTTACAGGACACCTGACTCCAAAACAAAACAATTCCAGCATCGTCCAGATTAGAGTATACCTGTCACTTGTGTTATATTCATGCTGGAACTCTGGGAGACATAATTTTGCATTACGATCCATAATTTTCACCCAGACATCCCATCATTGTCTCTCCTCTGGCATTATAACCCCATCAAATTGGCAAAAAGGAGCACTGCCAATCGAATTCCCATGATATAAAAAAAAAACCCACATATAAATCCCTGCTGACAGCATCATCCGAGGGCAATTTCAACACTCAGTGAGGGATTTCAGTCCTCTGTGTCGGTGCAGGTCCACAGAAGTGGGGATACCCACCACAGCTTTACAGCCGGCCGGCCAAGCAACAGCAGAGTGACTCAGGTAAGATCTTGACAAAGCATGAAGAAGACAAGCGCATCCATAACATCAATAATTCACATTATACTTTGAAAAAATTAAAGAGAGCAGTAGCGCTTAAGAGAAATGAATGTGCAGGAAGAGAGAGAGAGAAGAGAGAGAGAGAGAGAGCGAGAGCGGATGAGAGTGAGCCCTTTCTCTCCCAGTGGATCTGATTAAAGTGCCGGTGGAGTGGAAAGTTGGGCGGTCTATAGCCATGACTAGCCCTCCATGGGATCCATTTTCTGGGTACAGGGACCAGAAACATTTCCACTATTACAAAACAATCATGCAGACGCAAAGATACATGTCAGTTTTACAACCACATGATTCTATTTTGAGAAAGTCTTCTATATGAATATGCTTCATCAATACAAAATCCACATATCTATCTTCTTTACTATTTTATCCAGGTCAAGATCACAGAGCACTGTGTACAGGTTAACCATGCTGATCTAAAAAAGAAAACAGAATCAGAAATTTCAGATTTTTTGTCTTTTTTTAACCATCTCTTTATTGTCTTTTATATGAAAGCAAGAACAAAGTATAGCAATACAACACACACATTACAAAAGCCCGAAAAGAAAAAAAGGGCCGCTGTTTGTTTTTTCTTCTTCTAACAATCAAATCTGTTTATCAGTCCAAATCTCATTTTGTATGTCATTACTCTCCAGGAAGTAGAAAATAGTCCAGCTCTTCCAAAAGAGTCATTCAATGAGCCACTGAGAAACACCACAGATTGTCGGTTCAACGTAAGCAACGTATCGTTTTACCTCCTGGAAACACACATTGAGTACCTCCTTGACATTGAGAGTGAGACATTTTCAGGCTAGATATTAAGAAAACCCAAACAGTTTAGGGTTCAGAGGCACCTTTTTACTAATCATTTGACTGCACAGACCCAAAGCCTTTTCCTAGAAGCATATAATTAATGGACACTCCCACATATAATGAAACAGAGACCCCCTGTGGCCACCACATTTAGTGCATGTGTCAGGGATATTGGGGCTATAGAGATGCAGTTAGCTAGAGTGATGTAGTGGCTGGTAAGCCATTTATACAGTAATCATTTGGAGTGTGTATTAACTGTTTGAGTTTGAACTCCAGAGTAAGCTGCTGACCACTCCTCAACTGTTCAATGGACCTGTAAATCACTTCTCCAAGACCGTAAAATATTTTCTGAGGATCCTTTGCACTTGTTTATGAGCAAGTTGTATAATGAAGACACCTGTCCCTTGGACTGAAGATTTAAAATAGTATTCTCCAGGGTAGTTAAACATGGAAGCTCTCGGCTGTTATTATACCTCGACATAATGATACTCCTGAACTGAAGATATTTGGAAAAAGTGCATTTTGGGAATGCTGCAAGTAGCTTGAAGTTCCTGAAATGACATTGACCTTTATCCTTGTAAAGGTCAGACACTTTCACTGCACCGTCATCGGCCCAAAATTTGAATTCGGGGAATGCCCTTCTTGGCCGGAAGTCATTGTTAACAAAAAGTGGCAGACTACATAAATCACAAGCATAGGACTGACAGAAGATGTGACATGCACACGAGCATCAGAGGGTTTTCATGGCTTCATGTCATTCTTCCAACCAGTCAGTTCAACCAACTGCCCTGGATCCAAATCACAAGTATCACCTCACTTTATCAGGGTTTTTTTTTTACTTGCGCAATGATATTGTTGCCGTGAGGTTAGAGTCACGTGTTACCTGCTGGTCCAATGGATTGTTTGAAACCGACGTCATATTTCCCATGATCCTCTCCGATTCACTTAAGTCATAGACATACTAAAGAGTAGATGTTGCTACGGCTGCCGTGAAGCAGGAAATACGGAGGCCATCTTGGTCCAGTCGTCAAGTCCGTAAACAAACTGCAGCAGAAGAGAATCAAGACACCGAGTACCATGTGGAGTTTGTCTGTACAAATCGACGGACTTTAGTAAACTGACTGAGAAACACTGACAACATGTTACTGTAGAATAGGCCTTTGGAGGCCTTGGCCTTTTTGCTCGGTCCCTAATTAAGGCGATGTTGTATAAAGCGCCTTTACTGAACCAATGACCATGAGATATAGATCCAATTTTAAGCTCAAAGTGGATTGGTGTGAGTTTCTTTTGAAATGTAGGCAGGATGTCTTCAGGCCCAAATGGATCTCACTCAACACAGTCATCACCTCAGGCAGGCGAGAGAGCAGAGGAGACATCAAGTGGTCTGCAGCATTAATGGTAGGCTGGCAAATAATACATTTATCATTTAAATGCAGCATGAATTGAATTTGTTTTGAGGATATTTTTTTCCTGATTTTGTTGATATCCAGGGGCTGAAACTTGAAAGAAGGACCACAGAGAGAGACACCTCTTCTGGGACGAAACCACAGGAACAATTAAGTCTGGACTCTCACTGCCTTCAGGAAAACAAATGTCTCCTCCTCTTTTGTGAAGAGAGACAATTTAAAAAGACATAAAGCTCAAAGGCAGAGGGGAAAAAAGTGACCTAAAGAGACTTCTGGTATTCAGAAGAGAGATCAAATGTCAGATAACACAGAGAACCTTAGATAATACACTCAGTTGTTGTCCTCTTCCAGTGTTTATGGCAAAGAGACCAAACTAAAGTTCCCATCAGATTGAACTATCTGTGCCTGATTAGCCTCCTTCCCTGAAGGTTTGGTGCCCTCTGTGGGTGGAAGTGATGCACCGAAACAAAAAAAACACCTGCAGTATAAGGGAGTAGACCCCATTTAACCATCCCAAAATAAACTTTATATTTAGTTCAAACAGCCAGGATCCACATCAGCTAGCTTTGAAGCTGCTGGTCTATTATGGAGTTCTTTTAGTAAAGATATTAGCACAAAGGAATCCTTCTCCGTCTGAAGATATCCTGGCATTTGAAAGCAAACAAAAGGCTCTCGAAGAATAATCAGGCCGAACACAGGAAGCTGCTAATTGCACCATCATTGTTGAAGTGGTCTCCCCGAGGCCGGCACTTAGCAGACTTAGAGAGGCTGAGAGAAACTGGACTCAAACCAAACACCTGGGGCCACGGTGGCTGACAAAAGGCCGGGCCTCGGGCACGCTGCGTCACGTGAACTCTGCTGGGATCACATCATAGAGCAGGGGGAATTAATCCAGCTACGATAATCCCGTAATGACAGAGTAGAACTGTTTTAATCGGAGAGAAAGAGCATTAAAATACAGGAAAGAAACGTGAACATTCACTTTTTTTTTACATTGCCACTGGGTGTCATTATTGGGCTGAGGGACACACAGCAGACAGCAGAGAGAGAGAGAGAGAGAGAGAGAGAGAGAGAGAGAGAGAGAGAGAGAGAGAGAGAGAGAGAGAGAGAGAGAGAGAGAGAGAGTGAGAGAGAGCAATTACAGCTGTCACTTCATAGCACATGATATTTTTGGGATTTTCACTTCAACTCTGAATGTTTGGTTCATGCAGCTTCATCACAAAACAACATTTCGTCCATTGTTCTACGAAGACGTATACTATGTACTGTAACTCATTTTGTTAACTCACTCTGTTGTTCATCTTTGTCTTTTCCCTGATGTCTCCTGCTTGCTGCTTACTTCACTAACTCACCTTTATGTTTACTGCAGGTGGGATGTTCATGTTTAACACGCCGCTGTGATGTATAGTCAATTAGTTTTTGTACTTTTTTTTTTTACACTATTGTCCCATGAATGAATTAAATACGGACTCATTTATATTCAAGGCTATTATTAACCCCCCTGAGATCAAGAGGGATTCAGAATCTCTGTGTAAAACTTTGTAAAACAGCACAGGATTCTGGAGCCGATTCCATACCAGAGACACACTCAACACTCAAACATTCCCAACTATAGGGAAAATCGAGGCACCAATAAATACACTCAGTGTGACAGATATTTGTATGCAGATGTTTGGTACTTCGGGCTAAATGAAGGTCACAAACTATTTAATCCAAAATATTGTGGCCTCCTGAATCTTATGAAATACTTTGATATTTTCAGAAAAATAAATGTAATTTTAGGGTTGCACGGTGGAGAAGTGGTTCGAGCTATCCCCTCACAGTGAGAAAGTTGTGGGGTCAAATACTGGCCGGGGTGTTTATGGATGGATGGAAACATCAGATTATCTATACATTTTCTTTGTAAATAGTTTATGTTGTCTTTTTCTGGTAATTTAATTTATGCTAACACCAGTCTCTGCTTAGCCCTGTGTATAAAATTATATTTGATATTACTTATTTAACTTTATCCTGTCACATTAACTTTTATGCTATTTATTCTGTGTTCTTTCTGTTTGGAGCTATATTTATATTCTATTCTATTCTATTCTATTCTATTCTATTCTATTCTATTCTATTCTGACTTCTAAGTTAGAAAAATGAACAAAGTTGGAAATATTTGTGCCATAGGTCTAAAATATATATAAAAGTCTCACTGTTCCTTAAATATAGAAAAAAACTTAACCTGAAATGCATCAGAATTGTTGATCTGCAAGATTATCAGTGTGCCAGAAATCAACACACAAGTAAATCCTCAAAGACATATGGAGCAGAGCAGCACATTAAAATGAGTCCACGTACTTAGTGAGCTATTCAATCTACAAAGCAAAGTCAGCCAGTGAGAGGCCACTGGCTGCAGACTGGAGGAGCCAGACTGGCCACATATTGGGATACAGAGATTTAGAGTGGCCCAACTCTTCAAAAAAAAAAAAAAAGACTTCTCCTTTTCCAGTTGGCTAGGCACACACACTGGGCCTTAAAGCTAAATGATGGTGGAGGGCTAGAGCCCAGAGGTCTTGGTGTCTGCTACTCCGCACTGCTACATATAAAGAAGGTGAAGGATGCCGTGTGAGCAATTGGTTCCAATTGACAGAGGATTGGTCATGGTCAGCCTTCTGAGTGAAAATCCACGTGAGAATGTTGCATTTGGACCAGCAAGGGGCACAAGAGGCCAACAGCAGACAATGAAGCCACTCAGAGGAGTCTGGCTGTTGTGGAAGAGTGGCACACAATCTCCTCCGGTTTAACCCTTCACCAGCTGGTTATTCATTCTACTTAATGCATCAAGGTGGAGCTCGTGAAGGTGAAATGCTGCGGAGCAACTCGATGCAGCTATCTAAACATTTTCCCTGTAATTCAAAACAACGGGCGCCTCGAGAATATTGGAAGTTAATTTACTTTCATGTTTTTTTTTCTTCAGATTCATGACACTAAATTAGCTTGTGTTACGGCAGTGAAGATCAAAACCTCTCATTCCCTCGACAGGCAACCCGACTGTCACCGTCCTTGTGACTTTTTCACCAATTAGGCCGCTCTTGCTCACTGAATGGGACTGGCTGCTCCGGAGTCCCAGAGGGCCACAGGGTCAGTGCTCCATCACGGTCCGGCTGTGTGTCTGAACCAGCCACTGGCTGACAGGGCGAGGACGGGGTCAGTGGAGGTGGGGGGTGTGGGTGAGTGATTGGTGTGGGTGAGGAGACTCCTGCCAACTCTAAAGAGAAGCCTTTTGTAGCCAGGACGTTGGCTAGAGCAGGCTGGCCTTTCACAGCCTTGCTGCCCCGCTCCTCCAGACCCACAACAGCTGATGACAAGACCCCAGCTGCTAATTATCCGGCTGATGGAGAGTCACTGAAGTGGGACTGTCGGAGCGAAGGGTGGCCCTTGTGTCGGCGCTGGGATAAATCTGAGGGAGGGCGAGGACCAGGGGGATAAAAGTAGTTCAACGGCAGCTGGAAGTTGGTATTTTTAATTGGTAAACCATCCTACCTGCAGTGGAAAAGAGACATATCCTCAAAATATAAACAGATAATGTGTCTGCCACCTCTAACGAAACTTGAGGAAATTATAATCCAATAATATGTAGAGCGAAGAGGCCAAATATCCAAATACTTCAACATGTTCCTTGAGTATTACACAAACAGAATATGACAATAAACATATTGTGGGGTAAAACTAACGCAAGCAAACTATCGAAGAACAAAGCTTGAGCCAGACAAGGTTTGTAGATTGGAAACTCAACTTTTAATCCAGAAAAAAAAAAACATGAAGAAATGAGTGTGGCCATACAGTGGAATGAAGGTTAGGCCTCTTAAAGGGCCGGCTGTAATTTAAAGTTAAATAACATAGAATAACACATAGGTAAAAAAGTGTCTGCAATCAACATTTGAATTATTTACAATATATTTGTCTAGTAAAAAAAAAAAATAGGAAAAACTTGAATAAATCTTGATTCATCGACGCATGACTATCAGAGATCAGAAAAAAGAAACCGTGAACATCTTCCATTGCGACTTTGAAATGGAGGTTAAACACAGGAGATGATCATTAAAAGTTTGTGCCAAACTTTCATTTCACCTCAAATGTAACTTCTTGCCCTCAGCATGAATTAGTCATGTTGGAAATATTTCAATCTCGAGGCAGGATAGTCATTTTGGTGGCCACAAAGTCACCATGTTTATTGTTACTTCTGGGCTTTTAAAGGACTATAAGGGGAATATTAAGTTCTTTAAGTTTGACATGTGTATGAGGTGAATATATTTCTCCAGATTGTGCCCCACCTTTCACCCAGTGTAAACATTGATTAGCTCCAGACTGCTGCAGCCTAAAGTTAGAAAAAGAATCAGCACAGAAGAGACACGTTTCCATCACTTTATGTTCTTCTTTTTATTCTTCTCTTCAACTTTGTTACACCATCATCTGTCCAGACGACACCGGAGCAGAACCTGTTGAATTCCAGATGAAGTACTCGTTGGACTGAAGTTCTCTGGCTGAAGGACGCACACACACACGACACACCAACACACACACACACACACACACACACACACACACACACACACACACACACACACACACACACACACAGACAGAGAATATTTAGTTTTAGATTTGTGATATGTAGCAAACATTTCGAAACAAAACTTCGTTTAACCTTACACGTCATAATACGAGGTTTGGCTGAGGAATAAACCTGCACTGAATGCTGGTCCACACTGCATCCAGACAGCGTCATGTCAGGCACTTTGAAATACATCTGCACAGAGAGGACAACAAACAATCATACTTATATATGATATACATTTCGCATCAATTTCACTGTATTGTGCCTTTTTTTAATCAATTTTATGTAACACATATGAACATACTTTAATGTAAGCGGTGAGGTCTGTGCAGAGGGGGTCCGCAGGTCCTGCTGCAGGCCCAGAAAAGCTGATTTTACCGACCAATGTGACCTCGCGAGACTTGGGAAACTTTTGTCCTTCATATTAGAGAAGATCAAAGTATATTTGACAAATATTCAGCTGCAATGAAAGTCTTTGAACCTCCTCCTGCTGAGGAGTACGGTTCTTACCCAGCGCCCAGACGAGCAGGTTCTTCTCCTTTGAGACGTCCAACTGTCCAGAGCTCACCTTCACCTCCACGACACCCATCTGGTCCCTGCAGACACAGACAGGAGGGAATTTACTGAGCAACATAAAACACTGCAACATTTCCCATTTGCAACTTTTATAAATCAACTTTTATATCATCATTAATTGTCTCTGGTGGCTGAAGCCACAAAGGAAATATATAGACCGCAATCGTGAGCTGATATTGTAAATATTACGTACTTAAGGGTGTTTTTTGTTTTTTTTTCTGCTATGGTTCTTGGACAGCATTTAAAGCAGGGGTGTCAAACATAAGGCCCGTGAACCAATACTGGCCTGCAAGAGGCTCCAATCTGACCGAACCACCAAGCAAATGGTGAAAATTTCTAAGAAAAAATGTATTTTATAGAACAGACTTCTAAAGAGTAGTGGACACGACACAACACGGAGACCCTGAGATCATTGTGAGTAAACTAGCATTAGCCTCAAAGCCATGCTGTTGGGTTGTTTGTTAAAGCATGCATAATGCAACAGCGAGAATGAGGTTTTTTGGGGGGGACATTTTACTGTACAGTATTTTACATCAGAGAGTTTCATCATAAAATTCATTTTCATAGTAATAGTTTGGTTTTGTGAAAATATAGACATTTCCATCACGTACACTCTGCGCCACAACAACAAAAAAAACCCTTACAGTTAAAGGTTATTGTGATACAATTTAACCAGTCGAGCCCACAAAAGATGAGATTGGGCTGCTTTGTGGTTCTGAATTAAAATGTGTTTAACACCCCTGATTCAAAACATGTGGATGTATTGTAAATAGAAGAATTCACCTTGCTTTTGGAGGATTTGCTTAATAAGTTGAGGATTAGTTGAGATGTTTTGCAAAGACTTGTGTTGAATGTTTTTTTATTACACAAACACAATCATTTGAGAGATGCCAATAATCGGTTATGTTCAGTGAAAATAATCTCACACAAAGTGATTCCACTTCAGATTCTTACTCCAACATTGCATGCTATGATATTGTTCTCTATAGTAATGGTTCCTCACAGACAGGATCTGAGGTTTTCCTGCTTTGAAGTTATTATAAAAACACAATAATATACTTCATGTCATCTACTACTTACTTTAATTTTTAAGGCTCTTACTTTTGTGTATTGATGAAAGTGAGTGTTTCTGTCAGATTTTGGCTTCACTGTAATACTTTGAGATCAGAAAACATCTTTGTTAGATTTGTAGTAGTAAAAACATTTACGAATTCTATAGGCTTTAGGTGTGTATGTATCAATTTAATCCATTAATAGGGGTTTCCATAGCGGAAATGTGTGTGACAATCTTTTTTTTCAAGGACAGCATTTCAATTATATCCTGCCAATGTTGGTCCTTCTGATCACAACTCTGAGAGCATTTCAGATATCAGAAAGATCCAAAAACAAGTGGAAAGCAGTGGAATAACCCTTCACCTCTATATATTGGGAATTACAGTGGCCTCATATTACACGTTTAAAACATACTGTCAAAAACACACTATAGTATTGGACAACGTCCATATATCTTGCAACACAGCTGCACTGGAAAAAGGGGTAGAAGAATTCTCACAAGTTTTCAGCAATAAAATCTGAATGAATGAAGTTGCAAAGCCTCAATATACGAGGAAACGGAGAACACTGGATCCGATAGTCAAAACTGAACTATCTCCTCATCTCGTGCTGTTTACCTGTTGAAAAATGGCAGGTGTGCTTCACAATACTCAAAGCTGTTCTTCACACTCTCGTGGAGTTTGAGGTTTGCTGACACACGCAGCTGGTTCTCCTCTTCCTTCAGCTGATATGAACCCAGGATGGGGGGAACCGGGACCTGGGGCAAGTTGAGATATTCAGGGTGAAGCAGCTGGAAAACAAGTTCAAACGTATGTGACAGAAAAGCTTCTTTGACTTCTGTAAAGATTTATACCTGAGAAGTATAGCTGCAAAGTCTGAAAGCCTCCGAAGGGGGGGAGAAGGGGAACTTATACGGACCGGAGAAAGCTGAGCCGTCACAGTTATCGACACTGCTGGCAGTCAGGATACTAGAATCCAGTGAGGTCACACATGGATGGATGAGGAGGTCCTGCAGTGGAGAACCGTTTGGTGGCAACGAGAGAGTCACAGTCACATTTGGAAGCACCCCTTCCACTTCGCACTGTCGGCAGAGGGATAAAAAAGTAGAGACATAAAAAAAAAAAAAAGCAAGATTCCATCAATTGGTTATGATGACATGAAAAAGTATCTTTCACAGTGCGCACGTACTTTGCATGTCACAGTCCCATAAACATCCCACAAGTCCTGTCTGCTTCGGTTACCATACTGCATGGAGCGTACTGTTTCCAACAGCGCTACGTTCACCATGGGTCGGCCACGGTGAAGGCCCGTCTTCCAGGCTGGCTGCTTCTGGATCCCACCAGGGGCGGGTACCGTGGGTGTGAGCGGTGGGCCCAGTGGTGGCACATCGAGGGGTGTGCCAAGTGGGCAAATCTGCAGGAGGACAGAGGACAACATTGCCAGCCGAGAGACCAGCCCCTCACCATCCGGCTTGCTCCCTGAGCCAAGGAGGAAAGTCTGCAAGCCAGCCAGCAGCGTGAGCCCCTGGGAGACCGACAGCAGGCTGGCCAGAGGTGGCCGCGGCTCAGGAGGGGCGTCTACTAAAGGCAGGCAGGCCAGAATGAGCGAACCCCGTAGAATAGCCAGCACTGGCCACAGTGCTCTTTTTTCAGGACCATCAACATGCAGCTCCAGAGCCGGCGCCCCCGGACGATATCGGCAGTCGTCTCTGAGAGCGACAAAAGGCTTGTCTGAATCTGCAAGGCCCAGCTCAGTGAGGAGCTGCTGCAGGATGACATGATCCTCTGGGACTGTGAGGTACAAGGAACCTGCAAGGCTTTTTGCACGGTACTCTACAGTAGAAAACCTCCTGTGGGGGAAAACACAAAACATCATAACTAAAAAAAAAACTAACAAAAAAGACCCTGTGATATCTATCCACTGGCCTTATACAAAGGTACATCACTAACACATGGAAAACAATGGTTAATTTTCCAGAGTAAATCAGCAAAAACAATTTAATTTTATTTCGTTTTTTTAATGTCATGATTACAATTTCATTTCTTAGAAATAAATGACCACATGATTGCATTCTCCACTTGTCTCAGATATATCGGAATATATATTTTCTTTATTTCTTGAACTTCCTTTTGACTGAAAGGTCCTCGAGAAATACATTTCCATGCGAGTATCTAGCACGCTGGTTTTGTAGAAAACAGTTGCTTCGTGTGAATGATCATGATTTCCCTTTATTTGTTTGAAAAATATGTGTTGATACTCTGGTTGTGTCCGTTTGTTCTGACTTTAACATATTAAATTTAGGTAGGTTTGACATATTAATCCAGTGAAATGACTCAGAAACATAAACATTTGAAATGCAGCATGTTTATGAACAAATGTCAGTAAGTCACAAACCTTGAGAACCGTACAGACGCATTTTCTCCTTTTTCATGGGAAATAATCCACAAAGCGCGCAGGGTCATATCTAGAGCTTCAAGAAAATCCTTATCAGTGAGACATTCTAAAACGTTAAACTATAAAATCTCCATCTTTTGTTGTTAAGACAGCCTTGTGTCTCTTTCCCACTTCCCGTTTCTGTATCACGTGACAACCAGCTGACACCTGCGCACGCGCAGTGTGCGTCAGCCGTCCCCACCCGTCTCTCCCATACCGGAAACTGGATTACCGAGCAGCTCGCTGTCAACAAAGGGCAAAAGAAAACTGCATCAAATCTCAAACATCCATGTAGAGGTCCGCTGCCTCCGCGGGCTCCTTCTGCCGAATTTCATCCCGCTGCGCCGCGAGCTGAAAGCGTAACATGGCGACGACGGCTCAGCTGTTCGAGGTAAAAAGACAACATCATGCTATCCCAGGAGCTAAGTGGCTAACTATCATCATTTTAACGGTTCTGGGATTATGCATCCACACATGAAGAAATAATATAAACAGCTGGGAACCTATACTAAGAGAAGAATATTGTTTATTTGGACGATGTCGCTTATTGGCGCAAACCGCAGTGTTATTGAGTGTTCTGCAGTCAAATCAACGTGCAACGATTCACCAAGACACTGTTGATTGTGGGTTTATAATCTCTATTAAAATGCAGAGAGATCATCACCTCACACAGACTGTATCTCTTCCCACAGGAGCCCTTTGATGCAGATGAGTACATAGAGAGGTTGGCGTGGAGGACTCCTGGAGGAGGCTCCAAAGGAGGAGCTGAGGCGTTTGACCCCAAAAGGTAACACACACACATCACATACATATGTCACACACACACAATGAAAGGGACTAGACTTTTATTACGTTCTTACACTCTCGGGAAGACTGTCTCATTGAGGGAAGTTGTTGTCTTTCAGTCGCAGGTTCGATTCCTCCTGTCCCCTTGACAGTTCTCAGTTGTTGTGGGACAAATAGAGGTTGATTTAATAAAATCCACAAACTGCTCCCATTGGATGAATAATGCAGCCACATCCACGGTCCACAGAGACTTGTGATTGGAAGTTTACAGGTTCCATTCCCAACAGCAGTCAACTCACTACTGCGGGTTCCAAGACCCTGAACCTCCATCAGCTCCCCAGAGCACCATAATGTGGCTGCCCACATCATAGAAATGGGATGAGGGAAAAGAAAATGCATTTCTGATGCATTAATACATGCATATTAATAACAGAAGCATGATTCAGACTCTTTATTGCGTTTCAGACTATGTGACGTGATGAGAACAAAACCTGATTCTCAAGTGATGGTGTATAGTGATAAAATAGTGATAAAGCAAGACAGAACAAGGAAGCAGCAACAGCTTAAAGGGGTGGTCAGTGTAACAATACAAGCACAGCGACAGTCATGGTGGCTAAAGTCACTTAGAACCTTTTAATGGCAGGCACATTCTCAAGTTGCACTTTCAGCATTCAGAGTCGGGGATGCAGTGCAGCTTCCTCCCAGAGGGCAGAGAGGTAAACGGTTAGGATGTAGGATGGGTGGGGTCATGGAGGGTGCAAGTGGCTCTATCTGTAAATCTGGTGGTGGAGATGTCACATTATGTAACATTTTTATGGTTTTATTTTTAATTTTTGCATTGCTTTGTGTGCACATTTTGCTGACAATGTAATAATTTCTTTGCCTTCAGAATGTCAATAATCATAATTTTCCATCAGCGTTCAGCATTTCAATGGGGTTTTTCTGTCTCAAATGAATATTTCAGTATATTCATGCTGTCTTTAATGTTAGTTAGTTGCTGTAAATCAGTCATACTGTCATATGCATTGATGCATATTATAGTTTCTTCACAGCTAACTAAGGGTGAGAGCAGGATATTCCCTGGACAGATGACCGGTCCATCGCAGGACACACACACACACACACTGATATTCACACCTATGGACAATTTAGTCACCAATTAACCTCACATGCATGTTTTTCGTCTTTGGAGGAAACCGGAGTAAACACACACACACGGGAAGAACATGCAAACTCCAAAATAAACTACTGAAATATAAATAACATCATGGATTATTGAGATATATTTAAATATGTTTCTTTCCAGAAGTATATTTAGATTATCTGCAGAACCACGTGTCGCCACTCACTAACTAAAGCTCTCCTCTATTAGCGTCACGCTCATTTGGAGTTTGTGACGGGTCGCAGGAAATCGAGAAATAAATTTGTTTAAGAGTCCTTTGCATGTTTTGCTCCCTGCCTGTTTGTTGTGATGTTTACACTCTGGGACAGGGTTGCATCTCGTAAGCAAAAATGCCACAACAGTTTAACTATACCGTAGATCCGTCCCCGTCTTATCTGCTTCCTCCACAAACTGTTGCCACCACCTCCTCGGAAGCTTTCAGCGAGGAGTCGGAGACAACATATCTGTGGAGGGCCACCATACTGTGAGTCACCAGCCAGGGAATGAGTGTCTGTTGGGAAGGGATGGGAGATGTCTTTAAGCTGTAGCCACTGCTGAGGGAATTAGTCAGGAGATTATACACTCATCGTTTTGGGATGTTTCCTGCTCTGTGAAATGTGGTGCTGACTTAGAACATTTGCTCTGCAGTCCTGATGGCACTTAAAATGCAGCTGACGAAGCTGCTAGTTTTCAGAGCTTCTTAAGTCTTGGGACCCAGGAATTAAGCATCTGGCACTATTCTGCGACTATTAACTGTAACTGTGAGGTTAGTGGGACACATTTAGCCTCGTGGTGCCTAATTACTCCTCTGAAATGAAACTGTTTCTGCATGTGTCACCTGTTGTTTCGAGCTGGGTTTTCTCTCTACATAACTTCATTTCTCTGTGTTTAGGCTGCTAGAGGAGTTTGAGAACCACATTGAGGAGCTGAAGCAACTGGATGAGAAGATCCAGCGGAAAGTGGAGAAGCTTGAGCATCAGTGTCACCGTGAGGCCAAAGAATTCGCCCATAAAGTGCAAGATCTGCAGAGGAGCAACCAGGTGTGGTGTACTGTGAAACTGTCTTTCAATCCCAGTGTTTGTCGCTCTCTCTCCCTTGTCAACCTGTGCATGTGTGGAAGTGTCTTGGGGCCCGACTCTAAAACGTACAAGGCTTCAAACTGTGCGGGAAATGCTTTACAATGCAGCCGTTGCTGTTGGCGTGCGAATGGGTGGAAGTGATTATACAAGTAAAAAACATTTCTAAACTGCCTTTGTCTGTAGTTAATATTTGCTTTGGTTTTGAATTCAGGTGGCCTTTCAACATTTCCAAGAGCTCGATGAGCACATTAGCTACGTGGCCACCAAGGTTTGTCACCTTGGCGACCAGCTGGAGGGGGTGAACACGCCGCGCCAAAGGGCCGTGGAAGCTCAGCGTCTGATGACCTACTTCAACGAATTCTTGGACGGAGAACTCCGCAGCGACGTGTTCAATAACCCCGACAAGGTGAACACGCTGTACTCGATCCCTCCGTGTGTGTTGTGTGTTGTGTCTGTGTGTGTGTCTGTGTGTCTGTGTGTCTGTGTGTCTGTGTGTCTGTGTGTCTGTGTGTGTGTGTGTGTGTGTGTGTGTGTGTGTGTGTGTGTGTGTGTGTGTGTGTGTCTGTGTGTGTGTGTGTCCATTGATGAGGGCCCCCACTGTGATACTGCTGGAGGTGAGAATGAACAGGATTATGAGGTAAACCATCCATATTAATTTGTCAAGTTTATCCCTTTAGTTGGATCCCTCGGCTAATTTGGATTAATAAACTGTCATTTGCCGTCTGACAATAGCGAGCTGATTGACTAGCATGGATGTCAACATGCTCATGTCAAACCTAATTGCATTTTCAGTAGGTTGTCTTGGAGTGAGAATTTGGTTGGTCCTCAGCTTTGTGTCGCATTACAGCAGGAAAGCGCTTCTGGCTAAGATGTCACGTGGAAGGGCAGCGTTAACATGCAGGCGAGGAGATGAGATGCACGCTCCCGCTCACTTCCTGTTAACACAAAGACTGTGCTGATCCCGGACAAGTGACCCCTGAAAGTTTGATGCTGCAGTTTCACTCGCGACAGCAGAGATTGGGATGCTTCAGATTAATTTCTGTTGGTAGGGAGTATCATCAGTGGATGCAGCGAAGTGAGTCTGGGGGGGTCAATCCCAGAGACGGAAGCAAAAGATGGAGCTCGTTTTCCGGAAAGGCGTGCAGAAATATCTGGTCAGATTCCTTTTCCTGAGCATACCTCCAGACTAGGGGGAAAGAGGAAAGCTGCAAGTGAATAGCTGGAGGGGGATGGCTTTGCTAATCCTTCTGAAAGGGAGGGCTGGGCCGCCAGCGTGGAGACAAGTGCTGCTAAACCCTGACTGCAGGGAGACGGCTACATTACTTACATGGGATTTAGCTAATCTTAGCTGGGGGACAGATACTTAGAAAACCTTCGCCGAGCAGAAAGGCTGGATCCTCCTCACGGGAGCAGAGTAATGATGTTAGCTGAGGCAGGCATCTGCGGGAACAGAGGAGTTGCGGACGGCTGGCCTTTCGTAGGTCTGAGGCTTTTTCATCCAGTGTGTATGTCAGGGAGGACGGAATGGGGAGGAGGTGGAGGGGGTCCTCGGCAGGGCCCCCTTTTTGAGACAGATATCCCCGGCCGGACAGATTATTGAAGGCGATTTAGACTCCTGTGGGATTACAGCCCATTCAGAAAAGGCATGCCAATAAAGAGTTGGATGTGCTGCTAAGTCAGGACTGCTGCTGTTGCTGCTGCCGGTGCCCAGGTGAGCACAGCCCGTCTGTTATCAGCTCCCTGTTCAACACGGGGGGGGGGGGGTCTCCTCTAAGATGATGATCCCCTCAGGTGGAGGCACCACCGGCGGCCTGCCCACTTTCTGTCCGGATGTCCACCTCACACGCTCCCGTCGTGCTCTATCTCTACCCTCTTTGTACCTCCTCTGACACCCTCCTCTCTCCTCCCACCCCCCCGCCCCCGCCCCCTCTCTTTCTGCCCCCTTCAGATTAAGGAGGCTGCTGATATCATTCAGAAGCTGCATCTCATTGCCCAGGAGCTGCCGTTCGACAGGTGAGTCAGGCATCCTGCAGGCAGCTTAAAACAAGAGCAACGTCAAACAACGGGGAGGTGGTGTATTAGTTATGTTCCTCACAGTGAACCTATCAAGTATTACACTGTTTTAATTCAGTGTAATTCAAAAAAAAAAACCTCGCTGAAATGCTATATTTTGTTTTCTCTGACAGGTTTGCAGACGTGAAGGCAAAAATCGCAAGTAAGTCTGCAACCGAATTTACCAGCTATTTTTTTGCGACCATTATTTTTGAAATTCTTTTCCAAAAAGAACACAAGGAAACACACTGCACATGAACATAAAAGCAGACGCTTATATTTTCATCCAAATTCAGAATTGGCGCAGGAACTACCTTCACATCTGGTTGCAACAAATACATTAAATGAATGCATAAATAAACAAAGTAACATCAAGCAGCAGGTCGAGGAATATAACTTCAACCAGTGTCCAGGATGAAGAGGAAGGCCTCCAGCCACTTCCTTATTCTGACAAATATTGTGACTATTTGGTTCATCTTGCGATATAAACCTCTTTCCTTAATCATAAGAGCAAGATTTGTTTTTCAACCTCATGAATCTCTGACGATTTCGATCCATTCATTCACAAGTATTGGCTTTTTCTGGTTCTATTTTGAATATATGACATTATTTTCCAAAGTTTTTTTTTCCGATTGCTTTTCTGCCTAGGTAAATATCATGACCTGGAGAGACAGTTAATCCAGGAGTTCACAACAGCCCAGCGCAGGGGAGAGATCGGACGGATGCGGGAGGTTGCAGCGGTTCTTTTACATTTCAAGGTGATGCAGAAGAAAGAGCCTGTCAATTGATACACTTTGGATCAGAATGCCAAGAAAATACCAAGAATGTGAGACACTGATGCCCGAATATTAACACCCATTTGTTTTTTTTAAAGGGCTATGCACACTGTGTGGATGTCTACATCAAGCAATGTCAGGAAGTGAGTGGACCAAGTTTTTCCTCGCGTCTATTTGTTATATTCTGCAGAAATATGCTCAGTCAGAAGTTTAACGCTCTTTGTTTAGGGGGCTTATCTGAGGAACGATGTGTTTGAGGACACTGCCGTCCTCTGTCAGAGGGTCAACAAACAGGTGGGTGAGGTCTTCAGCAGTCCGGAGACGGTCATGGCCAAACTCATCCAGAACATCTTCGAGAACAAACTGCAGGTACGTCTGCTTCTCTGTACTATCTAGATCTCCGTTTATGAGCTGTTGTACTAAACTTGATTTGTGGTTTCTTTGGGGGGGTGGTTTTTTTAGGCACACGTTCGGGAAAAACTGGACGAGACGCGACACTCTGATGTGGAGCAGTACCTGAAGAACCTCTATGACCTTTACACCAGGTAATACATTGGTGCATCTTCACTCTCGTTGATATACCGCCTGGACGAGCTGTGAAAAGTCTGAATGTGCCGCTTTCCCAGGACGACAGCGTTAGCCGCGAAGCTAACGGAGTTCAACCTGGGCTCAGACAAGCACACCTTTCTCGCCAAGCTGATCAAGAGCATCTTTTCGGCGTACTTGGAGAGTTACATCGACATGGAGCGGGACTACCTTCGCACTCGAGGTGCCATGATCCTGCAACGATACTACGACTCCAAGAACCACCAGAAACGTCTAATCGGCACGGGCAGGTCCGCCATTTCAGCTGCTTTTCACGGCATGAGTTTCGACATACATTTCGAAACATCGAAAGTTGACGTTGAGCTTTTGTTTCCACAGTATTCAGGAGCTAAAGGAGCGGATCAGGCAGCGCACCAACCTCCCTCTGGGCCCCATCATCGACACTCACGGGGAAACCTTCCTGTCTCCAGAACTGGTTGTCAACCTGTTGCAGGAGACGCGCCACGCCTTTGAGAGGTGCCACAGGGTGAGCCCACTTGGCCAGAAACTCGAGGAGCGTCGACTTCAGTGTACGCGCCTTCAAGGAGAACGTCACGTGCTCCTCGTTCTGTGTTTTGCAGCTTTCGGATCCTTCTGATCTGCCCAAAAATGCCTTCTCCATTTTCCTGCTGCTGGTGGATCATTTGTGTGTGGAGCACATCGACTACGCCCTGGAGATCGGCCTCTCAGGTACGTCCCACTGAGCTCCGTAAAACTATAATGTGCGTGCGCCGTGCGCTGATTCGTCCTACTGTTAAGAACATAAATCCAGTAAATAGCGATGGGCAGAAAAAAGGTGTTGGAGAGCCAAACTGCACACCCTCACCACATAAAAGGAAGAAAATGTTTATTGAGAGCACACGGGATTTAATACATTCTGGTTTATCACGCGGTGGGATTTGTTTGATTCAAAGTTGTTGTGTAGACATTTTTACCATCTTAATGGTTATTTGAAATCTGGGGTGAGAGGGGTTCAGTGACTGCTGTTTTCATGATCAAGGGACTTCAAACAGCCTGAGATAAGTTTCTGATAAACTGCATCACACAGTGCGATTGAAGAGCCGCTGCTGTTTGCAGCCAAGAGACGTGACGATCAAATGACCTAAAGGGAAGCTTGGCGATTTCCTAATGTGGTTATTGTTGTCTTGAACGCTGCCACAGAGAGAGAAACATTGTGCAGTCAGACTTTCTATTCCAAGTTCAAGCCTTTTCCAAGTGTGTGGGTTCGGGGCCTCTGCAGATTGGGAACAGGCCACAGTGGCTGGGTTTAAGATCTGGTCGTATAGAACATGGACGGCTGGCTGAAACTACAACACCGACTTATATGCAAAAGGAAAATTAGTGTGGAACTGCCAAGAAACCTTTCGGTTTTGCTCCTGGCTTCAGACTTTCAATTCTAATACTTCCCACATCTTCACATTAAAAATGTATTTACCTATGCTCGTACCTTTTTTGTTAACAGTTTTGTATTTCTAATAACCAATCAGGCAATTTGACCACCTCGTGAACAAGTTGGCATGATAAATGTAATGGCTTTCCAGTGACTGTATTCAAAACTATAAGCAGCTATTGTTGCATGTTACACCTGTAATTGTTAATGATGTGTTTTTGAGTAGCTGCCGAGTTCACTTTGCTCAGCGTAGCAAGTGATAATCTGTTAAAACCAAACCGTCTGGAGCCTTTAGAAGCAGAAAACTATTGAATTGAATTGACTTTGACCAAATTGTCCGTTGGCCAAGTCCTATCCTTTACGCTGTTTTCTATTTATTTTCATCTCTCATATTTCAACACATTCAGGTCTCATGAAATCCAACAGTAGGAGCAGTGCATTGTGGGTCAGAAGCTCCTTTGTGTTCATCCGGCAGCCGCCTTTTGTTTATCCTTCTCGTGTGATGTTTTCTATTGTTGACCCAGGAAGATGCAAATCAGATTCACAACAGTCTCTCAGGCACCTGTGGAGGATACTTTAATGTACGTTGGAATAGTGTGTGTTGAAACGTTCAAACTGTGGAGAGGTTTTGCTTCAACGCCTGCTGTAACATCATTTTACTGCGGTTTGACCAAATTAAGCTTGTTGCTATGGTTACCTTTACACACTATAGGCTGCAGATTTGATAGCCACTTTTTCAACAACAAAAAACAGGAAAAGTGAAGTAGCCAAGTGTGTTCCTAGTGTTTCTATACATGGGTTGTGTGGAGCTGTACAATTGGGAGGCAGCTTATCATTTTCAAGCAGATCCAGTGGAACGAAACATGCATTTAGTTTCTCCTGTGTTCAGTTCTTGTGCGTTAAAGAAGTGGATCTCTGATGTCTATGTAGTTTGATTACTTTCTCCTGTTTGACGCCAAAGCAAAACGTCACTGTGAAGAATTTCTGCTCGATGCTTTGTTCTTTTGCAAGGTTTGGTTTTCTGTTTTGCGAGAGTCGTGTGGGTTCATTCTCGCACTTGAATCTCTCCTGTTTCACTGATCCTCTCTCCACTCTCTTCGACAGCAATTCCCTCATCCGACGCCAAGAATGCCAACCTGTACTTCCTGGATGTGGTTCAACAAGCAAACTCGATCTTCCATCTGTTCGACAAGCAGTTCAATGACCAGCTCATGCCTTTGATAAGGTCAGTCAAGGGTTAAAGCGCCGGCGATCGGCTAATATTGAAGGAAACCAGAATGAGACACTTCCCCCGGAGCAATTGCTTTATTTTAAAGGCTTTTGACGGACAGGCCACACCTCTCAAACCGTTCATTCATCCCAGCAGTCTGACAGTATCTGAAATCCTGAATTAAAAGCTACATTAAGGGGTTATTGTGGGATGTGTGGGCAACTCTTTAGCAGCACAACTGCGAGTTATGCTGCAAAAGAGTTTGTGTGTTTGAGAGTTTGAGTGTGATCCTGTGTGTCATTTTAATTGATCTCAGAGGTACTTAAGAGCTGGGGAAATCTGCTCATTACACATGGTGCTTTATGCACCGTGATCAGAAGGCATATAGAAGCACAGTAATGACTGGATTTAATACATCTGTGAAATAATCCGAATTATTTTGACTGTAAAGTGCACTGATGATGTTTCACGCACTGCAGATGTTGCAGGTTTGTCAGGACTTCAGTCTCCAAGTGACTCAGTGGTGTGGAACGCATTTTGGTTCGGGGGCCACATGCAGAACTATTTCATCTCGAGTGGGCCAGATCAGTAAAAGTCTTTCTTTGTAGCGGCGCAGAGTCGAAACCAAAAAAATTACTGCTGAAAATGACTGCGATCTCAATATAAAACCGATTTTAAAGAAACCTTCCGGTGCAAAACAGTGAAATGTCAAAAAACAACAACGCTCAAACTGTTGCATTCTGCATGTTTT
Source organism: Blennius ocellaris (assembly GCF_963422515.1). NCBI lineage: Eukaryota > Metazoa > Chordata > Actinopteri > Blenniiformes > Blenniidae > Blennius > Blennius ocellaris. The sequence goes on along the minus strand of NC_137666.1, from coordinate 18,409,201 downwards.
TTTGTTTTTTTCAAAGTCTCTTTATGCGTCGGATCTCTCAACACGTTCTTTCATTTTTGTCCCCAGCTCATCTCCAAAGTTAGCCGAGTGCCTGCACAAGAAGAAAGAGGTGATAGAACAAATGGAAGTGAAACTGGACACGGGGATCGACAGGTTGGTATTTTTTATACCAGGTAACGGCTGCGAGCACGAGAGGTGTTGGGAGCATTTATTTGTGAGTTGAAATTCTTCCAAATGTTTTCACAGAACACTAAACTGCATGGTGGGTCAGATGAAGCACATCCTGGCAACGGAGCAGAGGAAGACGGATTTTAAGCCCGAGGACGAAAATAACGTCATGATCCAATACACTACAGTAAGAGGAAAAACACTTAAAAAAACAAACTGTGGTGAATCATGCACAGCTTGTTGTTCTCACATGAAACAGTTCCACCTTGTATGAGGACAGGGCTGTCAAACATGTGGCCTGTTGTGCCAAAACCGGCACACAAATTTAACTTTTGTCACATATACTCTGTCTCACCAAAAACATGTTTAAATTAAAAGGCTGTCATGACACTATTTTACCGATTTGACACCCCCGTGTTAGGATATACAGCCAGTGAGGAACTTAAAAAAAAAAAAAAATCACTCGTAAAATAATAATCAATCTTAATGTTTGAGCTTCAAATGTAGTTTCCTACATTCCAAGTCCAATAATCTTATCTTGAAATTTGACCATTTTGCATTTTTCTGGATCCATCAATGTTGAGGAGACACACCAAGTGAAGCGGTCCTGAACAGAAATAGACAAATCACACACACTTGAACCTTTGGGCAATTTCAAGTTACTATTCTTTGAACATTTTTGGGATCCTGACATGAACTAGTGATGCCAAACACACAACGAGAACATGAATCAGACCAGTGACGTGGTGATGTGATGTGATAATCAGGACAACGTGCAACATTTAAAATGAAAACAATCCAGATTACACCCGAGAGCATCCAGTGCAACAATATGGCTTCAATAGATTTCAATATGTGTGAAATGAAAGCTCTCTGTGTTTCCCTGTGCGTGACCCCGTCTGGCAGGCCTGCTCCAAAGTGTGCGCCTACGTCAGTCGGCAGGTGGAGCACGTGCGGAAGTCCATGGACGGGAAGAACGTGGACACGGTGCTGACGGAGCTGGGAGTTCGTTTCCACCGGCTCATCCATGAGCACCTCCAGCAGTACAGCTACAGCTCGATGGGAGGCATGCTGGCCATCTGCGACGTGGCCGAATACCGACGAAGCGCCAAGGACTTCAGGGTGAGCGGGAGGAGGGTGGGGGTGGGGGTGGGTGGGGGGTACAGGGCACGGGGCCAGAACCAGAACACACTGGTCACAGGGCTAACATGACTCTGTTACAGGGATAATGAGCCGTCACTATGGGTCAGCCTATCAGAAATACTACACACAATTAATAAAATACAGCTCAGCCCATCAATGTTTGGACTGAGACAAAGAGGAACCAAAGCATTTTTAGAACGCAATCCTTTCATTTCATAAATTAAAGAACTGAAAATCAGATGTTCATTTCTCATACTTGGTTGAAAAACTCTATGCTGACAGTGACTTCCTAAACTCTTGAACCCACTGACGTCACCAGGCGCTTGCTGGGTTTCCTCCATTTTAATGCTCTGCCAGTCACTGCAGCGGAGTTCTGTTTGTTTCTGACCCAAGTTTAATCTTAAACATTTGAAATGCACGATCAGTTGGGTTAAGATCAGTGTGGGTTGAATATTCCACTTCTTGACTTTGACAAACTCCCAGGAGGCTTTTCGCTGTACACTTTGGTCGTTGTCCATCTGCATTACGAAACGCCGCCCATTTGGCTGAGTTTCAGCACAGTCGTCTCTGAACACCTCAGACTTCATTCAGCTGCTTCTGTCCTGTGTCACATCAGCAATAAATCATCAATAAAGACTTGGTGACCCGGCGCCACAGGCAGCCATCACACTGCCTCCGTCACGTTTTCCACATGACGTAGTAACACTTTGGACCATGAGCTGTTCCTCGCCCTCCCAATACTTGCTTCTTGCCATCTTTCTGGTCGAGGTCGATCTTGGTTTCATCACCACACCTCAAATCGACTCCAGGCCTTTTATCTGCGTCATTGTTAATGACATGATGATGGACTTGGCCATGAAATAGCTTTTGAGTCAATTGTCCAAATACTTTTGGTACCTTTGAAAAGTTGGTGGCACTTTTTAAGGAGCTGAACCTCCAAAAACTCTTTGTCCAGTTTGAATGTGGACAAACTGACAGTCTGCACTTTATGTCCATGTGTCAGTGTCCAAATACTTATGAACCTAACTGTACATCTGTTTTGGTTTTGTCTTTATTGTTTGTACTGAACTATGAAAAGGACATCCAGACGAAATTATCTATAAATCAATCAGTGTATCCAACTTGTTTTAGTTCAGGGGCCAGAAGCTCATTACTATCAGCTTGGGTGCTTCGGAACAGTAAAATAGTGGCATATTAACCTTTAAATTTAAACTTTAAATTGTTGTTTGTTGTAGTGGAGAGTATATGTTAAGAAAATGTTGCATTTTTCTTTTTTTTTTTTCAAGCTTATGTTTGACACCCCTGCTACAAACATAAAATTATTAAAATGTGTACAATTGTAAAATACTGCTTGCTAGAATAAAATGCATTTTGTAGTTCTAATAATATGTAAAAGCACGATCATACGTTACACATTTCTGTAAGCACAGCAGCTACAGAGCCAGAAAATAAATTATTTAAAATAATTTTAATCACAGGGGAAAGTACTTAAATAAATACTATTTTAATTAAGTAGTATTTTGGTTACATCTATAATTTTCTTTCTTTGACGAGACATTTATACTCAAATGTGAGTGCCATCAGCTCCATGTAATCAACACCTAACTTTGATATTGTTTTATTTAGAGTGTCATTTCCACATACTTTCTTGTTTTTTTGAGAAGCGTGCTTTAAATGTGTTCATTCAGTTGAAACGTCTGACATTGGCAAGACAATTACAGATACTGAGGAATACCTTTAAACAACTTTACTTTATTGTAAGGGAGTAGGAATGAAGCATCATGACAGTATTTCAATTTTAGTATGAAATTGTCCTCAGTTTTTCCTATATTTGGTATTGAATGCGTAAAGATTTGAAGTCCCATCACATAACATGATAATGAACATGAATGATTGATTCTGCAGCCTTTCGTTGGTTGTTTTCAGCTCAGTTTTTCCTCCGCCCCGTCCTGCAGGTGCCTCTCGTGCTGCAGCTCTTCGACACCCTCCACGCGCTCTGTAACCTGCTGGTCGTGGCGCCCGACAACCTGAAGCAGGTGTGCTCGGGCGAGCAGCTCACCAACCTGGACCGGAACCTCCTGCACGGCTTCGTCCAGCTCCGAGTGGACTACCGCTCAGCCAGACTGGGCAGACACTTCAGCTAGTGACTGAACCCGCGGCCCCGTGCGCTCCGTCCAGTAAATTATGCTTTGATTGAGACGATGCACCTTTCAGATATCTGTTTCCACTTCAGAGAAGTCTGGCCGCAGCGCACTGACTCTACCACGGTGCTCCGTGCATCAAGGAGACAAAGGCTGCTGCTTCTTGAATTTGGGAAATGTGCATTTTACCTTATGTTTTTTTTTTCATCGTTTATTCCTCCAAGCGCAAGAAATGTCTATTGACCTAGGATTTAATTTGTTTTTAAATATTAATCCATCCTAAATCTATGTGGCAAAGATGTCTGACATATTAAAATGGAATGATCTACACTGATCTGTGCTTATGGGCCCTTAATGGATTGTGCCAAATATGTAAATGTGGCCACACATGCACAGGAATAGCTAAATAAAGCTGCTTTAAACAAACGATGTCTCACGTCAGACACCAGGCCTGCAGTCGCTCTGTACGGAGCCCCAACAGAGGCGACCTGACCAGGCGTGAGATCGGAGCTCCGTCTGGCCGAGTGAGAGAGAGTGAGAGAGAGTGAAAGAGAGAGAGAGAGAGAGACACATGATCACCTCAGGGACCTTTGACCCTCCACCACAAAGCAGAGGTCAAGAAGCCATCAGTGAGAAGTGTGATCTGAACTCTGAGCAGGTCTGAGAACCTCTCCGGGGGTTTGGGTGGTCCCTTCATGGCTCAGGTGATTGAGTGAATATGTGTCACTGTAATTGCACAGATCAACACTTGCTCATCCAGCGGTGCGCGCAGTCCAAAGACATACTTGGTCTGATCTGCAGTCTTTCTGGGTCAGGGGACAAAGACGTGTTGACCTCCGATGATTAAGGAAACAAACTCAAAGGGACTAATTCACACAGGGCTTATCGGAGGGCCACGTTAACTATCCTCGACATCTCCGGCAACAAAGCCGCTCCCTCTGTACTGCTGTTTACCTTAATTAGTGACTCAAATAAAAAGTCGTGTTTCGTATCGGCCCTCTGCGAGCATCCTTCATTTAACTGTGAGCCGGGGATGGAAAGTTGGGCCAGTTCTGTGTGCGAATGTCACTTTCTATAGAAGTCATCAAGTATTCATAGGAATTCTTGCCACCAGAGTAAAGTTCTTTCTTCGACTTCAGGAAGTGAGCGGAGCCAGAGGGGATTAGATATCTACGAATTGATGAATTGTGTGCAGTAGTCATGGACTGGGGGAGAGCCGGGGAGATAGAGACGGCTGAGAGCTCAGTTCCAGCGCCGGCTGGTTAGTGTTGTGTAGAAGGTACACACGGCGCTGTGCAAGTTCAAACAACATAATTAATTAGGCTAATATTAATATTATCAATGCCACATAAATTCAATTCTCTCAGCCCTAATCACAACTGGATAGCTTGTAAAAATTATTTTGTTAGGCCCTGATGCAAACAGTGGGTCTTTTCCAAACATTTGAAAACTATTTGTTTTTGCGGCGATTAATGTGCGTGGCACGGGAAGGGGTTGGGGGAGCGGAGCCGGGCCAGGGACGATAACTGGCGTGGAGACGAAGGCAGAGGCGCAGCCTGGCCCCGGGGACTCCCGGCACAGGCACATGGAGGGAGGGGGAGGGATGTGTTTTTTGGGGTGCGTGTTTGAGCAGGTGGAGGGGATTAGCAACACTGTCAACACTGGAGAGCTGGATAAGACTGTCCTCTCTTACTCGTCAGTTTGAGCAGCTCTTGCATACACATTCACAAGCAGAAAGACTGCAACGCATACAAACATACAGCGGCGTCCGGACGGACGGGCGGTAGGGGAGAACTTGTGGTTGAGCCGAACGCGGACAAGTTGGAATCCACCTTTGAATCCACAACGCGTTTTGAGGCCTTTTCCAGCTGGAGCCGTCACGACACGGCGAGGGCGCAAATCATGAGCAAAAGAAATAAAACGATATATGTAGGCAAACATTATTAGACCTGATGTATTGAAAGCTTTAGTGCAAAATTGTGACGGTAACAGTCGTGATAGCTGCTGACTTTAAACTTGGATTTATCAAACATTTTGAATTTAAAGCATCTTTATTGTCTTTCATGAGACAGGTTAGTTTTACCCTACTGATGATGTGTTGTTGCAATAGTAATCCTGCTCTATACCACTTAATCCCATGTAGCGTCGCAGAACCAATCCCAGCTGACGACGGGCGAGACCAGGATACACCTGGACAAGTCACCAGAGATGGATAACCACACTCACCTTCACTCCGAGAGGCAATTTAGGGCCAGCAATTAACCTCACATCCATGTCTTTGGACTGTGGGAGGAAACTAGAGGAAACACACACACACACACACACACACAGGGGGAGCATACAAACTCCACAGAGCGTTAACAATAAAATCCTATCACGTGAAAACATTAAGAAGTCCAGCATTCGAACAAAATTGACACCTTGGTGTGACACAGAGGTGGTGATTTGGGTTCATGCTCATCCTGCCATCAAATAAAAATAAGACAACCGAGAGCTATGACAGAGTCCAAACAGCAAAGAGACAATCAATAGGAGCTGATTAGATCTCAAAATGAGCCGAAATAGAGTAAAACTCGCAGACAGAAACTGCGGCGCAGCGGAGACATCGGTTGTTCTTGAAGGGGGATCCTCACCACGGCCATCGACACAGTGATCGTCGTCGTTCAATGAAATCTTGTTCAGGCACTAGTGATTTAAAGAAACTGCCTGAGGAGATTCAGCAGCGCCATCCTTTCACCCGGAGTGTGTAAAAATCACCTCTGCGTCCTCTCAAGTTTCTCACTCCTCTCGTGGATTGACCACAGACGCCCTCGCTTGTCTGCCCTGTTACATGCGTCTCCCTCCTTTTGTCTCCTCTGCCAAATCATCAAGCATGGCCTCCTGTTTGTCCACTCTTTCCGCTGCTCGTCCTCCCAACATCCCATAAATCCTTGCTTTCGGCGCATTGCTTCCCCCCCGCCTCCCCCCCTGACGAGGCCGGCCCTCTCGCTGCCTCCTGGAGCACTGACAATAAAGCATTACAGCAGTCAATCCATGTCAACAACAGCTTTGCTTAATTCCTGCTAAACACGTTTAAACTAAATCTTCACCTAATGATGCATAATGATTTGCTCTTTAGTGTGCTGGTAGCTCATATCAATTTTCCTGGTTTGTTTGGAGTGATGACTCAGGTGGTCTCGTTTCCGAGGACAGTCTGAGAGGCTTTTGAGTCGACCGCTGATAAAAATGACTCGCGTAATTGTGAGCGGACGACAAAGTGTTTCAGTCCGGTTGTGGGCCGTCTTGTGTTGGTACACATTTAGAGCAAGCTGAGACGAGTCGAAATAAATTATATTATGACCACTTACCGACGATAGCGAAGGATTCAGGGGCGACTTGACTTCTGAGTCCAGGAAGAGAGGCTTTCATGAAACCATGGCACTGACTTCAATGTTTCTCCTTCCCTTTTGTTAATTTTTCTATCTCTAACACATCAACACTGAGGACAAAATGTTCATAATCAGTGTCATTCTGTGCTCACAATGTCGTGGCTGGTCTTACTAAACATATTCATAGAAAGCACATTGAGGTCTATTCTTCGGGAAGGCCTGCATGCGGCGGGCAAACCGCCAGGCCCTCTGATGCGATGCAGATGTTGCCCTGGCCTTGACCTCCTGCCCATATGATGCCAGGGCCAGAAAGGCACAGGTGCCTCGCCACCTTCAGTCTTGGGCAGCGGAGGGCTGCACTGAGCAGGATGTGAACACTGCCAAGTCTCTTCCTCTGCTCGCGTCTCTTATCGTGGCGCTCTGGTCCGACGCCGCTTAATATAACTCTCCTTCCATTCCTGCAACTGTACATCCTTTATGTGACGCATAGCTACTGTGTTTGTCCCTCTTTTTCTCGCACCCTCCCCCCATCTCCTATAAAAACACTATTAATTCTGTGCCATAGCTGAGTGTTTTCCAGTGCTATTTCCTGGCCCAGTGCCTGTGCCTTACTCTCTCTTGGCTGGGTTTGTCTGGTTGACTGCTCCACAGGAACAGACTGGCACTCTCGCTGAGGGCTCCAGGGTCTGCACATACAATCCACTAAACATGTCTCCATGTGAGAAGCTACAGTGCTTCTTGAAGATAGAGCGGGAATCCTGAAATATTAAACTGGATATTATTATGGGGATATTATGAACAGTTATTGCTGTGCATTAGTGCTAGTATAATATGCAGTGTATGTCCAAGTGCATCTAATGTGCACCACTAATGGTACAGTGGCACATGTGGTGAAAGTACAAATATACATAAAGCTGCATACTGTACAATATATATATATATATATATATATATATATATATATATATATATCTATATAACACACACAGCATTAAAAAAACAAATTGATTCTGATGGTTGAGGGACTTCAGCATGACACACGTTCACTCACAGGGCAAACAAACATCTGTTAGGTTTGTAAGGCCGATGGCCCTCCTAACCCAGTGATGTTGAACCAAGCCTGCACACATGCCAGAGAAACAAATGAGGTCTCTCTCTCCTCCACTGAAGATGAAACACTGCATCACCAAAGCATGTGCATTTGTCTAATCAAGCTTTTTGCCTGCGGCTACATCGAATGTAAATGAACAGGCTTGTGTGTGCCAGCCTCTATTTATGTTCAGGCTGGCTGTTTGATGATGAAACGCTGCAGTGAACATCAGACAGAAGGGGGCACTAGTGCTCCAGTGTTGCGCTCCTC